>NC_092337.1:368050000-368378500 GCF_046630445.1 Rutidosis leptorrhynchoides | reverse complement strand
AAATCAATACTCCTTCTGCAGAGGAGATTGATGAAGTCAATACAGAATTTTTAATCAATTATGCACATTCAAAAATATCATGGAACCGAAATGAAATGAAAAATCTTGATGAGATATTTTCATATAATGTTGCATATGACATCATGAATGATGATGATGATCCAGAACCAAAATCTATCATGGAATGTCAAAATAGACATGATTGGGATCATTGAAAAGGAGCAATACGAGCTGAATTTGAATCGCTCGATAAAAGAAAAGTTTTCAGATCTATCATTCTCACACCTAAAGATGTGAAACCTGTAGGATATAGATGGGTTTTTGTGCGAAAAAGAAATGAGAAAAATGAAGTTACAAGGTATAAAGCTAGATTTGTAGCTCAAGGTTTTTCTCAAAGATTAGGAATTGATTATGAGAAAACTTATTATCCTATTATGGATGCAATTACTTTTAGATACTTAATCAGCCTGGCAGTTTCTAAAAATAAAGAAATACATCTCATGGATGTTGTGACTGCTTATCTATATGGATCACTTGATAGTGATATATATATGAAGATACCTGAAGGATTTAAGGTATCAGAAGCAACCGATGCAAAACCCAAAGAAATGTACTCAATCAAGTTACAAAGGTCTTTATATGGGTTGAAACAATCGAGTCGCATGTGGTATAAACGATTAAGTGATTACTTAATAATCAAAGGGTATACAAATAATCTTATTTGCCCATGTGTATTCATTAAGAAAACAACATCTGGATATGTGATCATAGCCGTTTATGTTGATGATCATAACATCATAGGTACAAATAAAGAGATCCATGAAGCCATTCAACTTCTAAAGAAAGAATTTGAAATGAAATATCTCGAAAAAAACAAGTATTGACTTGGTTTGCAGATTGAGCATATGCCTAATGGTTTACTTGTACATCAAACAACTTATACGGAAAAGATTTAAAAACGTTTCAATATGGACAAGGCAAAACCATTAAGTACACTATATGGTTGTTAGATAACTTAATGTTGACACTGATCCATTTCGTCCCTGTGAAGATCATGAAGATATCCTGGGACCAGAAGTACCATATCTTAGTGCAATTGGAGCTCTTATGTATCTTACAAATTGTACAAGACCTGACATTTCTTTTGCAGTTAATTTGTTGGCAAGGTTCAGCTCAGCTCCTACCAAAAGATACTGGAATGGGATGAAACACATATTTCGATACCTTCGAGGAACTACTGATTTAGGATTATTTTATTCTAACGATTCAAAACAAGATTTGGTTGGTTATGCAGATGCAGGTTATTTATCTGATCCACATAAAGCTAAATCTCAAACTGGATATGTATTCCTAAATGGAGGTACCGCAATATCATGGTGTTCTCAAAAACAAACACTTGTTGCAACATCATCAAATCATGCCGAAGTGATTGCATTACATGAAGCTACTCGAGAATATTTTTGGTTGAGATCAATGACACAACTCATTACTGATTCTTATGGACTAGAACGCGATAAAATTCCAACAACTATCCATGAAGATAATGCAGCTTGCATAGCACATATGAAAGAAGGGTATATCAAAAGTGACCGAATAAAACACATACCTCCTAGATTCTTCTCATATACTCAAAATCTCATTAAGGATAACCAGATCGATATGAGATATGTTCAATCTAGCAACAACTCGGCTGATCTTTTCACCAAAGCACTTCCCACTGCTATTTTCAGAAAATTCGTTCACAATATTAGCATGAGGCATTTTCAAAAGATGTAACAGCTCAGCGATGTCTACTTGAGGGGGAGTCAACTCTATACTGCACTCTTTTTTCCTTAGCTAAAGTTTTTATCCCACTGGGTTTTTCTTTGACCAAGATTTTTAACGAGGCAGTGCTAGCTGATCTCTAATGAAAATAAATTGTCATCCAAGGGGGAGTGTTATGAACTTGTCAAAAGTGATGGCTGCCAATTATCATAAGAATCCAAAGTTGAACAGTAACTATATGTAATATAAATATGTACCATGTGATATTACATAAGATACACTTCTGTTATATATTTTCATATGTACTCTCTTTCTCTCTATCTTCTAATAATTATCAATAGTCCACAGTCAAGAACCAGGCCATTAAGAAGGTAGTTATAAACACCAAAATTATAACAAAACCAACATATATAAACATATACATTCTATTTTTCATCTACAAAAATGGAGTTTTTATCCGCGAGTATTGATTTGTTGTTTGATACCACCTCGTCCAACGAATAGGAAGAACACCAACCTACAAGAACTCGTGTGCAATGAAACTCACGACATTTTATTAATAGAGATCGTGAAGCGGCAAGCGGTAATTTGTGGAATGACTATTTTTCTCAAACTCCGACGTATCCTACTGACATTTTCAAGAGACGATTTCAGATGCGAATTCAATTATTTCTGCGAAGTATCCTGCTGACATTTCTTAAACTTCGACTATTTTTCTCAAACTCTGATGTATCCTGCTGACATTTCTCAAACCCACGATGTAGTATTTTATCTTTTGTAATAAATAAAAACTAATGAAAAAAACCAAACAAAAAATCAAAAATAAAATGTTACGTTATTGTCATCCTTTGACAAAAGCCTCCAATTACAACTTCACATTTTCTCTGCCATGGTCAAGTCACTGACTTGTCTCAAAAAATGCACCTTACCCACTCCACGTCACAATCACCATTATCCATGGTCGTACAAGGCATTCTAAATGCGTTATGGAGGGGCGTTGCATAAAAAACAACGAACGATTCAATTGGACAAATGTCATCATATGATTAGCGCGTGAGATGTGAACCCGTTGGTAAATATTTAAACAAGAAATCAATTAAAAATGCCCATGTTATAATTCAGTAGGCTTATAACTACCTTTAGTGACGTGTTATAATTCAGTATGCTTATAACTACCTTTAGTGACGTGTTATAATTCAGTAGGCTTATAACTACCTTTAGTGACGTGGTTTTTGACTATGGACTATTGATAATTATTATAAGATATAAAGAGAGAGAGAGAGAGAGAGAGAGAGAGAGAGAGTATATATGAAATATATATATCATTCAAGCAAGTTACATGATTACATTTGATGGGGTATTTATAATACATGATTTACTATGCATTATTTGAATTATAATTAGGAGTAGCTGTCATCCATATTTACTTTATCACAACACTCCCCCTTGAATGAAAATTTTATTAGCTCGGATATTGACTATAAATTACTGCCTCGTTAAAAACCTTGCTAAAGAAAACCCATTGGGAAAAAACTTTAGCTAAGGGGAAAAGAGTGCAGCATAGAGTTGACTCCCCCTCAAGTAGACATCGTTGATCTTTTACATCTTTTGAACATGCCTCATGCCAATATTGTGAATATGCATTCTAAAAATAGCAGTTGGAAGTGCTTTGGTGAAAAGATCGACAGAGTTTTTGCTGGATTGAACATATCTCATTTCAATCTGGTTGTCTTTAATGAGATTTTGAGTATATGAGAAGAATCTAGGAGGTATGTGTTTTGTTCGGTCACTTTTGATATACCCTTTTTTCATCTGTGCTATGCAACCTGCATTATCTTCATAGATAGTTGTTGGACTTTTATAGCGTTCTAGTCCACAGGAATCAGTAATGAGTTGTGTCATTGATCTCAACCAAAAACATTTTCGAGTAGCTTCATGTAATGCAATCACTTCGGCATGATTTGATGATGTTGCAACAAGTGTTTGTTTTTGAAAACGCCATGATATTGCAGTACCTCCATTTAGGAATACATATCCATTTTGAGATTTAGCTTTATGTAGATCAGATAAATAACCTGCATCTGCATAACCAACCAAATCTTGTTTTGATTCGTTAGAATAAAATAATCCTAAATCAGTAGTTCCTCAAAGGTATCTAAATATGTGTTTGATCCCATTTCAGTATCTTTTGGTAGGAGCTGAGCTGAACCTTGCCAACAAATTAACTACAAAAGAAATGTCAGGTCTTGTACAATTTGTAAGATACATAAGAGCTCCAATTGCACTAAGATATGGTACTTCTGGTCTCAAGATATCTTCATGATCTTCACAGGGACGAAATGGATCAGTGTCAACATTAAGTGATCTAACAATCATAGGAATACTTAATGGTTTTGCCTTGTCCATATTGAAACGTTTTAAAATATTTTCCGTATAAGTTGTTTGATGCACAAGTAAACCATTAGGCATATGCTCAATCTGCAAACCAAGGCAATACTTGGTTTTTCCGAGATCTTTCATTTCAGATTCTTTCTTTAGAAGTTGAATGGCTTCATGGATCTCTTTATTTGTACCTATGATATTAAGATCATCGACATAAACGGCTATGATCACATATTCGGATGTTGTTTTCTTAATGAATACACATGGGCAAATAAGATTATTGGTATACCCTTTGCATATCAAGTAATCACTTAATCATTTATACCACATGCGACCCGATTGTTTCAACCCATATAAAGACCTTTGTAACTTGATTGAGTACATTTCTTTAGGTTTTGCATTGGTTGCTTCTGATACCTTAAATCCTTCAGGTATCGTCATATATATATCACTATCAAGTGATCCATATAGATAAGCAGTCACAACATCCATGACATGCATTTCTAAATTTTTAGAAACTGCCAGACTGATTAAGTATCTAAAAGTAATTGCATCCATAACAGGAGAATAAGTTTCATCATAATAAATTCTCGGTCTTTGAGAAAAACCTTGAGCTACAAGTCTAGCTTTATACCTTGTAACTTCATTTTTCTCATTTCTTTTTCACACAAAAACCCATCTATATCCCACTGGTTTCACATCTTTAGGTGTGAGAACGACAGATCCGAAAACTTTTCTTTTATTGAGCGATTCAAATTCAGCTCGTATTGCTCCTTTCCAATGATCCCAATCATGTCTATTTTGACATTCCATGACAGATTTTGGTTCTGGATCATCATCATCATTCATGATGTCATATGCAACATTATATGAAAATATCTCATCAAGATTTTTCATTTCATTTCGGTTCCATGATATTTTTGATTGTGCATAATTGATTGAAAATTCTGTATTGACTTCATCAATCTCCTCTGCAGAAGGAGTATTGATTTGTGGTTCTTCTTGAACACTTTATTTTACCTCATTATCAGCTGATTTTCTTTTTTGAGGATTTTTATCTTTGGAACCAATTGGTCTCTACGTTTCTGGCGTGGCAAAGACTCAAGAGTGATATTATTGCCATCTTTTAGAATTTCAATTCGAGCTGGAGCATTTGCTGCTGGTATATATGATTTAGTTACTCTTTTTGTATCTGTAAATGCATCAGGCAATTTATTCGCAAGTTCTTGCATATGCATTATTTTTTGAACTTCGGTCTCACATTCTTTTGTGCGAGGATTAAGATACATTAATTGAGATTCACACCATGAAACATCATTTTCTTTATTTTTTTATTTCTCCCCCTAATCTAGGGAACAATGTTTCATTAAAGTGACAATCAGCAAAATGTGCTGTAAAAACATCACCCGTCATGGGTTCAATATATCTTATGATTGAAGATGTTTCATATCCAATATATATTCTCATCCTTTTTTGAGGACCCATTTTAGTGCATTGTGGTGGTGCGATAGGAACATAAACTGCATAACCAAATGTATTAAGGTGGGAAATATTTGGCTGATGGCCAAAAGTAAGTTGCAAGGGAGAATATGTATGACTTGCACTTGGTCTAATGCGAATTAATGATGTAGCATGTAAAATTGCATGACCCCATACAGATACTGAGAGTTTTGTTCTCATTATCAATGGTCTAGCTATTAATTGCAATCGTTTGATTAGTGATTCGGCTAAACCATTTTGTGTATGCACATGGGCAACAAGATGTTCAACAACAATCCCAATAGACATGCAAAAATCATTAAATGCTTGAGATGTAAACTCACCAGCATTATCCAATCTCACCCTTTTAATAGTATAATCAGGGAAATGTGCTCTCAATTTAATAATTTGAGCAAGAAATTTTGCAAATGCCACATTTCGACTTGATAATAGACAAACATGAGACCATCTACTAGATGCGTCTATTAGGACCATGAAATATCTAAATGGTCCACATGGTGGATGAATTGGTCCACATATATCACCTTGAATTCTTTCAAGAAACATTGGTGATTCTTTTTCAACCTTAAGAGGTGATAATCTTATTATCAATTTTCCAAGTGATTATGATGTACATGGGATAAGTGCATCATGAGGGATCTTTTGATCCGTCAATAGATGTCCATGTGTATTTTGAATTATTCTTTTCATCATTGTTGATCCTGGGTTATAACAACCTGGAAATTTCTGATAAAATTCAAACAAAATCTTTACATAACTTCATTTAATTACGATCAATAACGACGATTCACGAACAATTGTTATAAATAAATATGTAATATATATATACCTATTATGTAAATAATAACTTGCAATAATAATATATCAAATTACAAGTTAAATCGTAGTTGTTATACTCACATTATTATTATTACCTTCATTATTATTATAAATCTTAACCTTTATATCAATATTATTATTTTCAATAATAATATATTTGATACACATAATTAATTTTATATATTATATTTACTTAATATCATTATTATTATGGTTGAGAATTAAATTAATATTTTCTATCATTATTGTTAGTATTATTAACATCATTATTTGTTTACTAATATCATTATTAATATTATTAGTATTGTAATTATTACTAAAATTATTATAAATATCATTATCAACATTATTATTGATAATTAGTATTATTTTTGTTCTTACTAGTAATATTATTATTTTTATTATTAAAAGTATTTTTATTTTTATTTTTAAGTATATTCATATTTATTATTAAATATAAATATTAAATCAGATAATGGATTCAATTAGGTATTATTAGGTATATATATTTTTTTATTTTGATCGAATCTGCTTTCTTTTTTATTTATCTGCTTTATATCTGTTATCATGAAATCCAGCTCGATCTTCATCAGCTTCTAATTTTTTTATTTTTTTATCATCCTGATTAAACTCAGGTCGACCCATTCATTTGTATATAAATAGATTGGCTATGTTTATAATAAAATCAGTCACTTCTTTCATCATCAATATCAGTTATCAATCATAAATCACTGCATTTTGAAGAATTAAAAAAAAAATTATAAAACTACACGCCATACCTCTGTTCTTGTTCATATTTCCAAAAACTCGAATTCGAAACCCTTTTCAAAATCTAATAATGCATTTTTGTTAGGAATTACCTAATGAAACTTTCTGAAAAATCCTAAGTTCCAATTCCTAGTATCGAATTCTAATTTTCGAGTCAAAGTTAAGTTTAAAAAGTCAAATGTATTGTTCAATCGCGAAATTTGAATTCCTTTTTATGTTTCTGATTCAATTGAAGATTTAGGAAGTTTATAAGAATGATTTTAAACATATTTCATGTTGGAATCATGGTCCAAAACACTACCATTTGCAGAATCATATATTTTTTTTTAAAAAACACTCGACAACAGCAGCAGCAGGTTTTATTTTATTGTTTCTTTCTTCTTCTGTTTTAATTAACTAAAGTATGTATAAATCGTTTCTGTAAAATAACCTAAAATCAGTTTAGATAATTGTATGTTGTTAATTGGGTCTGTGATCGAATCAAATTGTGAACAAGATGTAAATAAATTTGTACGGGTCATATATGTATCAGAGAGAGATATAAACAGAAATACAGATCGGTTCAGCTGGTTAGGGTTGTAGTCGGGTGAGCGAGAGGTCACGAGTTCGAGTTGTAACATCCCGCGTTTTTCCGTTAAATTTATTTTTAACACCGTCTTTTTCTTTTAAATAATACCTTTCGTTATTTAAATTCGTAGTTTCCGTTGACTAACGTTCACAATAATTCCGTCATTTAATTATAACATCTCTCGTTAACTTGCGTTTTAAAAATATTCGTTTGGTTAATTCCCGCACCCGCTCTGAAACTTGAGGGACTAGTTCCGCCACTTGACCAAAGAGGTGGCTAGTAGTTGACTAGTCAACCACTCACCACCTCCACCCCTCATTCATCCATTTCTTTTTCCTTCTTTCTTTCTTTTTTCTCTCAAGAACACAAACATAAATCATCATCTAAATCCGGATCGGGAAGCAAACTTCAAAACAAATTACATATTTGGAATCCTCTCTTCATCCTCTACAATTTGATACCAACTTCATCTCGTTTGGGTAACTTTCTAAAAACTCTAGATTTCTATAAATTCGTGTTTTTGACTTGAAATGGTGTTAGTTAGTGTCTATGGCTCGTGTATAACATGAATATATGTTTTGTTTGCTCGATTCGTTGTTTTGAGTAACTAGTTTGAACATTTGAAATGGGTTTGCTTAATCCTTGATTTTGGATGAGTTAATGTTGTTAGATTGTTAAAGTGCATGTTTTAATTGTGTTACTAGTATCACTAGCTTCGTTTGGATGTGTAGGTTGATTAAGAAAACTTCAAAAACATGAATATTGATTTTGTGATGTTTGACTAGGGTTTGATAGTTCTTGACATGAACTTTTGATGCTTGAATGCCATGGAATGTTAATTGTTAGTGATTAGTTGTAATGTATGCTTAATTACCTTCGAAACGGCATATCGTATGTGTAAATTGGATTCCCGAAACTTAAAATGCAATTGATGAACTTGAAACTTTGAAAATGGACTTTTAAACGATCACTTGACGAGAAATCGGTTATGGAAAATGTTGTTTTTGTTTGATGATAAGTGCTTAGTTGTGTTCCTTGTCAAAAGAGCTTTCCAACGGTATAAGATACGTCTTCTAGTTGTTTACGGTTTGCGTTTTATGGTTGTTTGAAGTTTTGACCAAGACTTGAACATTTGAAACTGACCTGGTACCAGGCCACGACCATTGTCGCGCCGCGGAGCAATTTGTCGCGCCGTGGCCCAAAGGGTGATTTTAGAACATGTTTTTCAGGCTTTCTGACCTTCAAAATAGGCATTTGTCGCGCCGCGGAGCAATTTGTCGCGCCGCGACAAATGCCTGTTTCATCCGAACTTCAGCAAACTTGTTTTGGCCATAACTTTTTGACCGTAACTCCGTTTTTGATGAATCAAATATCGTTGGAAACGTAATAAGATTTCCTTTCTAATGGTAAGGTTTTGAAATGTCAACTCAAACTTTATTACAATCGTTCTAACATGTTTTTATACTTGATTCTTGCATGAAACTTGACAACGTGATTCACATGCTATACTATTCGAGTCGTAACGAGCCATAGGACTAATTGAACACATTTCACCCAACCATGTGTCGTAACCGGTTAATTGATACAACTTACTTGTTTAGGTCAAGGCTAAGCAACTTTCATGCACACGTTTACTTGTTGAAGTACCTTTATACTCGTGCACTCGAGGTGAGATCATAGTCCCACCTTTTCAACAACTTTTATTCTTTTAAATCGTGGGCTGAGAAACATATACATTACATACTTATATACATTTCACATGTATATATACTTTTCATACTTTTATACTTTGAACACAATACGAATACAAAGATACAGACGAGTTAGAACAAAAGTCCTCAATCCAATTATCATTAGTTCCACTTGCAGGGTGTAAGTGTAAGCGAGTGATTATGTTGTATGGCCATACGGGTTTAACGAACCCTCATTCAGACGGTTCGCTACCGTTAGTGGATGAAATATAATTTCAACGTGCATAGTGTATGTTCTAACACTATATTCAAAATTCAGAGGGAAGATTCAGTTAAGCTTTGGTAATTGGGTGCTCGCAATACAAACTACATTCTTTGGAATAAATACGATTTGGATAATCATCTATACAAACTATTGTGGTTCAAAATATAACGTTTACAAATACACCTATGATTTCACCAACGTTTTTCGTTGACAGTTTTCTACATGTTTTCTCAGGTTCATACTTGGCTATTTGATACATGCTTCCGCGTACATTCATACTTGCTTGGGGTCAAGCATACATGCATACACTCTGATTTCTTGCTTGGAGTCAAGCATACATACATGCATACGCTAGTGATAGCACCTTTGGATTCAAACATATTGTTTACATACTTACGCTATTTATAGCAACTGTGTTTTTAAACTAATTATGTCGCAAGTTATTTCATTTATACTTTATGACTTTTGTAAACTTAGACTTGTTGTCGAACGGTTTTGTAAACTAAACTTGTAAGTCTTGTACTTTTCAAATGAATGCGACATAATTTTGGTCAAACGAGTCTCATATAGGGACTACGACCACGTAACGGGACCTAAGTAGTCGGCGCCGTCAATAACGGTTTTGGTCGGGTCGCTACACGAGTCCCGTCTTGGGCATATTCTTTTTAGAAAAACTTCAAAGGTAGTTTTCAACTCTATTTTCATTATTATTATTATTATTATTATTATTATTATTATTATTATTATTATTATTATTATTATTATTATTATTATTATTATTATTATTATTATTATTATTATTATATTCATGCTAATACTAAACTTAATATTATAATTATCATTATCATTAATATGATTATTATTATCATTACTATTATTAGTACTAATAATATTATTAGTATTATCATTAAAAGTTATTAGTAACATCATTACTAATAAAATTATCATTTTTATTACTAAAAGTATTATTTTATTATTATTATTATCATTATTACTATTATTTGTATTATTATTAATTGTTATTACTATCAATAAATTTATTAGTAATATTATCATTAATAACTCTTTTAGTATTACCATCTAGATTATTATTAGTATTATCATTTTTATTGAAATTATTTTTATTATTATTATTATTATTCTCATTTTTAACATAAGTATAATTATTATTATTATTAGTATTGTTATTATTAAAAATTATTCTTATCATTTTTACAAAAATTAACATTTTTGCTATCATCAAAACTATATTATTATTATTAATATTATTTTTAGAACTTTATTATGATTATTATTTTTACTACTAGTATTATTATTGTTATTACAAAATAATACAACTCTTTATTCGTTAACATTATTAATATTATTTTATCAAATGAATACTTATAAACAGAATATATATAAAAGTATATATACAGAAATATATAACAATTGAAATAAATAAACTTATTCGATTACGAGTATATGTGTTAATATATATACTTGATATAGGTTGAATCCAAGGACAACTCCGCACTTGTTCAGTACCATCATACACATAATTACTACAAACTATCGTATCGTATCGTGAGTTCATCTGCTCCCTTTTTATATATTTTTGGGCTGAGAATACATGCGCAACTTTTATAACTGTTTTACACGTATCAACTACTAAACTGTGATATGTTGGGCTATGACCAGCAAGTCCCTAACCGACAAGTATAAACGATAACTTGTCACGGGGCAAACTTGAAAGTCTAGTCTAAATATCAGTACCAACTGTTAAAACTATGCTATACGGCTATGTCCGACTAAGTCCCTACAGTGATATTTTTAATTGCTGCTGCATGCTTAATTATTGGGGGTAGGCCTATCGGGAGTAACGTCCCCGATACATTTGACTAAGTCTTTGTATTACTCAATAATGAAATTAAACCGACAAGGACAGAACAACTTGTCACGGGGCAAACTTGAACGTTTAGTCTAAATATCACGCACTGGCATAACTTTTGGATCTGCGAGATCTACTTTATTAAATCTTGTGGTTTATATCTATTACTGAAATTATTGTTTATGACAAACCTATGAACTCACTCAACCTCGTGTTGACTTTTTAAGCATGTTTATTCTCAGGTACTTAAATATTGCTTCCGCTGTATATCTGCTGCATTGATGATGATTTTTTGCCATGTTTGGAGTCTTCATGCATTACTTACCAATTCATTTAAAAACATTTAATGTAATCTATTTATCTTCCGCTGCAAAACTCAATAAAACGTCTCATATAGAGTCGTTCTCGTTTATACAACTGTGATTTGATATAATTAGTGACGTCATTCTCCCAGGCCCTATCTGGAGGATGTCACATATTGGTATCAGAGCCAGGTTGTTGTAGAGAACCAGGATTGCATTTTATGTGTGCCTTATACAATTAGGTACCTTAGCAATGTAGGACTACAACTTTTCTTGACCATAGTGCCTTTAATTGTTGCCTTTAACTGTTAAATGCTATACTACGCCTTAGAAACTATGCTTATTAAATTTTTAATATTCCTTAGAATGCCGAGCCAATCAGAGAACTCTGTTTACTCTCCAGTTATGCCACCACATTCAAATGCGACACCTATTGATTCTGCTGACTCTGGCTCTAATCACTCATCGGTATATAAACCAACGAGTACTTCTGAATGGGAAGCTATTCAAAGCCTTCCTAACTACAATGGTGACTACTCAGGCTACGAACCCGAAAAAGAGCCTATTGAGGAATCGTCTAAAAACTTATCTCTAAAGAGAAAGCAAACCTAAACCGCTACTGCTGATGAATCCGGTCCATCAAAAAGGGCTAGCTCACCATTTCATGAAAACATCGCTCAGATAGAGGCGCGTCTAAATAACCTAGAGAAAGAAAACAAAATCTTGAAAGATATCATCATAGAATCCTTCGAAACTCAAACCGAAAGGCTAGAATAACTTGTAAAGTATAACGCAGAAAAAGTGATGGAGAAGGTGATGAAAGTGAAGGACAACTCTGCACTTGTTCAGTACCATCATACACATAATTACTACAAACTATCGTATCGTATCGTGAGTTCATCTGCTCCCTTTTTATATATTTTTGGGCTGAGAATACATGCGCAACTTTTATAACAGTTTTACACGTATCAACTATTAAACTGTGATTTGATATAATTAGTGATGTCATTCTCCCAGGCCCTATCTGGAGGGGAAAACAATCTCTTGCCTATTTGAGAGAAGATGTTGACCTTAGATTGAAGATGGAGGAAGACCACATGAATAATCAACTTTCTATGAGGGACTACATGTACCATGTAATCAACAATGATGTTTCCAATCTTTATGATAACCTCGAGTATCTTTATGAGGAACAAAAGGAGAAGAACGAGAAAGTTGAAAAGTTTATAAAGAAGGTTGAGGACGAGAAAAAGAAATATGAAGACTACTTCAATCTTAATATTTCCTAGTTATTTTTTTTTCTTTTTCCTATTTGCTATCTATGTAAAGGCTAGGCCTTAAACTATTTCTATCCCCGAATCGTGTAATAAGAAGGCTTGTTTAAAGCCTCGTTCTTAATAAAAAAAAGTGTTTCGTTTATATCATATTCATCTTTATCCCACTTAATTTTTTTTCAAACTTATGCCCTATCAGATTTATCAAACTTCTATACACCCTTATGTTATTGAAGATAATGGTTCGTCTACAAGCTCCCGCTACTACTCCAAACACTCACGTATCTTATGCCTTTATGCATCGGTTTGCGAACCGGAAAATGTCACTGGGTTATCACAGTATACGAATTGAAATTCTTTAATCAATATCTGGTTACAAACTTATTATTTATAATCTCAACACGTCATACCACCATTATTACATAAATGGAGGACACATCATATCTTATCATATCTATCCCAATAGACTTTGTCTAACACTTTCCTAAATTTTCTCCGTAAATTACGGAAATCGTTTTGCTATAAATAAATATTCAAGGAGACGAATATATCATTCAGTATCCAATACCCATTTCATATCAAACCCTATTCCAAACACATAATATGAATTTCTCGAACTCCTTGAGCTCCAACGGCAGTGTAACCGGAACAAACGAACCAATCAGCCATCATATTTTTTGGATGAATTGGGGATGGGTTCGTAGCCGACTCAATCAATGGAGGCAAGAAGAAGGTGATCCCTTCCACCAACCGAATTCACCGCTTGGCGAAGAACCTGAAGCGCTTACCGGCGAACCAGTCCGAAACACCATTTTCTCTCTTCTTTCCAGGGTATCCCGTCACGAATATATAATATCGAAGATTTTAGATCTTATTCACCCCCTTGTTCCAACCGCCAATCATCCCGGAATAGTAGAAGAAGTCAACGAGCTTCGCGCTTGAGTGGTGGCTCTAGAGAATATGGTGCGAATTCTACAAGCATCAGCAGCACCAGCAGCATGACCAGTACCACCAGTACCATCATCACCACCAACAACAACATCCGCATCCCACGCCTCAACATCACACTCAGTACCTCAAACATCAACATCATACTCCCATAGATACCAAGGAATATTAGTAATAATGAGTTAAGATGTATTGACTCATTCTTCATGAAGAATTATATATGTATACCTTATATATATATGATTTGGAACAATAATAAATCTTGTTGTACTAGGCAATTACGTGTGAATCTCAACTAGTATGTACTACTTGGTTAATTCATATCACTAATATGCTATGATGTACACCCTTCGTTAATGACTTAACAATTTTTAATCACTGCTTCAACACAATAAACTCCATTTCATAATAAATCAAGTGTAACGATGAATGTATTGATTCATAACTTCATTAGCGAAATATTTCGCGACAATTATGAAATCTCTAAAGGTTTTGGAGATTATTCATTCTCGTTTCAACCGTAAATCAAATGAGTTTAATATTATATTAAATCCATGATTACATCTGAAGGAAAATATATATATGTATGTATATTTTCATAAAGACTGTAATTAAAACTCTTTTGTACAAACTGTTAATTGTGAAAATATTTTAACGGGTAGGTAATACCCTAGAAATATTTATATCTCACATTAATATGTTACATTGTACATTCTTCAATTCCGATTCTCATGAATTGTATTCATTTGTATTCTATGATGAATTATCACATCAAACCACCGAAATTATAATTCATTACTTTTGAAATCAACAAACGTCTATTCGTCAACCATTAGTTCCGTGACGATTACAATCAGTGTTTAATCATCTAAAAATAAAATTTCTTGAAACCATCTCGGATTGATAACCAATGATTCAGATATGGTAGCATTAAATGCAGAGAAAACAGAAGAATTTTCCTCGTCATTGGATCTTAGGAAATCTAAGATATCACCGTATCTTTCTTTATAAATATCCTCTATATTTCTGAAGATATCTTCATAACGATTCTTGACCGCTATTAATTGTCTCCTTGCGATATCTTTATCACATCATAAAGGAAACTGTTTTAGTTTCTATACTCTGTAAAATTCAAGTTTAAATTATGAATGATTTGAAGTAGTGTTAGGAATTGAAGCATGAGTTAGTATAATATAATGACGTCAGGCCAACGTGATTATATTACAGTAAGTCATGCTAAAATTTTAATGGAAGATGATGATTCATAAACTTTATAATGATCATTTGCCATGTTACACGACTCTTATATTCTACTTAATCTCTGAACATATCAAGAAAATATATTCTTGATAGTTCTATCCTCAGTAATTCTTGTAATATAACAAATCAAATCATGATATTACGTTACTTCCTGCTTAGAACATTATGTTCATTCGAAACTTCATACCTACAAATTCTGGACCATTACTCGCTTTACTTAGAGTCGAGAGGAGAATAAAAAGGCAAAGAGCTTCGACAAATAAGGGAAAATATAAAGCCCGATAACAATACCGAAATTACAAACCGTGTATATCAATGCGTATAGCAATATAAAGACACGGGAGAACTAACAACACAATAAATCCTAGAGCATAATAGAAGTAAACAGACTCCTCTGGTGGGAGTTGGAAAGAAGGAAGATTGTGGCGATAACCAATATAAGGTCAAGAACAAGAACTGGATTGAGCATATTAACAAATCTTTTGGAAGTATGAATTGAGGAAAAAAGTATAGAAGTGGTGAAGATAATGAAACGGAAGAAGCTAATTTATAGCAAAATTCCAGACACAGCAATCGAGGCAATTCACCGCATTTAATCAAAGAAAATCTCAATTTTCGTAATTACCAGAGAATCAAATCTTATACAGATTATGAAGATTTTCTTTAATCCCTTGAATTCCGGAAATCAACTTTAACCGTATCAAAAGTTAAAGCGAACATTTAATTTCCTCATTTCAATCCTTTACGATAGCTTCGTTTATACTCTTCCTGCAATCGAATCGTTTCATCCATATCACCCAATGTTGATAAAACTCTATTTTTCAACTCATATTCATCACTACAATATCCATGTTGTAAACAATGACGATCTCTATCAAATTTCATGACTATGATTTTCATGAACTCTTCTCTATTTTGTCTACTCTAATATTGTGGCATAAACGCTCAAGGTTTAAATAAGCTCACTATTATTTATAATACATTTCATGTGTATTGAAATGCTTATATAATGTTATCATCTCTTTCTGAGAAAACATAACCAATGACACTCTTTTTAAACTCTTTAGATAACCTCCCCATTAATAATAAAATGCACTTCATAAAAGAACCTGTAGAATTTATGGTTCGTATGATTTAAACTCTTGAAACAAAATAATATTCTATCTGTTGAAATTCACGCAAGGCCCCGAGTATACCTGAGAACGTGAAAACCAAATAAAACGTAAATATCCTCGTCTATGTACGAACAATGCCGATTGATGGCAACAACTAAATTTCGGGACGAAATTTCTTTTAACGGGTAGGTACTATAACAACCCGGAAATTTCCGATAAAATTCAAACAAAATCTTTACATAACTTCATTTAATTACGATCAATAACGATGATTCACGAACAATTGTTATAAATAAATATGTAATATATATATACCTATTATGTAAATAATAACTTGCAATAATAATATATCAAATTACAAGTTAAATCATAGTTGTTATACTCACATTATTATTATTACCTTCATTATTATTATAAATCTTAACATTTATATCAATATTATTATTTTCAATAATAATATATTTGATACACATAATTAATTTTATATATTAAATTTACTTAATATCATTATTATTATGGTTGAGAATCAAATTAAGATTTTCTATCATTATTGTTAGTATTATTAACATCATTATTTGTTTACTAATATCATTATTAATATTATTAGTATTGTAATTATTACTAAAATTATTATAAATATCATTATCAACATTATTATTGATAATTAGTATTATTTTTGTTATTACTAGTAATATTATTATTTTTATTATTAAAAGTATTTTTATTTTTATTTTTAAGTATATTCATATTTATTATTAAATATAAATATTAAATCAGATAATGGATTCAATTAGGTATTATTAGGTATATATATTTTTTTATTTTGATCGAATCTGCTTTCTTTTTTATTTATCTGCTTTATATCTGTTATCATGAAATCTAGCTCGATATTCATCAGCTTCTAAATTTTTTATTTTTATTTTTTTATCATCCTGATTAAACTCATGTTGACCCATTCATCTGTATATAAATAGATTGTCTATGTTTATAATAAAATCAGTCACTTCTTTCATCATCAATATCAGTTATCAATCATAAATCACTGCATTTTGAAGAATTAAAAAAAAATTATAAAACTACACGCCATACCTCTGTTCTTGTTCATATTTCCAAAAACTCGAATTCGAAACCCTTTTCAAAATCTAATAATGCAATTTTGTTAGGAATTACCTAGTGAAACTTTCTGAAAAATCCTAAGTTCCAATTCCTAGTATCGAATTCTAATTTTCGAGTCAAAGTTAAGTTTAAAAAGTCAAACGTATTGTTCAATCGCGAAATTTGAATTCCTTTTTATGTTTCTGATTCAATTGAGGATTTAGGAAGTTTATAAGAATGGTTTTAAACATATTTCATGTTGGAATCATAGTCCAAAACACTACCATTTGCAAAATCATATTTTTTTTAAAAAAAAAAAACACTCGACAACAGCAGCAGCAGGTTTTATTTTATTTTTTCTTTCTTCTTTCGTTTTAATTAACTAAAGTATGTATAAATCGTTTCTGTAAAATAACCTAAAATCAGTTTAGAAAATTGTATGTTGTTAATTGGGTCTGTGATCGAATCAAATTGTGAACAAGATGGAAATAAATTTGTACGGGTCATATATGTATCAGAGAGAGATATAAACAGAAAGACAGATCGGTTCAGCTGGTTAGGGTTGTAGTCGGGTGAGCGAGAGGTCACGAGTTCGAGTCCCGTCTTGGGCATATTCTTTTTAGAAAAACTTCAAATGTAGTTTTCAACTCTATTTTCATTATTATTATTATTATTATTATTATTATTATTATTATTATTATTATTATTATTATTATTATTATTATTATTATTATTATTATTATTATTATTATATTCATGCTAATACTAAACTTAATATTATAATTATCATTATCATTAATATGATTATTATTATCATTACCATTATTATTATTACTATTATTAGTACTAATAATATTATTAGTATTATCATTAAAAGTTATTAGTAACATCATTACTAATAAAATTATCATTTTTATTACTAAAAGTATTATTTTATTATTATTAACATTATTACTATTATTTTTATTATTATTAATTGTTATTACTATCAATAAAATTATTACTAATATTATCATTAATAACTCTTTTAGTATTACCATCTAGATTATTATTAGTATTATCATTTTTATTGAAATTATTTTTATTATTATTATTATTATTATTATTATTATTATTATTATTATTATTATTCTCATTTTTAACATAAGTATAATTATTATTATTAGTATTGTTATTATTAAAAATTATTATTATCATTTTTACAAAAATTAACATTTTTGCTTTCATCAAAACTATATTATTATTATTAATATTATTTTTAGAACTTTATTATGATTATTATTTTTACTACTAGTATTATTATTGTTATTACAAAATAATACAACTCTTTATTCGTTAACATTATTAATATTATTTTATTAAATGAATACTTATAAACATAATATATATAAAAGTATATATACAGAAATATATAACAATTGAAATAAATAAACTTATTCGATTACGAGTATCTGTGTTAATATATATACTTGATATAGGTTGAATCCAAGGACAACTCCGCACTTGTTCAGTACCATCATAAACATAATTACTACAAACTATCGTATCGTATCGTGAGTTCATCTGCTCCCTTTTTATATATTTTTGGGCTGAAAATACATGCGCAACTTTTATAACTGTTTTACATGTATCAACTATTAAACTGTGATATGTTGGGCTATGACCAGCAAGTCCCCAACCGACAAGTATAAACGATAACTTGTCACGGGGCAAACTTGAAAGTCTAGTCTAAATATCAGTACCAACTGTTAAAACTATGCTATACAGCTATGTCCTACTAAGTCCCTACAGTGATATTTTTAATTGCTGCTGCATGCTTAATTATTGGGGGTAAGCCTATCGGGAGTAACGTCCCCGATACATTTGACTAAGTCTTTGTATTACTCAATAATGAAATTAAACCGACAAGGACAGAACAACTTGTCACGGGGCAAACTTGAACGTTTAGTCTAAATATCACGCACTGGCATAACTTTTGGATCTGCGAGATCTACTTTATTAAATCTTGTGGTTTATATCTATTACTGAAATTATTGTTTATGACAAACCTATGAACTCACTCAACCTCGTGTTGACTTTTTAAGCATGTTTATTCTCAGGTACTTAAATATTGCTTCCGCTGTATATCTACTGCTTTGATGATGATTTCTTGCTATGCGTGGAGTCTTCATGCATTACTTACCAATTCATTTAAAAACATTTAATGTAATCTATTTATCTTCTGCTGCAAAACTCAATAAAACGTCTCATATAGAGTCGTTCTCGTTTATACAACTGTGATTTGATATAATTAGTGACGTCATTCTCCCAGGCCCTATCTGGAGGATGTCACAGATTGGTATCAGAGCCAGGTTGTTGTAGAGAACCAGGATTGCATTTTATGTGTGCTTTATACGATTAGGTACCTTAGAAATGTAGGACTACAACTTTTCCTGACCATAGTGCCTTTAATTGTTGCATTTAACTGTTAAATGCTACACTATGCCTTAGAAACTATGCTTATTAAAATTTTAATATTCCTTAGAATGCCGATCCAATCAGAGAACTCTGTCTACTCTCCAATTATGCCACCACATTCAAATGCGACACCTATTGATTCTGCTGACTCTGGCTCTAATCACTCACCGGTATATAAACCAATGAGTACTTCTGAATGGGAAGCTATTCAAAGCCTTCCTAACTACAATGGTGACTACTCAGGCTACGAGCCCGAAAAAGAGCCTATTTAGGAATCATCTAAAAACTTATCTCTAAAGAGAAAGCAAACCGAAACCACTACTGCTGATGAAGTCGGTCCATCAAAAAGGGCTAGCTCACCATTTCATGAAAACATCGCTCAGATAGAGGTGCGTCTAAATAACCTAGAGAAAGAAAACAAAATCTTGAAAGATATCATCATAGAATCCTTCGAAACTCAAACCGAAAGGCTAGAAGAACTTGTAAAGTATAACACAGAAAAAGTGATGGAGAAGGTGATGAAAGTGAAGGACAACTTCGCACTTGTTCAGTACCATCATACACATAATTACTACAAACTATCGTATCGTATCGTGAGTTCATCTGCTCCCTTTTTATATATTTTTGGGTTGAGAATACATGCGCAACTTTTATAACTATTTTACACGTATCAACTATTAAACTGTGATTTGATATAATTAGTGACGTCATTCTCCCAGGCCCTATCTGGAGGGGAAAACAATCTCTTGCTTATTTGAGAGAAGATGTTGACCTTAGATTGAAGATGGAGGAAGACCACATGAATAATCAACTTTCTATGAGGGATTACATGTACCATGTAATCAACAATGATGTTTCCACTCTTTATGATAACCTCGAGTATCTTTATGAGGAACAAAAGGAGAAGAACGAGAAAGTTGAAAAGTTTATGAAGAAGGTTGAGGACGAGAAAAAGAAATATGAAGACTACTTCAATCTTAATATTTCCTAGTTATTTTTTTTTCTTTTTCCTATTTGCTATATATGTAAAGGCTAGGCCTTAAACTATTTCTATCCCCGAATCGTGTAATAAGAAGGCTTGTTTAAAGCCTCGTTCTTAATAAAATAAAGTGTTTCGTTTATATCATATTCATCTTTACCCCACTTAAATTTTTTTCAAACTTATGACCTATCAGATTTATCAAACTTCTATACACCCTTATGTTATTGAAGATAATGGTTCGTCCACAACCTCCTGCTACTACTCCAAACACTCATGTATCTTATGCCTTTATGCATCGGTTTGCGAACCATAAAATGTCACTGGGTTATCACAGTATACGAATTGAAATTCTTTAATCAATATCTGGTTACAAACTTATAATCTCAACACGTCATACCACCATTATTACATAAATGGAGGACACATCATATCTTATCATATCTTATCATATCTATCCCAATAGACTTTGTCTAACATTTTCCTAAATTTCCTCCATAAATTACAGAAATCTTTTTGCTATAAATACGTATTCAAGGAGACGAATATATCATTCAGTATCCAATACCCATTTCATATCAAACCCTATTCCAAACACATAATATGAATTTCTCGAACTCCTCGAGTTCCAACGGCAGCGTTACCGGAACAAACGAACCAATCATCCATCATCTTTTCTGGATGAATTGGGGATGGGTTCGTAGACGACTCAATCAATGGAGGCAAGAAGAAGGTGATCCCTTCCACCAACCGAATTCACCTCTTGGCGAAGAACCTGAAGCGCTTACCGGCGAACCAGTCAGAAACACCATTTTCTCTCTTCTTTCCAGGGTATCCCATCACGAATATATAATATTGAAGATTTTAGATCTTCTTCACCCCTTTGTTCCAACCGCCAATCATCCCGGAATAGTAGAAGAGTGGCTCTGGAGAATATGGTGCGAATTCTACAAGCATCAGCAGCACTAGCAGCATGACCAGTACCACCAGTACCATCATCACCACCAACAATAATATCCGCATCCCACGCCTCAACATCACACTCAGTACCTCAAACATCAACATCATACGCCCATAGATACCAAGGAATATTAGTAATAATGAGATAAGATGTATTGACTCATTCTTCGTGAAGAATTATATATGTATACCTTATAGATATATGATTTGGAACAATAATAAATCTTGTCGTACTAAGCAATTACGTGTGAATCTCAACTATTATGTACTACTTGGTTAATTTATATCACTAATATGCTATGATGTACACCCTTCGTTAATGACTTAACAATTGTTAATCACTGCTTCAACACAATAAACTCCATTTCATAATAAATCAAGTGTAACGATGAATGTATTGATTCATAACTTCATTAGCGAAATATTTCGCGACAATTATAAAATCTCTAAAGGTTTTGGAGATTATTCATTCTCGTTTCAACCGTAAATTAAATGAGTTTAATATTATATTAAATCCATGATTACATCTGAAGGAAAATATATATGTATGTATATTTTCATAAAGACTGTAATTAAAACTCTTTTGTACAAACTGTTAATTGTGAAAATATTTTAACGGGTAGGTAATACCCTAGAAATATTTATATCTCACATTAATATGTTACATTGTACATTCTTCAATTCTGATTCTCATGAATTGTATTCATTTGTATTCTGTGATGAATTATCACATCAAACCACCGAAATTATCATTCATTAATTTTGAAATCAACAAACGTCTATTCGTCAACCATTAGTTCCGTGACGATTACAATCAGCGTTTAATCATCTAAAAATAAAATTTCTTGAAACCATCTCGGATTGATAACCAATGATTCAGATATGGTAGTATTAAATGCAGAGGAAACAGAAGAATTTTCCTCGTCATTGGATCTTAGGAAATCTAAGATATCACCGTATCTTTCGTTATAAATATCCTCTATATTTCTGAAGATATCTTCATAACGATTCTTGACCGCAATTAATTGTCTCCTTGCGATATCTTTATCACATCATAAAGGAAACTATTTTAGTTTCTATACTCTGTAAAATTCAAGTTTAAATTATGAATGATTTGAAGTAGTGTTAGGAATTGAAGCATGAGTTAGTATAATATAATGACGTCAGGCCAACGTGATTATATTACAGTAAGTCATGCTAAAATTTTAATGAAAGATGATGATTCATAAACTTTATAATCATTATTTGCCATGTTACACGACTCTTACATTCTACTTAATCTCTGAACATATCAAGAAAATATATTCTTGATAGTTCTATCCTCAGTAATTCTTGTAATATAACAAATCAAATCATGATATTACGTTCCTTCCTGCTTAGAACATTATGTTCATTCGAAACTTCATACCTACAAATTCTGGACCATTACTCGCTTTACTTAGAGTTGAGAAGAGAATAAAAAGGCAAAGAGCTTTGACAAATAAGGGAAAATATAAAGCCCGATAACAATACCGAAATTACAAACCGTGTATATCAATGCGTATAGAAATATAAAGACACGGGAGAACTAAAAACACAATAAATCCTAGAGCATAATAGAAGTAAACAGACTCCTCTGGTGGGAGTTGGAAAGAAGGAAGATTGTGGCGATAACCAATATAAGATCAAGAACAAGAACTGGATTGAGCATATTAACAAATCTTTTAGAAGTATGAATTGAGGAAGAAAGTATAGAAGTGGTGAAGATAATGAAACGGAAGAAGCTAATTTATAGCAAAATTACATACACAGCAATCGAGGCAATTCACCGCATTTAATCAAAGAAAATCTCAATTTTCGTAATTACCAGAGAATCAAATCTTATACAGATTATGAAGATTTTCTTTAATCCCTTGAATTCTGGAAATCAACTTTAACCGCATCAAAAGTTAAAGCAAACATTTAATTTCCTCATTTCAATCCTTTACGATAGCTTCGTTTATACTCTTCCTGTAATCGAATCGTTTCATCCATATCACCCAATGTTGATAAAACTCTATTTTTCAACTCATATTCATCACTACAATATCCATGTTGTAAACAATGACGATCTCTATCAAATTTCATGACTATGATTTTCATGAACTCTTCTCTATTTTGTCTACTCTAATATTGTGGTATAAACGCTCAAGGTTTAAATAAGCTCACTATTATTTATAATACATTTCATGTGTATTGAAATGCTTGTATAACGTCATCATCTCTTTCTGAGAAAACATAACCAATGACACTCTTGTTAAACTCTTTAGATAACCTCCGCATTAATAATAAAATGCACTTCATAAAAGAACCTGTAGAATTTATGGTTCGTATGATTTAAACTCTTGAAACAAAATAATATTCTATCTGTTGAAATTCACGCAAGGCCCCGAGTATACCTGGGAACGTGAAAACCAAATAAAACGTAAATATCCTCGTCTATGTACGAACAACGCCGATTGATGGCAACAACTAAATTTTGGGACGAAATTTCTTTTAACGGGTAGGTACTATAACAACCCGGAAATTTCCTATAAAATTCGAACAAAATCTTTACATAACTTCATTTAATTACGATCAATAACGATGATTCACGAACAATTATTATAAATAAATATGTAATATATATATACCTATTATGTAAATAATAACTTGCAATAATATATATCAAATTACAAGTTAAATCATAGTTGTTATACTCACATTATTATTATTACCTTTATTATTATTATAAATCTTAACATTTATATCAATATTATTATTTTCAATAATAATATATTTGATACACATAATTAATTTTATATATTAAATTTACTTAATATCATTATTATTATGGTTGAGAATCAAATTAATATTTTCTATCATTATTGTTAGTATTATTAACATCATTATTTGTTTACTAATATCATTATTAATATTATTAGTATTGTAATTATTACTAAAATTATTATAAATATCATTATCAACATTATTATTGATAATTAGTATTATTTTTGTTATTACTAGTAATATTATTATTTTTATTATTAAAAGTATTTTTATTTTTATTTTTAAGTATATTCATATTTATTATTAAATATAAATATTAAATCAGATAATGGATTCAATTAGGTATTATTAGGTATATATATTTTTTTTATTTTGATCGAATCTGCTTTCTTTTTTATTTATCTGCTTTATATCTATTATCATGAAATCCAGCTCGATCTTCATCAGCTTCTAATTTTTTTTTTATCATCCTGATTAAACTCATGTCGACCCATTCATCTGTATATAAATAGATTGGCTATGTTTATAATAAAATCAGTCACTTCTTTCATCATCAATATCAGTTATCAATCATAAATCACTGCATTTTGAAGAATTAAAAAAAAAATTATAAAACTATACGCCATACCTCTGTTCTTGTTCATATTACCAAAAACTCGAATTCGAAACCCTTTTCAAAATCTAATAATGCATTTTTGTTAGGAATTACCTAGTGAAACTTTCTGAAAAATCCTAAGTTCCAATTCCTAGTATCGAATTCTAATTTTCGAGTCAAAGTTAAGTTTAAAAAGTCAAACGTATTGTTTAATCGCGAAATTTGAATTCCTTTTTATGTTTCTGATTCAATTGAGGATTTAGGAAGTTTATAAGAATGATTTTAAACATATTTCATGTTGGAATCATAGTCCAAAACACTACCATTTGCAAATCATATATTTTTTTTTAAAAAAAACACTCGACAACAGCAGCAGCAGGTTTTATTTTATTTTTTTTCTTTCTTCTTCTGTTTTAATTAACTAAAGTATGTATAAATTGTTTCTGTAAAATAACCTAAAATCAGTTTAGATAATTGTATGTTGTTAATTGGGTCTGTGATCGAATCAAATTGTGAACAAGATGGAAATAAATTTGTACGGGTCATATATGTATCAGAGAGAGATATAAACAGAAAGACAGATCGGTTCAGCTGGTTAGGGTTGTAGTCGGGTAAGCGAGAGGTCACGAGTTCGAGTCCCGTCTTGGGCATATTCTTTTTAGAAAAACTTCAAAGGTAGTTTTCAACTCTATTTTCATTATTATTATTATTATTATTATTATTATTATTATTATTATTATTATTATTATTATTATTATTATTATTATTATTATTATTATTATTATTATTATATTCATGCTAATACTAAACTTAATATTATAATTATCATTATCATTAATATGATTATTATTATCATTACCATTATTATTACTATTATTAGTACTAATAATATTATTAGTATTATCATTAAAAGTTATTAGTAACATCATTACTAATAAAATTATCATTTTTATTACTAAAAGTATTATTTTATTATTATTATCATTATTACTATTATTTGTATTATTATTATTGTATTACTAAAAGTATCATTTTTGGTACTAATTATTATTGTATTACTAAAAGTACTAATAACAAGTATTGTTTTCTTTTAAAGTTTCTAGAATACCCAATGATCCAAGATTTATTTCTACATCCATGACTCATGATGTGTAGTTTGTTCCCGATACGTCTAGGGCATCAAACTCAAGCTTTGATAAGTTTGACATTTTCTATTTTCAGAAAGATGAACAACATAAATTATAATCATAATCAATTTCTAACAACATGAAATTAGAATTATTTTAAATTCATAAGTAGCAAACAACAAAATAATGGTATGATTACAAATAATAAAACCACAAGGGCAGAATAGAATATAGGTTCACCCACTGGTATATTAGCAATAATGATGATAGTTAATATGACCAATACAATAGGAAAAATCATCCTTGTGTGAATCATCTTTACAAAAACTTTTTGAGAGTGGTAATATGAGAAAATGAAGATTGATTTGTGAAAATGTGAAAAACAGAAATGTTTATTTTATATTTGAAAAATATAGCCGTTGTAACGTCGTTAGTTGACGTTAACGGCTGTTATGTACTCGTTATATTAATAATAATTTTAATAAAAGAATTTTATTAGTATAAATATGATTACTATAAAATACATTTAGTATAAATACATTTAGTATAAATACGAAGATTAAGAGAATAAACATATTATGCATAAATAATAAATTTAAGAATAAACATTAGTATGCATAAAATAAATAATGATTAATTGCATATAAATGTTAGATAACATGAATATAAATGTTAGTGAAGTTAATAAGAGTTAGATTACAGAAATATAATTCAGGCGGTATAACCGACCATATATAACTAAAATAACATAAATATAAATGTTAGTGAAGTTAATAAAAGTTAGATTACAGAAATATAATTCAGGCGGTATAACCGACCATATATAACTTAAATAACATAAATATAAATGTTAGTTATGATGATAATAATATTTATCTTACTAATAAATAATAGAAGATATCGTTAAAGAATTTTTTTTTACCTTGATTATACGGAGCACTTCGTGCTGATAACGTGTTATAATTAAGTAGGCTTATAACTACCTTTAGTGACTTGTTATAATTCAGTAGGCTTATAACTACCTTTAGTAACGTGGTTTTTGACTGTGGACTATTGATAATTATTAGAAGATATAAAGAGAGAGATAGAGAGAGAGTATATATGAAATATATATATCATTCAAGCAAGTTACATGATTACATTTGATGGGGTATTTATAATACATGATTTACTGTGCATTATTTGACTTATAATTAGGAGTAGCTGTCATCCATATTTACTTTATCACAACAGCCCACACTCTCACCACATTTTTTGTACAATTTTATATCTTCTCTCTCTCTTATATTACTCTACAATTTCACAAACACTTACACAAAATGGATATAAATCCGTGTTTAAAACTACGAAAATATTAGAATTTGCTCTTGATTATGCTTCGGTTGATGAAAAAATAATCGAGTTTTTCAAGCTTACACACCAAACCGGCCAATCTTCAAGACAAATTATCTCACAAACATGCATTTATAGGGATCGTGAAAGTGCGACTCGACAATTATGGGACATCTATTTTTCTCCGGATCCAAAGTATACGCCACCTTTTTTTTAAAGAAGATTTCATATATATTGTCATTTTTTTATTCGGGTCGTAGAGGGTATATCTAACTATTTCGGGTCATTTTGTGTTTTTTAAACGACTCAATGCCAGTGACGATTTCGGGATCAGAACTCAATAGGGTTCATTTTTTCTGTACTAATTCTATTTAAATGCTATTTTAGTGGTTATTTACCTTTAAAAGTCTACAAATTCAAAAAATATGTGTGGTCCAAATAGTAAAATTTGGTGGTGTCATATACATTTTAAAGGAAAAACGGTAAATTCTACAAATATATGTGGTCACTTAATCAAATATAGTTGTGTCCTACACAATTTGAAGAGTACTTTGTTATAGATTTTCAAGCTAGTGATGTCTTGTGACCTCACGAGTTTCTACTTAGGTTCGCCTTTGCTCAATGCTACTGGTCATCAAAGATAAACCCCATCATCCTTAGATTCGTTCTCATCAACAATATGAAACTAAAAAGATCATCCTCAACCACCATGAGATGAAATCTTAATAGTTGAGGATAACGTCGGGTTACTCTCATCATTCTCACTTAGAAACAAATGGTGTAAAAGCCACCACACCACTCTCAATCAGATGATTTATAGTTTTATACCGTTAAACCAAATTTTCTTTCTCCAAAACCCTAGGCACCCTAATCACTTCCTTCTATTTCCTTTATCTCCAAAGTTCTTACATATAGAGAGGAACAAGTTTTAGGTGCTTTAGTTTTTTTTTTTTTCTCTTTTTCGTTACGAATATATTATGATGACGTTTTCTCTATTTTATACATAACTTGTGAATATATGTATCTAAATACATGAAATCACATAATGTTATACTAATGACAAACGAGAGGGTTTTTATTTTATTGCTATCAAATTGACCTATTTAACTTTGAGGTTGTGAGTTGAAGTCTAGTGAGGAACAAAACTGATATATTTGTGAAATTATTTGTCTAGCAAATGTGAGTTTGTTTTTAGAAAATATTAATAATAAAATAATCTAAATTTAAATTTAAATTTAAATCCAAATCCAAATCTAAATCTAAATTAATAATATCGTACATGAAACTAATTGGAGTGGTACTGGCACGTTTTGTGCTGTCTAGTGTTTCGTCTAGCTATGAGAAACACAGCATTTGATTATAGGAAGTAACTTATTTATTTCAAATTTTAAATTCGATGCATATATATGGAACGTATGTCTACACCAGTACACATATGGTAGATGAAAATTAACATCTGATCAGATTGATATCCATTCGATCCGATCCATTTAAAGAGGATATGGTGATCTAAATGAATGAATATTGGATATGAATATAAATATGAAAATTAATGGGACGAAGACTAATGGTCATATTTTCTTTAATTGTTCGTTTGCTAAGGTGCTTTGGGTCAAGATTCGAGTTTCGCTAAACTGCAACATGCCTAGTTTTGCCTCATGGGAGTCTTTCTTAAGCTGGTTTGAAGGTTTTCAGATCGGGAAGATTAAGAAGGAGCGGATTATTGGGACTGTTGCTACGTTGTTATGTGCTCTTTGGTACTGTTGCTACGGATTATTGGGAGTGTTGCTACTGTTGCTCAGATCGGGAAGATTAAGAAGGAGCGGATTATTGGGATTATTGGGAATGTTGCTACGTTGTTATGTAGCTCTTTCACAAGTTCCATCAACAAAACCTCTTTTATTTTTAGTATTTAAAGCCAAAATCAAAGCCCTACTCCAAACATTATAATTTTCTGTTCCTTTTAGTTTAATTGAAATCAATGAAGTACCATGAAGCGACCCGTCATAATCCATAAGGACGAATACAATAACATATGATTACATAGCGAGGTATTTGACCTCTATACGATACATTTTACAACCATTGTATTCGTTTTTAAAAGACAAACTTCCTTTACATCGAAAATTGACGGCATGCATACCATTTCATAATATATCCAACTATAATTGAATTAGTAATAATCTTGATGAACTCAACGACTCGAATGCAACGTCTTTTGAAATATGTCATGAATGACTCCAAGTAATATCTCTAAAATGAGCAAATGCACAGCTAAATATTTCTTTCGTACCTGAGAATAAACATGCTTTCAAGTGTCAACCAAAAAGGTTGGTGAGTTCATTAGTTTATCATAAATAATCATTTCATAATTTTAATAGACCACAAGATTTCATTTTCAGTTCTCATAAATATACGTCCCATGCATAGAGACAAAAATAATCATTCATATGGTGAACACCTAGTAACCGACCTTAACAAGATGCATATAGAATATCCCCATCATTCCGGGACTCCCTTCGGACATGATAAATTCGAAGTACTAAAGCATCCGGTACTTTGGATGGGGCTTTTTGGGCCCAATAGATCTATCTTTAGGATTCACATCAATTAGGGTCTCTGTTCCCTAATTCTTAGATTACCAGACTAAAAAGGGGCATATTCGGTTTAATAATTCAACCATAGAATGTAGTTTCACGTACTTGTGTCTATTTCGTAAAACAGTTATAAAAGCGCATGTATTCTCAGTCTCAAAAATATATATTGCAAAAGCATTTAAAAAGGGAGCAAATGAAAACTCACCTAATGTATTTTGTAGTAAAAATACATATGACTATATTGAACAATGCAGGGTTGGTCTCAGATTCACGAACATATATCATTTGTATATTTATATATTAAAACATATATTTGTAATTGAACAATTTCATATTTATATCTTATTTATCTTTTGTATATATATATATATATATATATATATATATATATATATATATATATATATATATATATATATATATATATATATATATATTCAATTTGTGTATATATTCAAATTTCTTATTATTTAGATAGTTACACACACACACACACACACACACACACACACACACACACACATATATATATATATATATATATATATATATATATATATATATATATATATATATATATATATATATATATATATATATATATATATATATATATATATATATATATATATATATATATATAATATAGATATTAATTTGTTATATATGTATATTTATGTAAAAGTCATTAATATCATTAGTACATACTTATATGTATTGTTACTTTATAAATGTTTTTATATACAAAATGTTTATTTGGTAAAATAATATTAATAATAGTAATGAAAATTGTATCTGATTATAATGATAATATCAATAATAACAATACTAATAATAATAATATTTATAGAAAAATTTATTACTAATAATAGTTAGGATAATAATTTTTAATAATATAATTATAATGATACTCATATTATTAATATTACTACCTATAATTATTTAATTATATTGATCATAATGATATTGACAATAATAATACATAATGATAATACTACTAAATTTAGAATGATATTAATACTAATATTTATAAAATGATAATAATGTGTATTATTTTCATAACAGTAATAATAATCTTAATCATAGTGATAATAGAAGTTCCTATATTAGTAATACTAATAATTCTAAAATTTTAATAAAAATACTTTTATTAATTTTGATATAGATAACAATAATAATAATAATAACAATATTAATGAATATTTAATAATAATAATTGTAATCATAATAATAATAATAATAATAATAATAATAATAATAATAATAATAATAATAATAACAATATGTATTCTATTAATGATAATTAAGTTAATAATAATGATATTAATAACATTGAATAATAATACTAGTAATAATAATTAGATTAACAATAATTATAACAATCATAATAATAAAAATAATAACAACAATAATAATAATAATAATAATTTTTAAAATTTGAAAACTACCTTAACAAGCTTTAAAAAAAATAGATGTTCACGCCCGGGCTCGAACCCGTGACCTCTCGCTAAATCACAAACACGCTAACCAACTGAACCAACCTGCTTTTTTGTTTTTATCCCATAACTAAATATTATAACCGGTCTTAAAATTATTCATCTTCTTCTTTAAAATTCAATCGACCAAATCCAAAACCAATTATAATCACTAGTTACTAGTTTAATTTGAGTTGTATAATTTGAAACAAGAACATTTAGAATATGTGTAAATTAATATAACAGAAAAGAAATTAAAAAAAAACATCCAGTTACAGCGTTTTTCCTTATGACATGAACTTAAACTTGATTTTGATTTTAGAGACCGTTTTAATCCACGACTTCTATACAAAATAGTTTGCAAATCACTTTTAGAAACTTTCCCAATCATCAATTTACTTTGAATCATAACAGATGACATGAATTCGATGGAAAAACAATGTTTGACTTTTTATTTCAGAAACTTTGACTCAAGAATTGGAAATCGATAGAAAGAATTAGCATATGATATTTTGCAGATAGATTAAGTAAAATAATCCTAACCTATCTGCATTTTTACTTTTTGAAAATTCAATCAAATTCGAGTTTTTGGTAAAAATAATCAAGAACAGGGGTACCTGCTGTGTTCTTCCCCAATTCTGATTTAATTCGATCACTTTGAAGACTGTAAAGGGTTTTTGTAATGGTTAATTGATAATGTAAGTCATATAGTATTATTTACAACTGGCATTAATCGTTTTATATAGCAATCGATCATAAGAATAATTAAACAGGAACAAATAAAATAAATAAGAAAAAAATATAAAAGTTGATCGATACTTTCAACTGAATTTGTTTCCATCTGGACTCGTTATGTCAATCAAGCAGACAATAAACAAAATTCTATACAGTTTGAAAGTGAAAAGAAGTAGGTTTGGAGTCATACGTTTGTTTTTATATAATTACAAATAATTAATAATTAAAATTATATTAATAATAATAATCCAAATAAAAATAATACCGATCATATCTGTATATAACATTATATTCGGAGTATATCTGTTTTACATTTATATACTGAGTATATCTATTTTTATATAATTGTAATATTTAAGTAAATTATTGATATTAATTTATTATTAAAATCCATTAATATTATTAATTTTGATAAGAATACTAATAATAATAATAATAATAATAATAATAATAATAATAATAATAAAAATACTAATATTAATAATGATAATATCAATGATAATAACAATAATTATATTAATAATAATAATACTAACCTTATTAATAAATAATAAAAACTATAATAATAATTAAAACAATGATAATAATAATCTTATTAATGATAATATTAATTAATTTTAGTGTTCAGTATAATATTTATATATTACAACTAATTATAAATTATATATATATTTATATATATATATATATATATATATATATATATATATATATATATATATATATATATATATATATATATATATATGTATATATATATATATATATTCATTTTAATTACACTTATTTATTTTGTATATTATTTTTACTTAGGTAATTCTAATGATTTAATTTTAGTTTATTATCTCAGTTTATTATACATACTATTATTTATATATATATATATATACATACATACATACATATTAGTTTACAACAATTGTTCGTGAATCGTCGGTAATGGTCGAAGGCCAATTGAATATATGAAACAGTTTCAAAATTATCAAGACTCAACGTTATTGACTTTGCTTATCTTGTCGAAATCATATAAGATTTAAGTTTAAATTTAGTCGGAAATTCCCGGGTCGTCACAGTACCTACCCGTTAAAGAAATTTTGTCCCGAAATTGGAGTGAGGTCGTCATGGCTAACACTAAGAATGTTTTCATGACGAATATGAGTCGGTAAATCAAGTTTTATTATCATTGAATAATATAGATAAAACGATTCGATTTCTCAAAGCGTATGAGTGAAGCTATCACAAAAGATTGGGATATAGATTTAACTTTTGTCGCAGTCACGGTGGATTTCCAAATTTCAAGGAATTTAGAGTAAATCTTCGGAATCTAAAAGATTTGATTCTTCGGCGAATAAGGAAATCAAGATCTCTATAATTAAATACGCTGATCTGTCTCGATTACACTGTCTAATATTTCCTTTATAAATTAAACTTTTTCCGTCCTATTATTCTCACCATTCCTATACTTTCTTTCTTAGTTCATACTTCCAAAAGATTGTGAAAATGCTTAATCCAGTTCTAATCCTTAATATTTTCCTAATTATCATTTCCGTCATCCTTCTTTTCAATCTTCCACCAGAAGAATCTGTTTTCTTCTACTATTACCTTGGGATGATACTATTCTTAATTATACCGTGTCTTTATATTGCTATTCGTATTAATATCCACGGTTTGTAGCCTCCGTGTTGTTATTGAACTTTATATTTTCTCTTATATTTTGGAGCTCTTTGCCTTTTTATTCTCTTCTCGACCTTTAGTAAAGCGAGTAATGGTCCGTAATTCGTAAGTATGAAGTTTAGAATGAACTTAATGTTTTAAACAAGAAAGAACGTAATAGCACGATTTGATTAGTCAAATTACCAGAATCACTGAGAATAGAACTATCAAGAATATACTTTCTTGATATGTTCAGAAGTTAAGCAGAATGAAAGAGTTATGTAACATGGCATATGATGACGTTATGATCTGTGAATCATCACGTTCCATTAGAAACTCAGCATGACCTACTGTAATATAATTACGTTGATCAAGTGTCATTATATTATACTAACTCATGCATCAATTTCCAACACTACTTCAAAATCATTCATAATTCAAACTCGAATTTTAGAGAAATTTAGAAACTAAGGTAGTTTCCTTTATGATGTAATATAGATAGCACGAAGAGATAAATAATTTCGGACGAGAATATTTATGAAAATATCTTCAGAAATATCGAAGATATTTATGATGATATTTTGGAATTTCTAAGTTCGATGGTTGATGAAGAAAGATTTTCCGCAAGATTTTAACATGAGTACGGAGCAAGATATTCGTTGAAGGTTTCATTGGATCCAGGATTACCTGAATTCTTTGAATATACGGTATGGTCCTTGTATTTGACCTTGGTCTTCTTCATGGTTTGTTCAATCTGTTTTTTTTTCAGTACCAAATTTTTTCATCGAGCGTTCCCAACACTCTCTTCTTTCTCATCAAACTTTTGGTCGTTTAGACCATTTACAATTTTTCTGTTTCCTCTGCATTTAATGCTACGATATCTGAATTATCGGTTATCAATCCGAGGTGGTTTCAAGAGAATTGTGTTTTTAGATGATTAAACGCTGATGATAATATGATGGAATATAAAAGGTTCCCCTGTAACAATAAAAGAGCACGCATATATATCAAAGTTATAATATAGTTGTTTCGAACGAAAAGTCGAAGTTGTCTTGCTGGAGCTGTGACAAAATTTTCTACTTTGAAAGGAATTATCAAGTTATTTTGGGTAATAATAACACTAAGGAATTAGCACAACTACGTGTTAAACGTTTACTCAGTTTTCGAGAGTTTTTCAGGTGCATAACTATATGCATAAATCTTTCCTTCCGTAGATAAAGTGCGGTTAGTTCATCCTTTCGATTGAGGCATTTTCAAGAGTTATGAAAGGTTTGAACACAGATTGTAATCTTCAAGATACAAATGAGGTTTAAGATGAAATCAAGTGGCAAACTTGACGAATTGTTTAGTTTCATATGTTATAATTAATATTTTAATTCTTTTTAATTGTCCAATGTTATTAGTCCACAGTCGATAGTCCACAGTTAACAGTCCAGTAATTCATATATAGTTTAATATATTATATTCGAATTAATTAATACGTGTCGTGACCCGTATATGTCTCAGACTCGATCACAACTCAAAGTATATATATTATTGTAGAATCAACCTCAACCCTGTATAGCTAACTCTATCATTACTGCATATAGAGTGTCTATGGTTATTCTAAATAATATATATAGATGCGTCGATATTATATGTCAAAACTTTGTATACGTGTCCCGATATTTAAAGTGCGTAAAATAAATAACAGAAATTAAATGACAATAAATAAAGTGCGTAAAGTAAATAACAGGAATTAAATAACGATAAATAAAATTGCAATAATTAAATTGCGATAAATAAACTGCGATAAATAAAATGTAATCAGTTAGCTAGGAACAGTTAGCTAGGATTTTGTTAGCGTGGATTCTTAACAAAATTTTCTCATGGTTAATTTGTTTGTTTCTAACAAATTTTATTTTTGTCCAATATTTTCTTCATTATGCCACTTGTTAGATTCTGATAGGTCGAAATCCAAATATGAAATTGAATGAAAATGGTTATTCTGCGGTGAACGGATTCGTATCTCTGTAGATGTAAGTAGGATAGTAAATGAATGTTAAATCAGATTTGGAGAATGTACAGTGTAACTTATTAATGTAAAATCTAAATATTTCTCGGGTATTACCTACCCGTTAAAATATTTTCATCATTAACAGTTTGTACGAAAGAATTTTTAATTACAATCTTTATGAAAATATACTTACATATATATTCTCTTCAGATGTAATCATGAATTTAATGAGTTAATATAATTTTAATCTCATTTGATTTACCGTTAGAACTAGAATACATAATCTCTAAAACATTAGAGATTACATAATTGCCATGAAGAACGAAGATGATTGATGTAGAACGATATGTAGAACGATGATTATACTCGAGGTACAGAATGAGATGTTGAGGCATGGATTGTTGATGGTACTGGTGCTGTTACTGATGGTACTGTTGGTGTCGGTGATGTTAATGAGGCTGGTAAATTTTGCACCATATTTTCCAAATTTATTAATCGAGTGCGAAGCTCGTTGACTTCTTCCATTACTCCAAGATGATTGTCGGTCGGAATGAGCGGATGAATAAGGTTTATGTGACGACCCAGGAATTTTTGACCAAATTTAAACTTAATCTTGACATGATATCGACAAGATAATCAAAGTTTATAATATTGAATCACGAAATGTTTGAACTATTTCAATATATTCATTTAACCTCAGACTATCCCCGACGATTCACGAACCAATGTTTGTAAATAAAAATGTATTTATATGTAAATGTTAGTAGACATAGTAATATTATTATTATTTCGATATTAACATCTATATTAGTAACTATTAATATGAAGATGAAAATATATATATATATATATATATATATATATATATATATATATATATATATATCATTATATTATTATTATTATTATTACTAATATTATTATGATTAGTATTATTATTAGTACTAATATCATTATTAGTGTTTTATTTTTATTAGTAACATTTTGATAAAATTATTAATATTATCAATTTTATGTTCCTATTATTATTAGTATCCGTATTAAAATTATTAATGGATTTATATCATTAATTAATATTACAAAACCTAATAAAACAGATATACATAAGTACAACTATATAAATAGATTTATATATAATCAAACATGAAGAAAATCCAGTAATTAAAATATAAACAAATATAGATACGAATTAATATATATATATATATATATATATATATATATATATATATATATATATATATATATATATATATATATATATATATATATATATATATATATATATATACAGAGGTATACACGAATATAAATACAATTATAAATATATGTACAATTATATATATGGAAATACAGTTTAATGCTGATATATTATATAAACTTTTCTAAATCGTATGAGTTGTTGAAATTAGCCATCAGACTATTCTTCAAATTTGTTTTATCTTCTGGATTGTTAAACATCTCAATCCATCGTACAAATGCAGTTGAAGGTCACGATCCTTGTTATTTGATTTTATTCAATTTTTCTTTTGATTTATTTGATTCTGTCAGAAGATTGTTTTACATCCAAATCAATTCAATACAAACAAAAATCGATTATCTTAATTGTACTAACTTCCATTATACACTTACTATCTATCCACTACTGCATCTAGAGAATTAAAAAAAAAAAGAAAAAAAAATAAAGAAACACTACCATTAGAAACCTCTTTGTGTTACGTCTATTTTATTTTCTGATGGAGAACAGCCTGTAACCCTCACAAACACATAATTGGAAACCCATATTACCTTGAATTAATGGATAGGTGATAACCAAATCAAACCTAAACCTTCATCAACATCATCGACCACCAATTATTTTTTTTCGGTTTTGTTCACGTTCAAGAACAACCGCCACCCTCCCTTCTACTCTCTCTAAAATATTTTTTTTTGTGAACCCAAGATTAAAACCGTCACCACCACTCTGGGTTCTGTTTTCTTATCGAATTCCTCTACTTTTGACTTGTCTTCTACGAGCACCAAAACCACCTTCAATCAACATCACGACTGCAAACCGCCAAGATTGTTTCTGTTTATAACCGCTACTACTACCACCATGGTACACGAAAGAAGATGATAGATGATGAAACGAGATGAATACGCTCATAGTTTAAAGTTGTCTTAAATCGGTGTAAACAAATTGAGGGGGACAACTTACATATATTAATGGAAGCAAAAGTAAGCAATCAAGTTGATGCTCATATTTTTTTTTTTTTTTGGCCGACCACTTTTCCAATTACCTAACCCCATATGAATTAATCAAGTGTTACTTAATGGTAAGGTGGCAAATAAAAAAAAAAGAAAAGGGGATTCGATGTTGAGTGTTCTTTTCTTTTCTTCCGTCCGTTCTTTTTGTTCAAGCCCCACCACCAAAAATCACCTTGTTCAATTTAAATTAAACATGTATTAGCATTCTTTATAAAATGCATTAAAAGAAAAATAGAAGAGCCGGGACACAAATCGCAGGTGGGACAAGCTCGTGAATCATAACTTCACTTTCAAGAACCCCACTCAAATTGTTGGCTGTTGTTATTTTTTTTCCTGGTAAAACGATACCCACCGATACATTTATTGTAATTTAGGCTTCATCAATTTAATGGGCTGTTATGATCTTGATTATTGGGCCGAAGATGAGCTGGGCAGTGTTAAAGAAATAGATAAATATGGATCGTATATATATATTGGACTGCGATATAAAAACAGAAATATAGATATAGAAGAACGGTTAAGGCTGTTGAGGGAAAACTAGAGGTTCCTGGTTCGAGCCTAGGCGCACACAGTATAATTTTTTGAAACTCTTCCTACTAAGGTAGTTATTATTATTATTACTATTATTTATTATTATTATTATTATTATTGTTATTATTATTGTTGTTATATGATTAATATTATTATGATTCATAATAAGTATTAGCATTAAGTACTATAAGTATTATTATTATTATTATTATTATTATTATTATTATTATTATTATTATTATTATTATTATTATTATTATTATTAAATATCAATATTATTATTAAAATAAGTATTATTAGTATTAATATCATTATTATTATCATCATTAGTAAAATTATTATTATAGTTATTATAGATATTATTATTACTACTACTATTATTGTCATTGTCATTATCAAAAAATATTAAAAGTATCATTTTTATTATTGTTATTATTATTGTTAAAATTACCATTTTTACTAAAACTATATTTTCATTAAAAATAACATTATTAATAAAACAATTATTTTTATTGACATTATTACTATCATTATTATTACTTTTACTATTATTATTATTACAACTATATTATTTTTATTATCAATATTACTATTAATATTATTATTATAAAAGTTAGTTATATTTAATAAAATTAATTTTATTTATTTATTTAAAGTATATAAAGTAAATATATTTAAGTTAATAATGAAACACATGAGTTATTAGTTGACTAACAGTTATATTAATAATAATATATAAATTTATTCGACTTCAATTATATGTGTTAATATATATACAAATGATATAGGTTCGTGAATCTAAGGCCAACCCTACACTTGTTCAATGCCGTTATATGTATTTTTACTACAAAATACAGTACGGTGAGTTTCATTATTCCCTTTTTAAATGCTTTCGCAATATATATTTTTGGGACTGAGAATACATGCGCTGTTTTTATAACTGTTTTACGAAATAGACACAAGTAATTGAAACTACATTATATGGTTGAATGATCGAAATCGAATATGCCCCTTTTTATTTAGTCTGGTAATCTAAGAATTAGGGAACAGACACCCTAATTGACGTGAATCCTAAAGATAGATCTATCGGGCCCAACAAGCCCCATCCAAAGTACCGGATGCTTTAGTACTTCGAAATTTATATCATGTCCGAAGGAGGATCCCGGAATGATGGGGATATTCTTATATGCATATTGTGAATGTCGGTTACCAGGTGTTCAATCCATATGAATCATATTTTTGTCTCTATGCATGGGACGTATGTTTATGAGAAATGGAAATATGAAACCTTGTGGTCTATTAAAATTATGAAATGATTATTTATGTTAAACTAATGAACTCACCAATCTTTTGGTTAACACTTTAAAGCATGTTTATTCTCAGGTATGAAAGAGATCTTCCGCTGTGCATTTGCTCATTTAAAGATATTACTTGGAGTCATTCATAGCATATTTCAAAAGACGTTGCATTCGAGTCGTTGAATTCATCAAGATTATTATTAAGTCATTGATAGTCTGATATATATTATAAAATGTGATGCATGCTTGTCAACTTTCGATGTTTGTCTTTCAAAAATGAATGCAATGTTTGTAAAATGTATCATATAGAGGTCAAGTACCTCGCAATGTAATCAACTGTTATGAATTGTTTATAATAGATGTGGACTTCATCCGGATGGATTAGGATGGGTCATGAAAGTTTAGAATCTGAGTTATGTTTGGCGAGATATTCGGGAAATGAGGGTGAAAATGGTGTTACGAACAGGTTCGCCGGTAAGTACTTCAGGTGCTTCATCAAGAGGTGAATTCGGTTAGTGGAAGGGATCGCCTTCTGCGCGTCTCCATTGATTAAATCGACTACGAACCCATCAGATGAATTGGGGATGGATGATTGGTTGATTCATTCTGGTGACACTGCTTTCGGAGCTTAGGTGAAACTCCATATCGGAATAGCTGTCGGAATCCGAGGAATTCGAACTGGTTGAGAGATTCATCTCGTACGATCAGATGAAGGATTTTCGATAAGAAATAGATTATAGGATGTAGATTAGTACCCTGCAATACATAATTTATATATGCATATATAATACTAAAATCCCATAAGTTACGGAGAAATTTGCGGAAGTTGTCAGGCAAAGTCTATAGTAGCAGATACGCTAAGATATGAATTTTTGTCTATACACTATTCATGCAGTCAATGCAGTAAAACGTGTCTAGACTAAGAATGATAAGCAGGTAATTTCTGACAAGAAATGATAAGCAAAACTTTTGACATGCAGACACGGTCGAAGTCCAGACTCACTAATGCATCTAAACAACTATCAGTTAGACACACTAATGTAAGACCTGGTTCGCTAAGACCACCGCTCTGATACCACATGAAGCGACCCGTCCTAATCTATAAGGACGAATACAATAACATATGATTACATAGCGAGGTATTTGACCTCTATATGATACATTTTACAAACATTGCATTCGTTTTTAAAAGACAAACTTCCTTTACATCGAAAATTGATGGCATGCATACCATTTTATAATATATCCAACTATAATTGACTTAGTAATAATCTTGATGAACTCAACAACTCGAATGAAACGTCCTTTTAAATATGTCATGAATGACTCCAAGTAATATCTCTAAAATGAGCAAATGCACAGGGGAAGATTTCTTTCGTACCTGAGAATAAACATGCTTTCAAGTGTCAACCAAAAAGGTTGGTGAGTTCATTAGTTTATCATAAATAATCATTTCATAATTTTAATAGACCACAAGATTTCATTTTCAGTTCTCATAAATATACGTCCCATGCATAGAGAAAAAAAATAATCATTCATATGGTGAACACCTGGTAACCGACCTTAACAAGATGCATATAGAATATCCCCATCATTCCAGGACTCCCTTCGAACATGATAAATTCGAAGTACTAAAGCATCCGGTACTTTGGATGGGGCTTATTGGGCTCAATAGATCTATCTTTAGGATTCGCGTCAATTAGGGTGTCTGTTCCCTAATTTTTAGATTACCAGACTAAAAAGGGGCATATTCGGTTTAATAATTCAACCATAGAATGTAGTTTCATGTACTTGTGTCTATTTCGTAAAACAGTTATAAAAGCGCATGTATTCTCAGTCCCAAAAATATATATTGCAAAAGCATTTAAAAAGGGAGCAAATGAAAACTCACCTAATGTATTTTGTAGTAAAAATACATATGACTATATTGAACAATGCAGGGTTGGCCTCGGGTTCACGAACCTATATCATTTGTATATTTATATATTAAAACATATATTTGTATTTGAACAATTTCATATTTATATCTTATTTATCTTTTGTATATATATATATATATATATATATATATATATATATATATATATATATATTCAATTTGTGTATATATTCAAATTTCTTATTATTTAGATAGTTACATATATATATATATATATATATATATATATATATATATATATATATATATATATATATATATATATATATATGATTAGTATTATATATAATATAGATATTAATTTGTTATATATGTATATTTATGTAAAAGTCATTAATATCATTAGTACATACTTATATGTATTGTTACTTTATAAATGTTTTTATATACAAAATGTTTATTTGGTAAAATAATATTAATAATAGTAATGAAAATTTTATCTGATTATAATGATAATATCAATAATAACAATACTAATAATAATAATATTTATAGCAAAATTTATTGCTAATAATAGTTAGGATAATAATTTTTAATAATATAATAATAATGATACTCATATTATTAATATTAATACCTATAATTATTTAATTATATTGATCATAATGATATTGACAATAATAATACATAATGATAATACTACTAAATTTAGAATGATATTAATACTAATATTTATAAAATGATAATAATGTGTATTATTTTCATAACAATAATAATAATCTTAATCATAGTGATAATAGAAGTTCCTATATTAGTAATACTAATAATTCTAAAATTTTAATAGAAATACTTTTATTAATTTTTATATATATAATAATAATAGTAATAACATTATTAATGAATATTTAATAACAATAATTTTAATAACAATAATTTTAATCATAATAATAATAATAATAATAATAATAATAATAATAACAATACGTATTCTATTAATGATAATTAAGTTAATAATAATGATATTAATAACATTGAATAATAATACTAGTAATAATAATTAGATTAACAATAATTATAACAATCATAATAATAAAAATAATAACAATAATAATAATAATAATAATAATAATAATAATAATAATAATAATAATAATAATAATAATAATAATAATAATAATAATTCTTAAAATTTGAAAACTACCTCAACAAGCTTTAAAAAAAATAGCTGTTCACGCCTGGGCTCGAACCTGTGACCTCTCGCTAAATCACAAACACGCTAACCAACTGAACCAAACTGCTTTTCTGTTTTTATCCCATAACTAAATATTATAACCCGTCTTAAAATTATTCATCTTCTTCTTTAAAATTCAATCGACCAAATCCAAAACCAATTATAATCACTAGTTACTAGTTTAATTTGAGTTGTATAATTCGAAACAGAACATTTAGAATATGTGTAAATTAATATAACAGAAAAGAAATTAAAAAAAACATCCAGTTACAGCGTTTTTCCTTAAGACATGAACTCAAACTTGATTTTGATTTTAGAGACTGTTTTAATCCACGACTTCTATACAAAATAGTTTGCAAATCACTTTTAGAAACTTTTCCAATCATCAATTTACTTTGAATCATAACAGATGACATGAATTCGATGGAAAAACAATGTTTGACTTTTTATTCAGAAACTTTGACTCAAGAATTGGAAATCGATAGAAAGAATTAGCATATGATATTTTGCAGATAGATTAAGTAAAATAATCCTAACCTATCTGCATTTTTACTTTTTGAAAATTCAATCAAATTCGAGTTTTTGGAAAAAATAATCAAGAACAGGGGTACCTGCTGTGTTCTTCCCCAATTCTGATTTAATTCGATCACTTTAAAGACTGTAAAGGGTTTTTGTAATGGTTAATTGATAATGTAAGTCATATAGTATTATTTACAACTGGCATTAATCGTTTTATATAGCAATCGATCATAAGAATAATTAAACAGGAACAAATAAAATAAATAAGAAAAATATATAAAAGTTGATCGATACTTTCAACTGAATTTGTTTCTATCTGGACTCGTTATGTCAATCAAGCAGACAATAAACAAAATTCTATACAGTTTGAAAGTGAAAAGAAGTAGATTTGGAGTCATACGTTTGTTTTTATATAATTACAAATAATTAATAATTAAAATTATATTAATAATAATAATCCAAATAAAAATAATACCGATCATATCTGTATATAACATTATATTCGGAGTATATCTGTTTTACATTTATATACTGAGTATATCTGTTTTTATATAATTGTAATATTTAAGTAAATTATTGATATTAATTTATTATTAAAATCCATTAATATTATTAATTTTGATAAGAATACTAATAATAATAATAAAAATAATAATAAAAATACTAATATTAATAATGATAATATCAATGATAATAACAATAATTATATTAATAATAATAATACTAACCTTATTAATAAATAATAAAAACTATAATAATTATAACAATGATAATAATAATCTTATTAATGATAATATTAATTAATTTTAATGTTCAATATAATATTTATATATTACAACTAATTATAAATTATATATATATATATATATATATATATATATATATATTCATTTTAATTACACTTATTTATTTTGTATATTATTTTTACTTAGTTAATTCTAATGATTTAATTTTAGTTTATTATCTCAGTTTATTATACATACTATATATATATATATATATATATATATATACATACATACATACATACATACATACATACATACATACATACATACATACATACATACATACATACATATTAGTTTACAACAATTGTTCGTGAATCGTCGGTAATGGTCGAAGGCCAATTGAATATATGAAACAGTTTCAAAATTATCAAGACTCAACATTATAGACTTTGCTTATCTTGTCGAAATCATATAAGATTTAAATTTAAATTTAGTCGGAAATTCCCGGGTCGTCACATACCAGAAGTATCACTGGCATGAAGATAAAGTGGATCACCAAAATCAAGTTTATTTATCAAAGTTACAGAATCTTCTGTATCAGACATTTTTCCTTTTTTTTTCTTAAAAAACAATTGACAAAACTTGTGAAAGATTTATAACAACTATAAATCAAAAACCACAGAAGAAACAAATATAAAGCAGAACAATACACAGATATGCAAAAAAAAAATAAGCAGAAACACAGATATGCAGATATACAGATATGCAGAACAATCAATAAACAGATAAGTAGATATGCAAAACAAATAAGCTAATATGCAAATATGCCTAAAAGAATACCAGTGCTTGATCAGGGTTCCATTAGTTTCAAGAACCAAGGTCAAGAGTTGGGCACTGGATTCTTATACTACGCAAAACAGATATGAAATAATGCAGAAAAACGAAATAAACACAATTATAAAGAAAGAGAGGTCTTGGCTGTGACGTCCTCCAGATAGGGTCTGGAAGAAAACGTCACTAATATCAACTAATATCAAATAAACCAACATATTATATTACGAGAACAATACTATATGATAAAAACAAATTTTATTGATAACGCAGCGGAAGAAAATAGAATGTCGTTACAAGAATTAAAATTACAATGATGTAAATGTTTCAAATGCAAGAATAATAAATGCGATAGTTCTTAAGATCCTATGTTCAAGTAGCATCACATAAGTAGTAAGCTTGATCAATCATCACCTGAGACAAACATGCTAAATGTCAACCAAAAAGGTTGAGTGAAATCATAGGTTTAACAAAAGTAGTTATCGTTGTTTTTAGACCACAAGATTTTGTTTTCATAAGTAGATCACACAGATCTTTAGTTGTAAAAGAAGATCACAAAGATCTTAAAAGTTGATCTTGCAGGGATCAAAAAGTTATTCCAGTTCGTGATATTTAGACTAAATGTTCAAAGTTTGCCCCAAAGACAAGTTGTGTCTGTCCTTGTCGGTTTAATTTCATTATCAAGTAATACAATGACTTGGTCAAATGTATCGGGGACGTTACTCCCGATAGTCCTACCCCCAATAATTAAGAATGCATTTAACGAGCAATTAAAAATATCACTGTAGGGACTTAGTCGGACATAGCCGGGTATAGCATAGTTTGTGATGCCCCGTATAAAACCATCGTGTACGATTCATCAACAACAGGATCATTACAAGGTCAAACACTATATGCTGTTTCAAAATAAGTTGGCATTCATGAATAAAGATGATGTTTTAACCAACGTCAAATGTTTAACAACCAAAAGTACGCTTCTACGAATAGCAAGCATAAGTAATAGTACGTGACCCATAGGTCGTTACAAATACATCGTTTCAAAAGTAATAAAGTTTGAATACAAGATAAAATGTTTCATGTGGTGACATCTCTATCAAAGGCAGCGGAAGTCTACAAGGCATGACTAGTACAACAGCGGAAGCAAGCAAACCTTAAGCACCTGAGAAAAACATGCTTAAAAACGTCAACACAAAGGTTGGTGAGCTATAGTTTAAGTATAACAGTAATGTAATGTAGGCCACGAGATTTCAGTACTGCAAACAGTGTTTCAAAACAGTATGATAAAGTATATGTTTAACCGTGGGCACTTGGTAACTAACTTAACGTTTATCACCCCCTAAAAGTACACTTGGCGAGTGCATATGGTTACGAAGTATTAAACACCCTTTAAATGCTAGCGCTACTAGCCCGAGTGGGGATGTCAAACCCTATGGATCCATATCTAAGATTCGCGTTCACTGGTTCAAAGACCAATGACTAAACGTTACCGAGCTAAGGGGAAAGTTTATGCCGTTGTATAACCCACACATATATAAAGTTTAAGTACTCATGCCTAGTATGTAAAATGTAAAATGCGCATGTATTCTCAGTTCCCAAAATAGTTAAAGTAAAAAGGGATGCTATAACTCACAGTGGTAAAGTAGTAGTAAAGTTGACACGGGAAAGGTAAGCAAGTATGTTTGTCCGAAAAGGTCCTCAAACTAAGTCAAAAGTTACTAAGTCAGTAAATTGTCCCAATAGGTTTATAAGTATGTAAATTAGGTCTTAAGTATCATCATCAATCATCATTTAACAAAAAGTGTAAAGTAAGTTTCAAGTAAAGACTAGGGTTTGAAACAAAGGCTGAATTCATTCAGTCGCCACAACCTCTATACAAACTGAAATGAGGTGAGACCAGTGGCCATGGCTCCGTATATGAGTCCCCTAGGTACTGACAAATTTCCAGAACCAAACTCGTCTTTGTTTGACCGTGGTGATGGTTTAAGTGCGAGTAGGTCAGAAATTTCAGCACAACATTAATAGGGTGTAGTGACTTTCGGGCGGCCATAGATCCTAAACCGTAACTCGGATTAAGATGAGGTCTAAACGGAAAATCATCTACTCGAACCAAACTAACTGAAAATCAACTTTCGAGTAGCCAAGGTAGTTTGATCAGTTCCAGAAAATGGTAAGAAAGGTGTTCCGGTGGGTTCTTGGTGTTTGATGCTCATCCCGGTTCTCATCCTTGATGCGTATAGCTTCAAGTGTACAACTAGTTGATGTGTTTACATCATCTTTACCAAGTTTTAGCCATCATAACACAAGTGCAAGTCTAAGATATGTAGCACAACTCAATTTAAGTGTTGCAAATAGTTTGATGAACCAAAGTTACATCAAGATCTTAGATCCGACACATACATGAGTTCTAGTAGTAATATTAAACTACAAACTTGAAAGTAAACTAAATAATCAAGATCTTAAGTTTGTAGAACATATTTGTTAGTTAGATCTTGAAGATCCTAGACTAGAAAGTCTAGATCTAGTGTTCTTAAGTTAGATCCTAAGTTACAAAACTTGGATTTACACTTTAATGAAACCATAAGTTATGAAACTTAGATTTTCAACTTGTAACATGTATGTAAGCTTATAAGATTTTGTTTACAACAAAATAAGTAGACCATAAGCTATAGAAACTTAGATCTTTCATAAGTATATGAAGTTGTAACTAGAAAGTTAAACTTCCATGTTCTTGAACTTATAAAGTTAACTTTAGTTTCAAGAAGTATGAGATCAAGTTTTAACTAGTAATACTTGACCATAATGAACAATCACGAATTTAAAGTAAGTAAAAATGAAGAAATAAACTAGATCTACAAGTATTATGTTCGTATTTGCTTCATACTTGAGAAGATTCAAACCAAAGTTTAGATCTTAGGAATTCAAGTCTACAAAACATAAACATAAAGAAGATCATCAAGTTTATGAACTTTAGATCTTGAAAACATTTAAGAGTAGAACCTTAAACTAACAAGTTTAGGTTCTTGTTCTTGGTTCTTCATCAAAAAGATGGAAGTAACCAAGAACCATGAAGATGCAAACTAGGAAATTTGATCTTTAATAACAACAAACAATATTCAAGTAACAATTCAAGCAAAAGATGATGATACATTGAGATATATTTCGGTTTTTAGAAGAAAATAAAGAAGAAAATAATGTTGTAACTTACTAAGTTTTGAGAGAGAAATGAGAGAAAAATGAAGTATTGTATGAATGTGTGTGTAAAGGAAAATGAAATGCAAGTAATAAGTAACAAAGTAAATTGAAAATGAATCCCTCCTTGCTCACAATGGTGGACGGTTTTTGCAAGCTAAAATGGGAAGTCAAATGGCAACTTTCAAGTGTTGGAATAAGGTGTGAGCTAGATTGGGTAATAAGGTTAAAGAACCCTTGCATGCTTGTAAGGTTTTGTCTCCAATTTAAGTTAATTAAGCTAGTTTAGTCTTAAGTAGTTACTAGTAATAAAATGGGCTCACAACTAGTCCATCAAGTGTGTAAGGTGGGCTTGCTAGTCCATGTAATAAAAGACCAAGTATGTAACAAATTAAGTAAATAAGCCCAAGTAATCAACAAATAAATAAAAGGCCCAAGTAATTAACTACTAACCTTAGTTAATTAAAAATTACTAATATTAATTAATCATGAATGTAAATAATATTCGAAAATATTATTCGTGAGAAGTACGTGTGTCACAAAGACGTGTCGGGACATGAAAAGTCAAATACGGTAACAAGTAAATGTAATAAAGACATTTAATAAAGCGCAAGTATTAATAATAAATATTAATAAATAAACGTTAGAAAATTCCGGGTTGTTACATTACCCACCTGTTAAAGAAAATTTCGTCCCGAAATTTTAAGCCGAGGTAGATGGAGGAGTTGGGAAAAGGTGAGGATACTTCTGCATCATTTGATCCTCTCGTTCCCAGGTAAACTCAGGTCCTCTTTTGGCATTCCATCGAACTCGGACGATCGGAATCTTGTTGTGTTTCAAATTTTGGACCTCACTGTCCATAATTTCAACAGGCTCTTCCATGAAGTGGAGTTTGTCATCAATTGTAAGTTCTTCCAGTGGTATGACAAGTTCTGGTGCAGCAAGACACTTCTTCAAATTTGATACGTGGAAGGTAGGATGAACTGAGCTCAATTGAGTTGGGAGATCCAAACGGTAAGCAACGGGTCCAATACGTTCCAATATTTCAAAAGGACCAATGTATCGTGGGTTTAACTTTCCACGTTTTCCAAAACGAATCACACCTTTCCAAGGTGCAACCTTCAACATTACACGGTCAACGATGTTAAATTCAAATTCTTTACGTCTGAGGTTGGCATAACTCTTTTGACGATCACGGGCCGTCTTAAGTCTTGCTTGAATCTGAGCAATTTTCTCCATTGTTTCATGGACTACCTCGGGTCCAGTGATTTGCTTTTTGCCTACTTCGGCCCAACAAATAGGAGATGGGTACTTGCGGCCATACAACACTTCAAAAGGTGCGGTATTAATGCTCGAGTGATAACTGTTGTTGTAAGAAAATTTGGCGAGTGGCAAATGCCTTTCCCAGGCCTTTCCGAAATAGATAACACATGCATGCAACATGTCCTCCAAAGTCTGAATCGTGCATTCACTTTGCCCGTCGGTCTGTGGGTGATATGCAGTACTCAAGTCGAGACGGGTTCCCATGGCTTTTTGTAAAGAACGCCAAAATCTGGAAGCAAAACGGGGATCGCGATCTGAGATGATCGATAAAAGTACACCATGACGAGATACAACCTCCTTGATGTATAGTTGAGCAAGTCTCTCCATCATATCCGTCTCCTTCATGGCTAAGAAGTGTGCAGATTTAGTGAGATGGTCAACGATAACCCAGATGGTATCGTATCCGCCCACCATCTTTGGTAGCTTAGTAATGAAGTCCATCGTTATCCTCTCCTACTTCCATTTCGGGATTTCCGATTGTTGAAGTAATCCAGAAGGCCTCTGATGTTCGGCCTTAACTTTCGAGCAAGTCAAACACTTACTAACATAAGTTGCAACGTCCTTCTTAAGATTCGGCCACCAATACTGTTCCTTAAGATCGTGGCACATTTTGCCCACTCCGGGATGAATCGAATATCTAGAATTGTGGGCTTCATCAAGTATAACGTTTTGTAGATCTCCATAACAAGGTACCCAAATTCTTCCGGCGAAGTACCGAAGTCCTGTCTCCTTAACCTCGAATCGAGAGACGAGAATGTTCAGGTGTTCATGAGATATATTCTCCTCCTTGAGAGCCTCATCTTAGGCTACTCGGATCTGATTGTTGAGATTTAAATGGATGGTGATGTTCAGAGCCCGAACACGAAGAGGTGTCGTCCTCTCCTTTCGGCTTAAAGCGTCAGCTACAACATTGGCCTTGCCAGGGTGATAACGAAGTTCACAATCATAGTCGTTCAGCATCTCGATCCATCGTCGTTGTCTCATGTTCAGTTGTTTCTGATCGAATATATGCTGGAGACTTTTGTGGTCGGTGAAGATAGTACTCTTAGTTCCATACAAATAGTGTCTCCATAATTTGAGCGCAAAGACAACGGCTCCAAGTTCAAGATCGTGAGTAGTGTATTTCCGCTCGTGAATCTTTAATTGCCGGGAGGCGTAAGCAATAACCTTTGTGCGTTGCATCAGCACACAACCAAAGCCACTTTTCGAAGCATCGCAATAAATGACGAAATTGTCACTGCCTTCAGGAAGTGATAAGATAGGTGCGGTGGTTAACTTCTTTTTCAAAGTTTTAAATACTGATTCCTGTTTAGGTTCCCAAATGAACTTCTTCCCTTTGTGAGTTAGCGCGGTCAAAGGGCGCGCAATCAAAGAGAAACCTTCAATAAATCTTCGGTAGTAATCGGCGAGACCTAGAAATTGGCAGATGTGAGTTGGAGTAGTGGGGGTCTCCCACTTGCTGATAGCTTCAATCTTTGCGGGATCAACTTTGATACCCTGGTCGCTCACAACATGACCCAGAAACTGAACTTCCTTCAACCAAAATTCACACTTGGAGAATTTGGCATTAAGTTGCTCTTATCTCAAGAGTTCAAGCACTAATCGAAGATATTGTTCATGTTCTTCTTCGCTCTTAGAGTAGATGAGGATATCATCTATGAAGACGATAACGAACTTATCCAGGTATGGCTTGCAGACACGATTCATGAGATCCATAAATACAGCAGGTGCGTTGATTAATCCGAATGGCATCACGAGAAACTCATAATGACCATAACGGGTTCTGAATGCAGTCTTTATCACATCACTCTCTTTCACCCTCAACTGGTGATAACCGGATCGCAAATCGATCTTAGAGTAAACGCTCGATCCTTGTAGTTGATCAAAAAGATCGTCAATTCGGGGAAGAGGATACCGATTCTTGATCGTCAATTTGTTGAGTTCACGGTAGTCGATACACATGCAGAATGATCCGTCCTTCTTCTTCACAAACAAAACAGGTGCGCCCCAAGGCGAGAAACTTGGTTGGATAAATCCACGATCTAGCAGTTCTTGTAATTGGCTCTGCAACTATTGCATCTCAGAAGGTGCGAGTCGGTAAGGTGCGCGAGCTACAGGTGCAGCTCCTGGAACTAAATCGATCTGAAACTCCACTGCTCTTGGTAGCGGTAATCCTAAAAATTCTTCTGAAAAGACATAGGAAAATTCGTTCACAATTCGCACGTCATCTATGCTCTTCTCCTCAGTTTCTAATGTTTTCACATGTGCCAAAACAGTAAGACGTCCTTTCTTCATGATATTTTGCGCTTTCATACAACTAATGAGATTCAGTTTCGAACTACATCTCTCTCCGTAAATAATCAGTGGCTCACCATCTCCATGTGGTATACGAAGAGATTTGTCTCCACAGATAATGTCGTCCCTTACTTCGGTCAACCAATCCATACTGATAATCACGGCAAAACTTCCCAACTTAATGGGTATTAAGTCAATTTCGAAATCCACACGGCTATCTTGATAATAGCTCCTCGGCCTATTTGGTCCACTTTCTCAAGTTTACCATTGGCTACCTCGATAAGCATACTCTCTTTTAAAGGAACTAACGACCAATTTATCTTATCGCAAAAGTGTCTACATACATAAATCCTATTGGCACCAGTATCAAATAAGACAGAAGCTAATAGATTGTTGATAGTGAATATACCTGTCACCAAGTCGGGGTTCTCATGAGCATCCCTTGCATTTACATTGAATGCTCTACCACGCGGTGGTCCGCCGTCCTTTCGCTTGTTGGGACACTCATTCCTGAAGTGGCCCATTTGTCCGCATTCATAACACTTTCTCGGTCCATTAGGGTTCGGCTTCCCAGTCATGGTGGTGATCTTGCAGTCTCTGCCAATATGCCTGGTATTTTTGCACTTTTCACAAACAACGTTACAATACCCGGTATGGTACTTGTAGCACCTCTTGCATTGCGGTAGGGTACCCTTGTAGTTAGGGTTCGAGTTGGTGTTCGGATTGGGATTCCCACCGTTGTTGTGCCTCTTAGCGGGGGTTTGATCATAGGCTCTCCCTTTGTTGTTATCTCACTTTCGCTTATCACTACTACCCGCTTCGGACTTAGCCTTTTCCGGTTCATCGATGATGATTTGGTTCATTAAAGTGTGCACCATGAGCATTGCTTCCGGGACATTAGGTGGCTTAGACGAGGTGACATTTCCCTTAATGGACTTACGAAGTCCTCACAAGTACCTTTCCATACGCTTAAACTCTGGGGTAACCATGGTAGGACACATTAGGGCTAATTCCAGATACCTACGGTTGTAACAATCGAGATCGTTTCCCACAATCTTCAACTGCATAAACTCCATCTCCATTTTCTGGATCTCTATCCTAGGGCAATATTCCTCAATCAGGGCCCCCTTGAATTCCTCCCATGGGGTAGCAAACGCCTCATCAATACCTCTCATGGGGTAGCAGACAGCGTACATGAGGCATACTTGGTTTTGTTCGCCTCTGAGCAGTTACTAACTCGAAACACAGATTCTAATTTCTCAAACCATCTAGTGAGACCAACCGGCCCCTCAGTTCCACTAAAGTTGTGGGGCTTGCAGCTTTGAAACTCTTTGTATGTACGCCCATTATGAATGGGCTGGATAACCGGTGACGGTGGAGCTTGGGGGTTCATTTCCGCTAAAGTTGCGGCGACTCGTTCATTGATCATTTCCTCGATTTGGGCTGCGGTGGGCGTTGATCTTCCGTTTGCAATTGATGTTCTAAACAAAAATTTTGACTCAAGTCAAAATCCAGTATTCAAATAGTAATAACACAGTATATGGTAACCAACATGGAATTCACACATCACATGTTTATTAAGTAATGCAACCAGGTACAAATACCACAGAATCATCATACAGTAACGTAAATAGAACACTGTGCAAGAATTAAACAACACAAAGTTCCATTCATTAATAATAAGTTGCATACATCCGCATAGGTTCGTACGATACATAAGTAAAACATAAAACTACAAATGAGATTACATAATGAAATCTAATACAAAAGCACTATGGTGAAGGTGGGTAAAGGATGTCCATCATGTGGGACACCTGGTCCTCGAGCTCAGTTACCCGAGCACGGAGGATATCTACCTCCCTCGTCAGTTCCTCGACAGAGGGAGAGGCTGATGGAGCAGGCGGTGCTGATGATACAGGTGGATCTGGTGGAGCTGGTGGTGCAGACGGTCCGGCACCAGAAGTAGATGCTGCGTAACAGTAAGGCTTACGGAAGAAGGGATCATCAGGATACGGCACAAGCCGCTTGCGGGCGGTAACTCTAGTCCTCAGTCCATGTGGGTTAACGGATGATCTCCATCCGTTAACCCCAGGAATAACAGTACCGTCGAAATGATACCGCTTCTTTGGTGGGGTAGAGGGTGGCTGCACGGGTGGCTCTAGAGTCGTCAGAGGATGAGTCATCGGATGAAGAATTAGTGGATGATGGGTCATCTAGATCGGCTGGTGGTGGCTGCACGGGTGGCTCTCCTCGGGCGGCCATCATCAGTCGGTATCTAAAGGGTGGAATAGGCACGAGACATCCATCTGGAAGGCGTCGGCACCAATGGTTATGCTCATTATGGATCAGACCTTCCCCAAGTTTCGCGGGAATCACAGCACCACCGGAGTGGTGTTGTGGCTCCGAGGGTCCTGGGGCAAGTGGAGCTGGAATCTCCTGTAGGTCCTCGGCTCTGTCAGAGGTGATCGCTGGGCCAGGCGCATGGCTACTGGCTCCGGAGGATGAATCGCCGGAGTCGCTAGAAGGTGTAGATGACGGGATCGAGTTAGCAACAATGGTAGGTGAGGTGGCCGATGAGTCCGAGTCGCTCTCCAAGTGAATGATAGTGGGCGGGGCATCCGACATCTGAACAAGGAAAAATAACTTTTTCCATGTCAGTAAGTCATAAAGCAAGCACGCATTAGGCAAAGTAACTACGACAATCTAAATCATGTATAGCAGTAAATAGCATGGCAATAATAACAAATCGTACAGAAGTAGCATGCGATTAAAAGCAGATAATAGCATGCAGTAGTGAAATCATGCAGTAGCATACAACATATAGCAGTAAAAGTAAGCAGCAGCATGCAGCAAGTTCCGCAGAAACAAGTAAACTAGTAAGTTGTAGATTAGTCCTATTAGTGAATCCTACTCGGTCGGGTCTTGACTCACTAATGCAACCTAATTCCCTACAATCAATGCTCTGATACCAAATGTGATGCCCCGTATAAAACCATCGTGTACGATTCATAAACAACAGGATCATTACAAGGTCAAACACTATATGCTGTTTCAAAATAAGTTGGCATTCATGAATAAAAATGACATTTTTAAGCATGTTTTTCTCAGGTGCTTAAGGTTTGCTTGCTTCCGCTGTTGTACTAGTCATGCCTTGTAGACTTCCGCTGCCTTTGATAGAGATGTCACCACATGAAACATTTTATCTTGCATTCAAAATTTATTACTTTTGAAACGATGTATTTGTAACGACCTATGGGTCACGTACTATTACTTATGCTTGCTATTTGTAGAAGCGTACTTTTGGTTGTTAAACATTTGATGTTGGTTAAAACGTCATCTTTATTCATGAATGCCAACTTATTTTGAAACAGCATATAGTGTTTGACCTTGTAATGATCCTGTTGTTGATGAATCGTACACGATGGTTTTGTACGGGGCATCACATAGTTTAACAGTTGGTACTTGTGTCTAAATTGTAAATAGTAAAAGTAGCATGTGTCTCACCCCAAGAAGTTAAATAAGTTGTGCACAATATAAAGTGGGGCTATGAAATTCACCTTAATAGGAGAAGAGTTCGTTATTCCTTGTAAGAGAAAGATAAGTGAGTTGGATGATCGTGAACCGAATGTCAACCTAATGACATTAAGAATAGTTTAGATGTTTTGCCCGAGTTAAAGATAAGTTTAAGTATGTATGTACTTAAGTATAGTTCGTTTTGCTAAGTTTCTATCCTTAGTAATAAGTATATTGCTTTGTTTACACGTTTGATCTCATGATCCTTAACCTTAATAGGTCGTTTGCAAAGTGCATTAAATGCGGAGATTTTCCAAGGAATAACAAGAGTGTCGTTTGACTAGTTTTCCTTTAAAAGGAAAGATGATGCTATACCAGCATTAAATGTGTTGTTGAGCTCATTAAAGTCTTGAGTGTTTATGTCGCAATAGTAGGGCAGATAAAATAGAGTAGAGTACGTAAAGATTTTAGTTACGTAGTTTGATGTATGGCTGGTGTTTGTTAGAGATAGTACCAGCTTCAAGTTTCGAAAGGTAACCATAATACCTTTAGTTTTCAAGAGATGTCTAATAGACAAATGAGATGTTAGTTGAGAATTCAATGACCTCAGGATAATACGAGTGATTAAATGTAAGACATCGTTCAGTATACATGAGAACTTGTCTTTAGAAATAGTTTCAGAATGTAGCTTTATGAATATGATTTCAGTTTCATGTCGAATCATAGATTAAAACTTGACTAGACTAACATCTAGTTGCAAACCAAAAAGGGAGAAATGTTTAGGGTATATTTATAAATGTTTAAGGTAACTCCTTCAGAGTAGGAAAAGTGTTTTCGCACCAATGGCGAGTCGGTTTATTATTTACTTACGAGTTTAAACGCGAATTCAAATAAATGTGAATCATTGTTTATAAGATATTATTTCTATCATGAAGGAACCTTTGCTTCCTTGTTCAAATGATCATAGTATTGATGTTTACGAGGGTGTTGTGGTTTAGCTGTGAAATACCAGAAGTAGAAACTTCTTAACAATTAGCATAGCAAGGAAGAGATGATGTACGTAAAGAGGTAAGTCTCGTTCTTGCACGGAGAATGAGAATAGAGGTGATCCAAACACATTGGAGAGCAATACGAAAAATAATAAGCCAAAGTAATTTTTGAAAAGTTGTGACGTTTGATGTGTCAATATAAACGAAGCGAAGCTATTAGTAAGACTTGAGTTATGTACAACACGTATTATTTTACGTGAGATAATTTGAACATTACGAAAAAGAGTTGATTAAAAGAATGTTTAATTTGATAAAACAAAGGTAAATTGATAAAAATGCAAAAGTGTTTATATAATTAGTGAAAGTAATTTTAGAGGAGGTGACAAAATGATGCTCATATTAAAACTAGGGTTATGTAAAATTTTGTAAAGTAATTCCGATTTAATCAAAGTGGAAATTTGTAGAAACTAAAAAATAATTTAATATGTACTAGTCAAAGTACGTAAAGTTAAATTTATGTATAAGATTTTATAAATCGCATAAGTGAAAAATCATTTTTATAAATTCCGAGATAGTTTGAAAGTAAAGACTCGTGTAAGAAATCTTTGGAAAACGGGGTACTTGTATTTAAGAGTTTATTTGTTTGAGAAAAATTGATTGAAAATTTTAAAAATTTCGGAGGATAATTGTGTAATAATTGTTTCAAGGTAGTGAAAACTAATGAATTGACTTTTATCAGGGCATGAGTTCTTGGACTCAAAATGTTAACATTAAAGTAAGAAGGAAGATAATGTGATTATCATCAAATGAGTAAATCCCTCGAATTTAGAGTTATGTATGAATGAACTTCATATAAGATTTACAACTTTGAATCGTTCGAGTGATAGTGAGAGTTCGAGAACTCGGCATGAATAATCTAGCAGTCGCATAGACAAGTATAAATAAATGCTAAAGCATTGACTTTCAACTATGTAATGATCGTTTGAATTCAACCTTAGTTGGCCTGAGAGGAGGATACATTAAAGTATGATGGAATCATTTCAATTGTTACAGCAGTTTTTCAGATGTGATGAGTTTAGCTCAAGCCACAACTTGAGATATTGTATTTCACCTTTGATTTTCGAGTTGACAAAGATCAATTATTGTTTGAGTATGACACCATTACTTGCATGGTTCCAAGTAGTCTATTATAAGTAGATGTACGAGTACAGAAGTTTCTTGACTATGATAGTCAACACGATACATGTATGGAGGTTCCATTCTTCAAAAGATTATGCATATGAGATATTTATCATCTCGACATAGATAATGTGATATTGGACATGGTGTTTGTAATACCGACATTCAAGGATTCAAATGACATGGGTTTTTGAAAGTCATATGAAAATTTACACAAAAGTGTAATAACAGAGAGGATTTGGATATAACAAGTGATGATTAAGTATCAATGATCATGAGATATCCATTTAGGATACATGAATGTAAAATTTCAAGATTCGATTGTTTACAACTTTTATGGTACATGAAAGTTTGTTAAATGAGTATGAGATAGATAAATAGTTTGATTAGAATGAGTTCTTCGTATCTACTAATATCAAGATGATCATTTTTCTCCTTTCATGCCCTTGCATTTGGGTTTTTGAACAGATAGCTTGAGAGTTTTTCTTTGATTCACTTTCTATTCCATACATCATGATATTAGAATATTTCTATGAATTACCGTAATATAATCACGTTGGCCACCGTCATTATATTTCACTAATTCATATTTCCATTCCAAGGTCATTCCATAAGGTTAGGATATGTGATCAATGATGATTTCTAATATAGTGTGTTAAGGATAGCAGTAATCTTAGCTGGATCGACAACATGTCGGTTTTAAGCCAAAACTTGCACTTGGAAAAGTTTGCGTAGAGTTGTTCTTTTTCTTAAGAGTTCAAGAATGAATTTGCAAATGTTGCTCACGTCCTTTCTCACTCTTGGAGCAAATCGAAATGTCATCTATGAAAACAGTTACAAACTTGTCGAGTTATGGTTGGCTAGTTTTAAGTTGCAGTCTTTATAGACTTGGTCAACTTTCATATCTTTGAAAGTTATGGAAGTTGTGAAAGTTATGAAATGGACGTGGTCAAACGAGAAAGTTATGAAACATCATGGTAAGAGTTGGTGCGGTTGGACGAACCATGATTCTTCACTACATAAGGGTGTATAGAAGTTTGATAAATCTGATAGGTCATAAGTTTGAAAATTTTTAAGCGGGATAAAGATAACCGAAACACTTTATATTATTAAGAACGAGGCATTAAACAAGCCTTTTTATTACACGATTCGGAAATAGGAATAGTGTAGGCATAGCCTTTACATAGATAGGAAATTGAAAAAAAAATAACTAGGAAATATTAAGATTGAAGTAGTCTTCATATTCCTTCTTCTCGTCCTCAACCTTCTTCATAAACTTCTCAACTTTCTCATTCTTCGCCTTTTGTTTCTCATGCAGGAACTCGAGATTATCATAAAGATTAGAAACACCATCGTTGATTACATGGTACTTGTAGTCCCTCATGGAAAGTTGATTATTCACGCGGTTTTCCTCCATCTTCAATCTAAGGTCAACATCTTCTCTTAGGTAGGAGAGAGATTGCTTCCCCCATCGGGCATTTCTATCACTTTCATATTTCACCAACTTTATCTCTTTTTTTAGTTCAGCATTTTCCTCCATGAGCTTCTTGATTGCTAGATCTTTTTCCTTCATTTGAACATCGATCCTTGCAATATGACGAATTAGGCCATCGGTAATTTTTCCCAGATTCATGATCTCGTACTTGGCATCAACTTCGTCGTAGGAAGATCCTGATTGCTAATTCCCAGTAACTAGTATGGCAATTCTCGTTATAAGATGTGGATGAGTACATGATAGGGTTTCAATGAATATAATGATTTTTCAAAACTTTCAGTTTTGTGTCACCCACTTGCTAACCTTGTATTAGGAAAGCACACGTCTAGTTTACTTGTCCTGTATATTACCTTTCGGTAAACTACCGTTCGGTTGTAAAGGAAAGTGTTGAACAAGCAACTGTTAAGGCAAAAGAATTTAGCATATCTTGGCATTCCTGAAATCACATCAATAAAAGGAAGATTTACATTTATTTGTTTAAACATATCCAAGAATTTAGATTGCTCAGCTTCAAGTCTTTCTTTTCTCATTTTACTTGGGTAAGGAAGTGGAGAAGTAACCAATCGGTGGGAAGCGGGGGAAGAAAAAAAAAATTCGTTTTTTTTTTGATTTTTTTTTCCCGGCATCAAGATCACACGAAAATATGAACATTTAGAAAAGACACTTCGTGATGAATGTTATTATTTAGGCTAATCAAATCGATCAATTAATATTGAATTTGATTCGGTTGAAGAAAGCTTTGGATTGAATCATTGTAATGAATCCATCGGCTACACATTGTACAAACCAAAATACAAATTCAATAAACATAACTGTTACATATTCAATGGCAGACCAACAACAATCACCACTCATCGAAAACCAACCAGAGGAACAACAACAACAACCAGAACAACAACCTCCACCGGTCCTGAAGGAACAGGTTGAACAAGGACCACTGTTCAATCTTCATCCAAGCCTTGTCAAGACTGTTAATGCACCAGATCATGCACTCATTCGCCTATCCAGAGGCAATGCAGCACACGCTCTCTCCATTCCCAAGTCTAAAGCCGAATCCATTTTACCAAGAATCAGAAAAGAGACATATCCATTTACTAAAAGCTACACTTAAAAAAGAATTAAGTAGTGACGATCGGGTGGGTCTAAACTTTAAACCCATTGATATATTATACACCACCTGAGATGTAAATAACTGGCTCACTATTTTAATTCGGGGTCAAGGTGAACCTACGCTTGAGTGCATAAAGGGGTTTAAGGACTAACAATATTCGAACCTCCGACACTTAGTCGTGGATAGCCCATATCAGTATCATTTCAATTCTGACAGGATGGCCGATTTGAGAGGTCCAGCTTATCTTGATGAGGGAGATCTGCCGCGTCCTATGGAAACGAGTCAACATGACAATCCTTCGGGATATTTATCAGACTTCCAGCAGACTGATCCCTTGGTTCATGAAAGTGATCCATTAGTTCAAACCACTTCTCTTCTGGATTCTGAATCTCAGGGCGTCAATTTAACTGAAAACATTAAAACAAACTCGAATGAACAAATCTGTTGACTTTTGAATTTAAGACATTGACTCCAAAATTAACGATCGATAGTAGTTGGGGTTCGAGCTAGTGTTCGGGTTGGGGTTCCTTCCGTCGTTATGCCTCTTAGCGGGGGTTTGATCATAAGCTCTCCCCTTGTTGTTGTCCCACTTACGCTTCTCACCACTGGCTCCCGATTCGGATTTAGCCTTTTTCGGGGTAGCGTTTGAGTCATTGACTCATGGAAATGCACCCTGGGGAGGAATGCATGGCGGTAATACGTGACGAAATCAATTAATATGGAACGTTTATAATCAATATGAACGGGACATTTCAGTTGGTATCTGAGCGTTAGTCTTAGAGAACCAGAAATTTGCATTAGTGTCTTATCGAGTTTGTTAGGATACATTACTATCTTTTCCACACTCAAAGACCATGTGATGTGAAATATGAAGCTAAAATTACCTGTCTTTCTTAATTGATCATATTTGACACACATGCCTAATTTTTTCGATCGATTTCAAAGTGCTTCAGGTTCTTCGCTAAGAGGGGAATGTGCGGGATGGAAGGGATCACCTTCTTCTTATCTCCAATGATTAAGTAGGCTACGAACCCACCCTCAATTTATCCAAAACTGATGATGGCTAATAATTTCTAATCTAAACACTACTTTAGATTCATGTTAAAATATTGACAAATATTGACTTTGACAGATCTTGATCAACGGATTCGAAAATACATCGGGAAATTCTTTTGCGACGGGAACATCATTGATGTTCTTTTCTTAGAAATTGACTTTCTCGAGTCTAATATCACTTCATTAAACATGCTTTTTAAATCGTGAATATGCGCCGCCAGATGGAGTACCATTTGGCGGCGCATAACCTTTGGTTTCAGATTGTGCTGAAATTCTCAGGATCACCCTAAAATGGCCCAACTAGTAAGACTCTCTGAACTTTATATGATTTAATTGAATTACTAACTGTGGACTACTAACTGTGGACTACCAACATTGGACAATTAAAATGAATTAAAATATTGATTATAATATATGAAACTAAACATAACATATTGTGAAAGTGTTTTGGTTTAAAAGTGTCGGGAAGCTGGTTTTTCGCCCGTGTGTAATCACTAAGCAGATTAGAATCTGGTAGACCATTTGGACACCGTCCAAAGAGCTTGGATGCCATCCAGTCCTTCAGAGCTGGACGCCGTCTAGATTTGTATCATTACATGAAAAATAACCTTCAGGTAATTTCATGTACACCTCTTCATGTAAGTCTCCATAGAGAAAAACATTATTAATATCCAACTGATAAAGAGTCCAATTATTTTGAACAGCTAATGTAATAATACATCTAACTGTTACATGTTTCACAACAAGAAAAAAGGTTTCATCATAATCAATTCCCTCCTTTTGACTATATCCCTTTGCAACACAGAGGGGTTAAATCTGTCTAGTACTATATTTACACCCACATACGTACAAAGCCAGATTCCCCCCCCCCAGTCTCTACGACTACTCAAACAACTACATCTACAATCCCAACGATTTCAGATGCAGGTCTGATCATCACTTTTCCACCTTCGCCACCAGCTACAACAAATTATTACAACGATTTGGAAAGCGCATACATGGCGATGTTATATGCAGATCGCATGAAGCTTCGAAAAATAAATAGGAGTATAAATCACAGAAAATTGGAGAGATCATTAACCCTGGATGTCACGAAAGAGTACCTTTTGTGCGAAATTGATGATGGAATCGTGTTTAGGAGGCTAGAGAGAACAAGTGTAAAATCAAATATATATTTGAATAATACACTTGATTTATTATGAAATGGTGTCTGTGTATTTGTGCGTACTGAGTGAGTTTATGCTCTGGCCGTCTTCTAGGGTCTTGCCTGAGCAATTAGGTACCAAAACATTTCAAAACACGTCTTATCACCCACAACCCTACCATTCTACTCGATCGAGTTCCAGATGTGAGAATGGATTGTTGCGTTTTCCTTCTACCGCTACTATGTCTCATAATTCCTTGATAATCAGATCAGCATGGTGATCAATTGTTACGCATGTTCACAATATTGGCATGAGGCATGTTCAAAAGATGTAACGACTCAGCGATGTCTACTTGAGTGGGAGTCAACTCTATGCTGCACTCTTTTTTTCTTGGCTAAAGTTTTTATCCCACTGGGTTTTTCTTTAACTCGACCACTATCGCATATAGAGTGTCTATGATTGTTCCAAATAATATATATAGATGACGTCGATATGATATGTTAAAACATTGTATACGTGTCTATGGTCTATCAAGACATGTATTCTCCATTACCATTATCGATTTAAAACTACTACAACATTGGTCTGATTGAAATAAAAAAAAACAGAGAGGAATTGAGAAACCAGAAAGCATCTCTGTTCTTGACTCATTTCCTTTTTAACAATACTCGGAATAAAAGATAATGTAATCTACAAGTGAGAACAAAGTGTCAATTAACTGGAACTAGACAAAAGTTAGTGGAGACTTTTACAACAGTTCTTAGTTACACCAATTAGCTCAAGCCTTTTTGTTTACACAATATATTACTTCAAATTATTTCAGTGGAGATATCTCAGATAAATTTAAGGATGTGAAGTTGCTGAAACAGTCGCTTGACCAAGCAGTCTCGCTAAGTGAAGTGTATTCTTGATGGTTCTATATTCCGTGATGTTGAAAAAAATTTGAAAATCAAATCGTGCTATCATGTTCCTTCCTGGCTGATTTTCTTCACACCTATGACATGGCTGATTTTGGTTTTTGTTGCCGTTGTTGTTATTGAGGTTTCCGTTTCGAGTTTCTTAATTCAATAAACTCAATTTTATGTATATAACTCATTGTTAAAATACTTAATGAGATACTTACTTATCATAATATCATGTGCGAATTTTGGCTAAGGGAAGTGCAATTTCTTGGCCACATAGTGAATAAAGAAGGTATTCAAGTAGACCCGGGGAAGATAGAGACGGTGAAGAGTTGGGAACAACCGACTACGCCTACGGAAATCCGAAGTTTTCTCGGGATGGCCGGTTATTATCGTCGGTTTATTCAAGACTTTTCTAAGATCGCTTTTCCATTCTGAAAGATTTGAATTTAAAATATGAATGATATTGAAGTAATGTTGGGAACTGAAGCATGAGTTAGTATAATATAATGACACTTGATCAACGTGATTATATTACAGTAAGTTATGCTGAGTTTCTAATGGAACGTGATGATTCACAGCCCATAACGTCAAATTTGTTACTTTGGTACGTCGGATAATTTCTCCAACTTCTATCAAATCTTAAATTGGGATGCAACTGTTCTTCATGAATTGTTGGGTGTTCTATTATATGGTGAACGGGATTTCATATGAACATAATAACATATCTAAAAATGGTAGTTAAACTCAAAGTAGAAGTATATTTTTCAAAATGGTCATCAAAGTGTCGTTCTTTCGGCAGATATGACTACGTCTAACATTTGCATGGCTCTTTTGGCAACTACGGATCGTCTTGGGCCTCTCTTGGATTTGAACTATCTTAACGGTTATTTCATGAATGAGTGCGGGTCTGGTGATTTGATTGAAATATGAAATCTTGTGGTCTATTATTACGATTTGATAAATATATAGGTTAAACCTATAACTCACCAACATTTTTTGTTGACGTTTTAAGCATGTTTATTCTCAGGTGATTATTAAAGCTAAAAATGCGAGGTCGAAGTAATAAGCTGAGAAGATTTGCGCAGGATTAGAGAGCACAGATGAAGTAAAAACTGAAATAGATGATTATGAGGTATTTATAGGGGAGTAAAAATATGGAAGAGGTCTAAAGAGAAGTTGAAAAAGACTACTAGGAATGTCACGCGACAGATTATTATGAGATAAATCTAAAAGAACCAAATTCTTAAGGTCTCCAACCTCATATTATTTAATTGAAATTTGGCAAGTCATACCATATTGTTTGGTATTTTTATTAAAGTCTTTCAAATGTTTGACAAGTTAATTTTACCATAATTAATTGTGCTGATGAATTCTGACCGACTCTAGACAAGATTTCCTCAATCATATCCTCTGGTAGATCTTCTAAAATATTCAGTCGTCTACCCTTAACGTCCATTTTGTTTTTATACTGTAAAATAGACAAGGATTAGATTCGTAAAAGATCACCCGGCTGATAAAGTCTGTGCCCCGTGTAGTGACCCGAACTTTTCCGTGTTTATATATATTAAATAAAATTGTTATTTACATGATTAAGTATTTCCAACATGTTAAGCAATCAAACTTGTTAAGACTTGATTAATTGAAATAAGTTTCATATAGACAATTGACCACCCAAGTTGACCGGTGATTCACGAACGTTAAAAATTGTAAAAACTATATGATGACATATATATGGATATATATATATATATATATATATATATATATATATATATATATATATATATATATATATATATATATATATATATATATATATATATATATATATATATATATATATATAGTTAACATGATATTATGATAAGTAAACATATCATTAAGTATATTAACAATGAACTACATATGTAAAAACAAGACTACTAACTTAATGATTTTGAAACGAGACATATATGTAACGATTATCGTTGTAACGATATTTAATGTATATATATCATATTAAGATATATTAATACATCATGATATCATGATAATGTAATAATTTAACATCTCATTTGATTTAATAAACAATGGGTTAACAACATTTAACAAGATCGTTAACCTAAAGGTTTCAAAACAACACTTACATGTAACGACTAACGATGACTTAACAACTCAGTTAAAATGTATATACATGTAGTGTTTTAATATGTATTCATACACTTTTGAAAGACTTCAAGACACTTATCAAAATACTTCTACTTAACAAAAATGCTTACAATTACATCCTCGTTCAGTTTCATCAACAATTCTACTCGTATGCACCCGTATTCGTACTCGTACAATACACAGTTTTTAGATGTATGTACTATTGGTATATATACTCCAATGATCAGCTCTTAGCAGCCCATGTGAGTCACCTAACACATGTGGAAACCATCATTTGGCAACTAGCATGAAATATCTCATAAAATTACAAAAATATTAGTAATCATTCATGACTTATTTACATGTAAACAAAATTACACATCCTTTATATCTAATCCATATACCAACAACCAAAAACACTTACAAACACTTTCATTCTTCAATTTTCTTCACCTAATTGATCTCTCTCAAGTTCTATCTTCAAGTTCTAAGTGTTCTTCATAAATTCTATAAGTTCTAGTTTCATAAAATCAAGAATACTTCCAAGTTTGCTAGCTTACTTCCAATCTTGTAAAGTGATCATCCAACCTCAAGAAATCTTTTTTATTTATAGTAATATATCTTTCTAATATAAGGTAATACTCATATTCAAACTTTGATTCAATTTATATAACTATAACAATCTTATTTCGAGTAGAAATCTTACTTGAACTTGTTTTCGTGTCATGATTCTGCTTCAAGAACTTTCAAGCCATTCAAGGATCCTTTGAAGCTACATCTATTTTTCTCATTTCCAGTAGGTTTATCCACAAAACCTGAGGTAGTAATGATGTTCATAACATCATTCGATTCATATATATAAAGCTACCTTATTCGAAGGTTTAACCTTGTAATCACTAGAACATAGTTTAGTTAATTCTAAACTTGTTCACAAGCAAAAGTTAATCCTTCTAACTTGACTTTTAAAATCAACTAAACACATGTTCTATATCTATATGATATGCTAACTTAATGATTTAAAACCTGGAAACACGAAAAACACCGTAAAACCGGATTTACGCCGTCGTAGTAACACCGCGGGCTGTTTTGGGTTAGTTAATTAAAAACTATGATAAACTTTGATTTAAAAGTTTTTCTTCTGGGAAAATGATTTTTCTTATGAACATGAAACTATATCCAAAAATCATGGTTAAACTCAAAGTGGAAGTATGTTTTTCAAAATGGTCATCAAGACGTCGTTCTTTCGACTGAAATGACTACCTCTTACAAAAACAACTTGTAACTTATATTTCCGACTATAAACCTATACTTTTTCTGTTTATATTCATAAAATAGAGTTCAATATGAAACCATAGCAATTTGATTCACTCAAAACGGATTTAAAACGAAGAAGTTATGGGTAAAACAAGATTAGATAATTTTTCTTGTTGTAGCTACGTGAAAATTGGTAACAAATCTATATTAATCATATCCTAGCTAACTTATATTGTATTATACATGTATTCTAATATATTATGTAATCTTGGGATACCATAGACACGTATGCAAATGTTTTGACATATCATATCGACCCATGTGTATATATTATTTGCAACAACCATAGACACTCTATATGCAGTAATGTGGGAGTTAGCTATACAGGGTTGAGGTTGATTCCAAAAATATATATACTTTGAGTTGTGATCTAGCCTGAGACGTGTATACACTGGGTCGTGGATTGATTCAAGATAATATATATCAATTTTTTTTCTGTACATCTAACTTTGGACAACTAGTTGTAGGTTACTAACGAGGACAGCTGACTTAATAAACTTAAAACATCAAAATGTATTAAAAGTGTTGTAAATATATTTTGAACATACTTTGATATATATGTACATATTTGTTATAGGTTCGTGAATCGACCAGTGGCCAAGTCTTACTTCCCGACGAAGTAAAAATCTGTGAAAGTGAGTTATAGTCCCACTTTTAAAATCTAATATTTTGGGATGAGAATACATGCAGTTTTATAAATGTTTTATGAAATAGACACAAGTAAATGAAACTACATTATATGGGTGAATGATCGAAGCCCAATATGCCCCTTTTGCTTGGTAACCTAAGAATTAGTAAACCGATCTACTAATTGACGCGAATCCTAAAGATAGATCTATTGGGCCTAACGAACCCCATCCAAAGTACCGGATGCTTTAGTACTTCGAATTCATTTTTATCGTGTCCGAAGGATTTCCCGGAATGATAGGGGATATTCTTATATGCATCTTGTTAATGTCGGTTACCAGGTGTTCACCATATGAATGAATTGTATCTCTATGTATGGGATGTATATTGAAATATGAAATCTTGTGGTCTATTATTATGATTTGATAATATATAGGTTAAACCTATAATTCACCAACATTTTTGTTGACGTTTTAAGCATGTTTATTCTCAGGTGATTATTAAGAGCTTCCGCTGTTGCATACTAAAATAAGGACAAGATTTGGAGTCCATGCTTGTATGATATTATGAAAAAACTCCATTCAAGAAACTTATTTTTGATGTAATATATTCTTATTGTAAACCATTATGTAATGGTCGTGTGTAAACGATATATTTTAGATTATCATTATTTGATAATCTACGTAATGCTTTTTAAACCTTTATCGATAAAATAAAGGTTATGGTTGTTTTAAAAATGAATGCAGTCTTTGAAAAACGTCTCATATAGAGGTCAAAAGCTCGCGACGAAATCAATTAATATGGAACGTTTATAATCAATATGAACGGGACATTTCACCCCGGACCCCATCCCAGAACTCAATCTCTGATTTGCCGAACACTGTAACGCTTTGTGTCCCATAAGTTGATAAATCCTCTATATATATATATATTATCTCTTGGCGCCATTTCAATACTCGAATGATAACTGTTGTTGTAGGAAAATTCTGCTAACGGTAGGTGTCGATCCCAACTATTTCTGACGGATCCACTGATGTGTTATCGTATAAGATTGAGAATCGGTCTGGAAAAAATACTTTGAAAGAGACGGTAAACGGTAAATTGAAAAGGGCGGGACCTCGAGGTTGAGTGATCGGGTTCGTTTTGTTTGTTAGTTTGGTGTGAATTTTATCTTTGATTTTGATTGTTGCCATGATTGTTGGCTAGTTAATTAATATTTGTCTAGACTAATAAACGAATGCAAAATTTTCTAAAACGTATCATATAGAGGTCAAATACCTCGCTATGGGACCAATGAATAACGTACCATGTTTATAGTAATATGGACGAGTCATTTCATCACTAAAATTAAGGGTTGGAGGAGAAGAAATCACATTCAATGTTGACCGCACGTACTTAGTCACCCTACGTAGTGGGTGCACTATTGAGATTGTCGTTGGTTATAGTTACTCATCGTAACTAGGAGGACCGATTAGTGTGTGTACGATGAAGACTTGAATCCTCCTATGTTGGGATATGTTGAGTCAAAATAGGTTCTTAACCCTTAGCGTAAAATTACATTTGGGTTCCCCGCATTTAACGCTTTAAAGAAAACACGGCGTAACTTACGGTCTCCCCAATGTGATATACCCCACCTATCAAAGGAAAGCCTTTTATAAACTAAGGCATTTCTGGAAAGTCTTTCAAATGTTTGACAAGTTAATTTCGCCATAACTAAATGTGCTGATGAATTCTGACCCACGAATTCACTTTAGGCTCTCAGAGCTGACATACACATTCACTTGAAATGTCGTACACGCGACGACATCGCACCTTCATACCACAAATCACAATCAACTTCCTTAAACGTTCGCAAAGCGAACTTCACCAAAGTCCTACATACGCCTCTAAGCCTAGGCATATGCCACTCCGTTTAACTACTCGTGCTTCTGAATCGAGATCACCCGACCTTCAAACTGATCGAGATGATTCTCGATCACAATCCGGTTTTGTCTTCATGTTAAATGGAGGTGCGGTCTCTTGGAAGAGTTCAAAACAGGATGTTACGAAGGCTCGAAAACGAGCTAAGAAGTTTGAAAGCGGTCGGAAATGACCTCAAGGCTTATAATCAACGATTTGCTGAGCTAGCCCTAATGTGTCCGGTGTGATGACCCGGAAATTTTCGAACAAAATTTAAACTTAATCTCTCCCGGACTAAATAGAAAACCTCACCAAAGAAGTCGGAGAGCTAAAGAAACCCCCGCAACATGTGTCTCAAGTGCAATTATGCCAGAATTGTACTGACCCACATCCGGCCAAGGTATACGAGGCTGAATGTGAGGACTCTGTTATCTAGTCTAATAAGATCCTTGCTCATCCGTACAACCAACAAACACCGGCAGCATCACCAGCATCAACAGTACCACCAACAACAACATCCGCAGTACACTCCTCAATATCACCATCTCACCTCGAACATAATCTTCGTTCTACGTATCGTTCTACATCGACTATATTCGTTCTACGTATCGTTCTACATCATTATCTTCGTTCTACATGGCGATTATGTAATCTCTAATGTTTTAGAGATTATTAACTTACAGGAGTTAACTTTAAATTTCTATTACTATCATGGTATAGTAGTAGTACTTCACTTAAAATGAAATGTTTATATAGTTTCTTATGAAAAAACATCAATTATTATAACGACCCAAAACAATATACGAGAAAATACGCCCATTCGGCTGAAGAGACGTAAAGTGGCAGTTGACAGGCGCGTGTCAGCCATGCGCTCATAGTTAACCATGCCCAACTGACATTCACGCGCGTTCATAAAATGACACCCGTTGATTGCGTTACACGTGTACAGCCACGATCACACCATTCCACCCCATGACTTCCAATCTGTACTTTACATTCGTTTAAGTTTTTACCAATTTGACGCATTTCCTTAAAAGCTATTTTACCCAACATGTCTAACCTATTAGAGGTACAAAAGCGTAACTGAATCAGTGGCGGAACCAGAAAAAATTTCGCCGGGGACAATTTTTTTTCCATATCGGAGATCCAACGGGCACTCTTAAGTGGGTCCCGTTCACCATCGAAGGTGGGAGGTTGAGAGTCCTTGAAATTCTTATAGAAGAAGTCCCATCTCCCCACATTATCCTCTTGAAGAACGGCGAGATAGACGTTGTACTAGCAAGTTAATGCGAGATGCTCGCGTAGCAATGACTAGCTACCATTGTTACGGGTGCAAATCGTGTCAAACGATGGAAATTTAAAGGATGAAATACCCAAAGGATCGGAGAAGCATCTTAATATCCGGGAAGACGGAACCCGGTATAGGGCTGAAAGGATTTGGGTACCAAAATTTAGAGATATGAGAGGAACTACTACCTGAACAGTCCCTACGGGTCACTACGTGTGTTCCACTGGTTAATAATGAACGACAGTAAAAAAAAACTTCCTACAAGTCTTGAGATCGGGATCTTTTCTTTGACGGGCCAGTTTCTTCAAGACGTTTCCTCTTGTCCTTATTTCTTAGAGTTGGATAGTATTCAGGAGACCCATGTGAATTTAGAATAGTATTTGGGCTATAATTTGGTGAGGGAGGACCATCAAAGTCATAAGGTGGGATTTGGACTGGTCTTTCAGTGGAAGACCTTTCAGTATCTTTTTCGGTTGGCGCAAAAAGAGTCATTTTGTTCGCTTGATGAAAATTAGACATCCTAACATTAGGAAAGAGATTTCGATCAGTTTTAAGATAAGATTGTAAGCATATGTTTTAAGATATAAGACAATCCTAAGTGCTTTAAAGTCTAAGGCAGGAAAGGTTATAGTTTCTTAGATTGCTAAGGCACCCTAGCTAGCAAGTAAGGCACACATAAAGATGCAATAATGGTTCTCTATAACAGCCTGGTGATGCTCTGATACCACTCTGTGACGTCCTCCAGATAGGGTCTGGAAGAAAACGTCACTAATATCAAATAAACCAACATATTATATTACGAGAACAATACTATATGATAAAAACAAATTTTATTGATAACGCAGCGGAAGAAAATAGAATGTCGTTACAAGAATTTAAATTACAATGATGTAAATGTTTCAAATGCAAGAATAATAAATGCGATAGTTCTTGAGATCCTATGTCCAAGTAGCATCACATAAGTAGTAAGCTTGATCAATCATCACTCGAGACAAACATGCTAAAGTGTCAACCAAAAAGGTTGAGTGAAATCAAAGGTTTAACAAAAGTAGTTATCGTTGTTTTTAGACCACAATATCTTGTTTTCATAAGTAGATCACATAGATGTTTAGTTGTTAAAGAAGATCACAAAGATTTTAAAAGTTGATCTCGCAGGGATCAAAAAGTTATGCCAGTTCGTGATATTTAGACTAAACGTTCAAAGTTTGCCCCAATGACAAGTTGTGTCTGTCCTTGTCGGTTTAATTTCATTATTAAGTAATACAATGACTTGGTCAAATGTATCGGGGACGTTACTCCCGATCGGCCTACCCCCAATATTTAAGAATGCATTTAACGAGCAATTAAAAATATCACTGTAGGGACTTAGTCGGACATAGCCGGGTATAACATAGTTTAACAGTTGGTACTTGTGTCTAAATTGTAAATAGTAAAAGTAGCATGTGTCTCACCCCAAGAAGTTAAATAAGTTGTGCACAATATAAAGTGGGGCTATGAAATTCACCTTAATAGGAGAAGAGTTCGTTATTCCTTGGAAGAAAAAGATAAGTGAGTTGGATGATCGTGAACCGAATGTCAACCTAATGACATTAAGAATAGTTTAGATGTTTTGCCCGAGTTAAAGATAAGTTTAAGTATGTATGTACTTAAGTATAGTTCGTTTTGCTAAGTTTCTATCCATAGTAAGTTTCCATTTTTAGAAAGTTTTCATATTTAGAAAGTTGCCATGTCTAGAAAGTTTTCCACTTTTAGTAAGTTTCCTCTTTTAGTAAGTTTCCATGTTTAGATAGTTTCCACGTTTAGAAAGTTTCCATTTATAGTAAGTAAGTGTTGAACACTAGTGAGTTGTCCTTAATAAGTCTACCACTTATTAAGTGTGAAAGTAACTAAGTGTTTGATTACTATAGTCGGGTTGATATTGTGCACCATACCCAAACATCTATGCCACCGCCGAGTCACCAGAATAACCAATTGTTACCGGTTGGCCCAGGATTTCTCGACCAAAATCTAAGTTTGGCATTCGAAATCCACAAGCATCCCATAGTGGTACTAAGGATCACCCTAGGCCTTAAGCAGCGTCGACGTTCAAGTAATTTCACGCTATCGTGAATGACTATTGTAAATCTTATAATATAAGTAGTATAGTATATGTATTAGTAATAGTATAAGTGTATAAGTGTTAGATAGTAGTATAAGTTGTATTAGGGTTTAAGTAATAAATGTTTAATAGTAGTATTAATGATTAGGGTTATATAAATAAATGTTTAGGGTTTAGTAATGTAAATTAGGGTTTAATAATTAGGGTTAGGTTTAATTAAGTATTTAATATATATATATATATATATATATATATATATATATATATATATATATATATAGTTTTTATTATTATTATTATTATTATTTTTATATATATCTAACCGTATATATATATATATATATATATATATATATATATACTAAAAAAATTTTATTTTATATATATATATATATAGAATCATATATGTATATATATTAGGTATATATTTATTTGTTTCCTTTTTTAACTATTAACAAATCTTCTAACAAATCTTCTAGGGTTTAAAGATCAAACAAAAGTTTCTTTTTTTTTCTTTTTTTTAGTTTTATTTTCGTGTATATATATATATATATATATATATATATATATATATATATATATATATTTACATGAATAATATGAATATGATTATGAATAAGATCAAGAACATGATTATGATTATGAACATAAACATGAATTAACAAGATAGAATTTAAAAGTTTTGGATCTAGGGTTTTTACCTTGATGAATGATGATGAAGATTAACAAGAAAAAGATGAAGATGACTTGAAGATGAAGATCAAAACACTTAAATATTGATGAACACACTTAAAGATCTTGATCAACACGAAGAACGCGATGAAGATCACTTGAAGATTTCTTGAAGATCACTTGAAGATGGTGGTGTGTGGTGGTGGTTACCTTGGCCGAAAATCCAAGAGAGAGGGTGAGATATTTTGTGATTTTTTTTGATAGAGAAGATTGTAAGAATGATTTGGTACAAAATTTGCATTAGCTTAGGTCCCTATTTATAGATTCATATGGAATGATCTAGAATTAGGTTTAGGTTAAGTTTTACTTAGGGAACAAGTTAGGTTAAATGAGGAGGTGGAGGATGCTAAGTGGGCCGATTTTGGGAGGGGTATTTTGGGCATTTCATTTATTTTATTTTTTTAAAATTTCGGCTAGGGTTTAGCAAGTAAGAGTTTGGAGATTTTTCATTTTAGTCCTTGTACTTTAGATTAGCTTAAATGGCTCATTAAAGGTTCTAATTTAATTGTTTAAAGGCAACAAGTTTTAGAGTATTATATTTTGTTCACGAAAGTTTATTAGCTCATTATTTTTATCTTTTATTAACTTGTCGTTTATTACACAAAGTTAATTATTATGTTTTATAATTCTTAACTCTTAACAATTATTCATTAAAGTTTAATCGTTAAGTTTAATTATATTGTTTGGGCATTTAATATTGGAAAAATATAGAATGGAAAAATGAGAGTCGTTATATTGGCTATAGTCCAAGTGTGAACACAGAGGGCAGTTTATCCTTCTTAAGCAAGAAGAACTCTCTGGTCTGGTACTTGCCACGACACAAGTAGGTTTAGATTATACCAACACAATCCACACTCCAGAAATCAAGAGTCACCAACAGAAACCAGCGGAAGCACGAACAAGATCCAACAATCACCAGATCTTAACAAACTGTAGCAAAACCTAACCCTAATTTCCTTGAATCAGAAAACTAGAGTAAAAACACCAGATCTTATTGATCGAAGATCTTAAATCACCCACAGTATTTGTCGAACCCAATAGAACACCAATCAACCAGAAGAACAGCAATCAACCAGAAGATTGAATCGAAACCCTAGAACAATCGAATCATGAAGAACGGCTCAATAAACACCAGATCAGATACACCTACGCTCTGATACCATGTAGAAATTTATGCAAACAACAATCAGATCAAAGTAATTTGATCAATACCAACGAATCATCAAAATACTTCGTTAAAACTGAAAAATAAAAGTGACCGGGCAAAGCCCAAACAATTACAGGAAATAAGAATACTAGCTTCCAATTACACAGAAAATCACTCAATGAATTATCATCAACAGATGATAATCATTCACACACAAAATATGACAAACCCTAGATGAGTCGGGTGCCAGAAAGAAAAGAGAAAAAGAAAAGTTAAAAAACCCTAGATAGCAACAATTACATAATATAAAGAAAAGTTTGGCTTGTTGTCATATTTGGCCCTCACAAAATATAAAATCATACTTCTGCCACTAGACTTCTCATTAATACCAGATGAGTACCTGCAATCACATCACAAACAAAAACAAGCACAAAAATAATATTCCAAGTAAGATTGAAACTTATACTAACTGGAACTTATGGTTATCTACGCCGTTAAAAGAAATGTTAAAAAACCCTAGATAGCAACCATTACATAATATAAAGAAAAGTTTGGCTTGTTGTCATATTTGGCCCTCACAAAGTATAAAATCATACTTCTGCCACTAGACTTCTCATTAATACCAGATGAGTACCTGCAATCACATCACAAACAAAAACAAGCACAAAAATAATATTCCAAGTAAGATTGAAACTTATACTAACTGGAACTTATGGTTATCTACACCGTTATAATATCCTTTAGCGCCTTGCTAATGATCGTTTTTTTATGTTATTCAGTTGGTTGCCGTGAAAAAAATGAATATGAATGTTTATTGAATCGACTATGAATGTCAATTTATAATTACTATAAGTTATATATGATATCATTATGTTTATACATTTTTCATTCACTTTTTATTGCAATAAATTTTTAATATGTCATTTTTTAATTGCGGGATATTTCTCTCTGTATTTAACTAATATTTCGATCCACATACACCTAGAGATGATTATATTCCAATATATATGGTGTTTATTTAGTGTCATCAGATCGTATATTTGTGTGTATATATATAAACAAGTTCCGACAAACTAGTCAGTTAGATGATTTAAAACATTTCAGTTATATACATTACGACTTATTTTTAAGGATTTATATATTTTTACTAGGAGTAACAATAGGGCGGTTTGGGGCAGTTATGTACAAAAACCACCCCCATAACCAATACATTGGTTAATGAAAAAAATTAATTTTTCGGTTCGATTATTAGCGGTTTGGTTAATTTGTTTAAACCGGTTAACCGCTAGATAATAAAAAGTCATTTATTTAGGTTAATCATTTACGGGTAGAAAAGAATCATGGGTTTGTAGATAATTATATAAAAACATATAAAGTATTTAAATCAAATTTATATCGATGGTGATAATGGTGGGACGACTCTCTCTGTAATTCTTTTTTCATAGATCGAATTTTTATTCAAGTAAGAATCAATAAATACATGATACACATTATATAATGTTCAATGAACATTGAAGGTTAAAAGCATGCCTACATTATAAACATACATTTCAAATGCAAAATGAGATGAACACTAATTTATGAAAAACAACCGAAAACAAATCGACCTAGTTCATATCTTTTTCTGTTAAAAGATAGGACGTATTTACAAATTATATAATAGGTTGTCTTGAATATAATTAAACAAGTTACAATTGAAACGTAACTTTATAAGTATAATATATAATGAATTTTTATTTCATTATTTTTTAGATGATTAAAATGGGACGTGTATCACTTAGTTTCACAACCGACTCACAGATTTTGGTTAATTCACCGTTAACCAAAAGCTGGATATGGGTTTGGTTTGGTTAATTCAGTTCGATGTTAATACAGTTAAGGTTCAGTTAATTAGTTTTTTGCTCACTCCTAAATCTTATAACAAGCTATGGCATTTAATAGTACTAAGCTGAAAAGTATCTAACGATCAAGTATCCAATGAATATTCATTAAACCCAATTAATTAATTGAATATGAATATGGATAGATGAATTAAAATTTAATGAATATGGATATAGACAATTCATAAAATACTGTGAAAAGATAAAAATAAAACTGTCATTTTTCTCATACCCTAATACGGAGTAGTTGTAATCACAACTTTTTTTTTTCGACGAAAAAATAATTATATATTAAATAAGGATAATTCATCATAAAGATGAGAAATCTCAAGAATTACAAGTGCTTGAGCATTCCAAAAGACACATAACGCCTATTGAACAATCAAGGCTAGCAAAAGAAATTTTTTGAAACAATTGAAAAGCTAAACTAAACCCACATCCTAAACTGAAAACACCCATGGACCGTTGACCATTCTTCGAAATGAAGCTATGAACCGGGGCCTTTATAAAGTCTCCACAATGAAAAAACCAACCAGATCGGCTTGAAATATAGAAACTTTGGAGACCATAATGAAGATGCTAAATACGACTAAACTTGAGCTTTTGAGCATGGTTACCAAACTTGAAACATTAATTGCCCACCGATGCTCGTGGAAAAATTTTAATAATATTGCAATCCAAAATCAATTGCATATAAAAGGAATCATCCCGCCATATAAAAAGAAGCCCAACGGATCGCCGATTGAAAAAACTTGAACTTGAAAACTTGAAATTAACAAATGAATTAAAAATGGATTGTGTAACAATTTTAACCGTATCTTCTTGTCTTGCAAAAAATTGAAGATGGAAGTGCTTGACCATTGAACCCGCCATACAACCATTATTAATGTTCCCGGGACCTTGGGTGTTCCACGAGGCTATCCTCTTTCTTCTGATATTTTTTTTTTTATTTTTTTTTTTATTTTTTTTTTTTTGGCGACTCCTCCGCCACCAAATTTTAAATCAGTTGTAAACACAATTGACTAACAAAAGGTACACATTTTAAATCCACAAGTTACAGAATTCCAGATGTACACAACTCTACATGATCATGAAATGGGCCAACACAAATCAATCACAAAAATGAGATCTTTTAGATTCTTGATAATAGAACAATGAAAATATTCCAAAGAAAACAGAATATGGCATAGTGCAATTTACATCTACTTTCAATCTTACAACAACTACACATAATAGATTCAGTTGTGTGGTGGTTCTAAGCAGTGGGAGTTTCAGACTCACCAGCAGCTGCAGCTGCAGCCGCTCGTTTTTTGGCAAAGTATTCATCGGCACGAGCAAGGTTCTTAGCAACCGCTGGTTTGACCCATTTCTTTCGGCCTGGTAACACGGTCAATGAACAACCTGCAGCCTCAAGCTTCTCTTTTGCTTGTGCAGAAAATGCACGAGCCTTGAAATTCAACTTTAAACTCACTTCACCATCACCAAGAATCTGAAAAGAAACAAATTGTGATTAGTTTGGTTGCTTTTGGAAGATTCAAAAAATGGATAAGCCCAAGAACAATAATAATTCGCCCGAGTCAGCCAAATCTATGGTAACCCGAGCTCTTATTAGACTCGAAAGTAATCTCTTATAAACGTCAACATTTCACATTTCGCAAGAGATGATGGTTATAATGAGACAAATGGAGTATTCAAACAAAACAATGGACTTACTAGTTACAAATACGTGATGGGTATGTTTAATAAAACTATCTGGTAGGTTAAAAAAAGTAAATTGACAATCAAAAGCTAATTCAAGTAGCTTTTAACTTCTAGCTTTTTCCTCCGTCTAAAAGTTTTAAGTTCTTTTAACCAAACGAAACTTTTTATTAGATAAGAGTATTTTCATATAAGTTACAAGCTAGAAGCTCCTCAAAGCTCCTTACAAAACATACCCGATTACTTGAAACGTAACATATGCTAATTTGCAAACATCAAGTGAATGTATACACTCACGCAAAAACATTATATGGTTTGCTTATTCGAAAGATATTTATTACCTACTAAAAACTACATTTAGCAAGTTTTAAGCGTGTTACATACGATCAATGATTAATGGCTAAGCTATTATGGGTGCAAACTAGATATTTGCAGTTATTGTTGTCTAGTCACAAACTCATAATACTATAATCATGAATATATTTCTAATCAATTATTAGTGTAAAAACCTACTCGAATTACCTTTCTTGTATTTGTAATAGTGTTAGTGTTTAGTTGCTCACTGTTCCTATCAACAGTTTCAGTTATCCATTAGCAACTTAACAAGCTTGAAAGTGATTAAATTTGAAATATAAGCAAACATATAAATATAAATGCCATTTATATAATATTGTACCTTCAAAGGAAGTCTCCTTTCTCTTCCTGATGGATTAATCAACCCCTTTTCTTTCAACGACTCAAGTGAAACCTCTTCCCCCTCTTCAAACCCTGCAGTTTCTATGTCTTTCAAGTTCACCGGTACGTACTTCGATAGTCCAGCAGACATACCTTAATTCAACCAACAAACAACCAACATCAGAAACCTACTAATCCACATATAATCACAATACTAATAACTTATCACAAATTCACAATGTCTGTCAAGGTTGAAAAAAAACACATTCATCCCAAAATCCCAATTTCTCACACTGAGACATTTCATCGAACAGTTGGTGTGCATACAAATTAACAGTTTAAAATACAGTTCGAAAATTTGATTACCTCCAGCAATACCCCTTAACTTAGGAAGCCTTCGATAAAGGGGCATTTGACCACCTTCAAATCCTCTACGAACACCAGGACCAGACCTTGATTTCTGACCTCTCATTCCAAACCCACAACTTCCACCTTGACCAGCAGCATGTCCTCTTCCTTTTCTTTTTTGTTTCTTTCTTGAACCCGGTTGAGGTCCCAAATTATCAAGCCTGAACCGGACATTTGAGCTCACAACCGCTGATGGAATTGGGGATGCTAAAGCCACAATTAAAGATTTCTTCTTATGTTGTTGTTGTTGAAGTTTGTTGTTGTTATTTAAAGGAAACTGACAAATGCTTGATTTTAGGTTTCTTGCATTGCCTTTGAAATTAGAAGATAGTAATGAAGAGGGTGAGGTGAAGGAGAAGATAGAAGCCATTTTTGGATAATGATAGAATGGGTTTCGGATTACATAACTTTATGTGAATGGATATGATGACGTCATATGGTTTAACGGGCTGATTTAAGATTGTTGGACCAAACATTTGGGCTAAAAGTGATTGTGGGCTGAAACGTGTTTTATTCGTAGCTTTTTTTGCTTCTTTCACAAAATAAGCTCATATTTAGTGTTTAGGTGGACTCATTTTCTTAGTAATTTTCTTCTTTCCCCAAATAAGCTCACAACATATAGTTTGGCTTATTTGGTTACAAGGATGGAGTTAGAAATTTTAGTTAGTAGACAGGAGTTCGAGTCTATCATTCCGAATTAGTAGATGTCTGTGGCTGATCGAAATTGTTAGGAACAAAGAAGTTAAAGAAGAGGAGATATAGGGTGGTTTGAGAATGTGGTAATGATAAATCCATTGGACCTGATGTTTTAACATTTGGATCTCTTAAAAGACGATGATACTGGACTAAGATGTGGTAAAAATTGTTAGGTTATTATTCAAGAAGGGAGAGATGCCATGGCGAACTAATTCTTACTTTATCACGCTAATATTGTAGGTAAAAAGTCCCATGTTAATCATTTTTTTCGTCCTAATTCGCTTATTGGCTTAAAATACAAGATAATAGCAAAAAATTTAGCGAACATAATAGCTAAAGTTATTGATACGGAAGAGTCAGCTATAAGGCATTTATAGTTGGTTGTTATATATTGAATGGTTCACTTGTATTAAGTGAGTTGATTGCTTGGTATAAAAGGAAGAATCGGAAAAACAGAACCCATTGATTTTTAAGGTGGATTTTGAAAACATACGATTCAGTAAAATGAGGCTATATGGATCATTTGATGAAAGTCCTAGGATTTCGAGATAAATGGAGATATTTAATTCGGGTTTGTTTGCAATCCAGGTAGGTGTTCTGTTCTTGTAAAGGGAAGCACTGCATTAGAATTCTCTATTACAGAGGGTCTAAGATAAGGTGACCCTTTAAGGCTGTTTCATTTTATAAAGGTGGGGCTTCATCTTGCGTTAAATAAATCGGTTCATACGGGGTTTATTAAGGGCGCGTCTGTGGGCGCATCGACATTTAAGTATCAAACCATTTCTATGTCGATGATGTCTATGTGAGGGAGATAGATAATATTGTCCAGGTGTTCCAAGTGTTCCACCTTATAGCAGGTTTAAATATCAAAATTTGAAAATCTAATGTATATTGTATTGAGGTGGAGGATGTTGAGATTGTGGATACTCTTGGGTGTGTGGAAGCCGATGCCTTTTCAATACCTTGGTTTGTCAATATGGATAAATATGAACAAACTTGCACATTGGTCTCAGTTGGTTGATCGGTTCAGAAATAAGCTTGTAAGAACTAGAAGGGAGGGAGGGGGGTTGAATAGTTATTAATTTAGTTAAAACTTTTTTTTATCTTCTTAAGACTTAACAATCTTATATGTAAGTTTTAACGTGCGGATGCGATTGTGTTTGTTTGTTAATATAAAGCAAATGTAAACAACACAATCACAATGATTTATAGTAGTTGCGGAGGATGTTAATTAATCCTTCTTAATCTACTCCTCGACATATTATATTTTAAAATTACAAACTGAATGGTCTAGTAACAAATTAGCTCCACTAAGCTCTTCTCCAAACTACGGTGGAGGTCCGTTTACAACAAGTCCCTCATTAAGCCACACAACCATCATCTTTGATCACTATAAAGATTACTTAGATAACACTTGTCTTCACATTTGACAAACATCAATTTCCCACTGGAAATTTGATCAATCTCCTAGGTCATTTTAAGGAGTGTTGGATCCCTAAGTACGATGATGTTCTTATCACGAGATTACTGTAACAACCCTGCTGTTTCCGTCACTTCTATTAACTGTCCGTTAGTTGATTTAACGGTGATTAATTGACTTTTTATGTGTTTGAGTGTATTAAATGCATACGTGATCCTTGGAGGGCTATTTGAATTAATATGGATTAATATTAATCGATAAAATATTTTAGATAAAAGAAATACGATAAAAACGTTACGGTTTGAATAACGGTAAAAACTGCTTTTCGAGCAACGAAACGCTCGGATTTGTTTTAATAATTATTTTAATAATTATTAACTTTTTAGAAATATTTAATTTATTTGGTTTTTAATAAATTAAACGTTTGGTTGCGTTTTAACGATCGGTTTAGCGTTCCGAGCCTTCGGTACGTTCAAACCGCACTTGAAACGGACCAAGAGCACACGCTTTTGCAAAACACGAGCCCGGGAGTCACCCATTTGGGCCATTCGGCCGACCCACTCCCCTCCCCCCTTTAAATTTTGATTTTTAGTTAGTTGAGGGACTTGTTTGCAATTTATGATAATTAAACCCTAATATATAATACTTGCTAACCTAAACACTCTCATAACCCTCACAAAAATTGTTGCAGTCGATCCCCTCTCCCCCTCCCATACCGTCGCCCCACACCACCATCACATCACCTTCAATTTTGATTTTTAGAACAAACCTCGAACACGAATCTTGTAATTCTCTTAGTTATCTACGCATAGGTGTCATTTATTTGGCGATCTAAGGTATAATTTTACAAACCCTAGATCTAAAAATTTTGATTTGATAAAGTTTTATAGATTATGTTGGTCAATTGCCCGATTCGTCGCGTTTGTATGTGTTAGTAATCGTTAATTTGATCGTATTGATTGTTTGATGTGAAAACCGAATTGTTTATTCATGATACTAAGATGATGGACATGTTTTCTGTAAATTATTATTATCTAGATGGAAAGAAGTCAAAAAATTAATAACGTTAGGCTCAAGAATCAATTGATTTCGTTATCGTATGCTCTAGATATGTTAAATTGAAGTTTTGTCGTGATGTTGCCATGAATCCGAATTTTTTTAGTTGTTTGCTTTGTGAATTATGTTATAACATGTTAACCATTGTATAGGTGACTTAAAAACACTCAAGTTAGACTAGGATTTCATGCAATTTAGATTTGTATAGCTTCCGTTATGCTTAATTGAATGAACATGAAAAACTGATTTGATCATTATCTTGAAATTGACTTTTTAATTCACTTGCCATGAGATGATGATTTAGGTCTTTACGTTTATGAGAAATTCACATGTTATAGTTAACCTTTCACCTAGGCCTTGCATCATTTGGATTTGTGAAACTTGAGTAATATGCGAATCAAAATGGTAACCTGAATTCATGTAACAACCCAACCCGTTATACAATCGAACACGCGAATTTTTTTTTTTTTTTTTTATACACAGCAAGGTGCGCGGCGCGCAGCCCCTTGTGTACGCGGCGCGCACAAGGCTTGGCAGCCTGCTGTCCAAAATTTCCATTTTTCGTTTAATGATCTCCCACTTCCCGACACTTTTAGACGAAACGCTTTTCACAACTCATTATAATATGTAAAACTCACACGATTCAATAATAAAATAAGTTTTACGACACAGGGCCCACTTATGCCCGAATTACGAGTTTCGTACAAAATATAAGTTTTGACCAAATTAGTTTAAATTCCAAACGACACTAGAGCATGATGTTTGGGGGTTATACTACCCAAATCTCGGTCAAACTTCAAAAAGCTATACTCCAAAAAGCTTCTCCTAGCATAACAAAAGCGGGATCACTAATCCAAACGAATACCCTTTCCCTTGTCCATGCATGAGCCTATAAAAAAAGGTAAACAACGAGAGGGTAAGCAAAACGCTTAGTGAATGCAATAATTACACACACACACACACACATATATATATATATATATATATATATATATATATATATATATATATATATATATAATATATATATATATATATAATATACCTATTTGCAAACACTTACACACATACCGCATACATGCTAGAAAGATATTTAGCATACCATCTCAAGTACGAAGCTAAAAATCTCCAATACCGCAACTAGCATAAACAATAGCATATAATCGACATAATACAATATGCTACAACACAACACACAACCATGGTTAACCATACTCGTGTCATGGTACTACCAGCTCTTTGGTTCACATCATACGCATCGGTTATGACACTACCGGCTCTTTGGTTCACATCACAACCCGAGTCATACTCGCGCTAAGTGCTACCGGCTCTTTGGTTCACACTAAAACATACGTACTACGATACTATCGGCTCTTTGGTTCACATCATAGCACAATCGCACATACTATGGCACTACTGGCTCTTTGGTTCATACCATAGCATACAAATAAATACATTATATACATATGCATATAATTATTCCACTCACCTTGTATCCAAAACGAAGGTAAGCCCACAAGCTCTTCAACCATTAACGAAATCACCTATGATATTAACATAAAATCAACACTTATCTAAATGGGACCCTTAACCCGCCCAAATAGACCACTTAGTGTTAGTGTTCACCCTTTGTTCTCATAATACCAATCATAGGCCCAAACTTACCAAAAATCACTAAAACTAGTGACCATGGCATTAAATAACCCAACTATACACCATTAGGTCATTCAAAACTCTTTTGACCCATTTCGAGGTCAATACACCCACTTGGGTCATTCACAACCCAAATACACTCATTTACAAAAACAACAAAGTGTGCTAGTGATTAACTATCCATTTATGTAACACCCCAAATATTTAAGGTATTATTTTATGTAAAATTTTATTGCTAAGAAATTAATGGTAAAGGATATTTTATGTTAAATGGACGAAAGTTAATGTTGTTAGTTAAGTTTCAAGGGACTAAAGATGCAAGGTTATGATTTAGGACCTCCTTAACTATAGTTTACATGGGGAGGGTAGAAATTGCAATTATGCCATAGTTGTTTTAATAAAAGAAATTAGAAATGCTGGAAATTGATTATTATTCACAAAAAAATAATATACAGAGAGTGCTCCTGGGTTGTGTATGTCGACATTTGCAAGGGAAGAAGGAGGATCCATCATTTGTTGAAATTTAACTCATGCAAGCTTGAATTTGTGAAATCTAACACACCCTAATCACTTTAGCAAGCTCTAATCTTCCAATTTCATCTTCATTGTGCACAATTAGGGTTCTTAAAACTCTAAAAGACAAGGTATGGATTTTGTGTCTAATTATTGCTTGCATTGTATGCTAATGATGAGATTATGCTTAAGAAAGTTGCTATTTGTTAAATTGTGCACATTTGGATGAGTTAGTATGGATTTGTTGTTGATTTTGGAAGTAATTACATGTATGAACTTGCATTATAGATTTATGGCATGATTATGGTGAGAATGATGATGTTCTAGTTAGATTTCTAGTCATGCACACCAAGTGTTTGTTAAAATGCCTCAATGAGATGATTTTGTGTTCTAGCTAGAAATTTTGATGAAGGATGCTCATGTATGAACTTTTGTTATAGTCATAAGTTATAGAAATTGATAATTTGATAAGTTAATGGTGTTAGTAATGAAATTGAATTATTATGCACATTTGATGTTTAATGAAAGGATTAAAGGAAAAGTTGCATGATAAAGCTAAAAGTGATGAGTTAGTAATATACATGATTAAAATGTGATGTTTGATTGGTAACATGCTTGTTTTAGAAAAGATGAGTTCAAAGTTAGAAAGTATGAATGAATGTATGTTGTGATTAGGGGGTAAAGTGTAAGTGTAAGTATGAATGACGTAATGATTCAAGAAAGTTGTGATTTTGATTTAGTTATGTGATTAATGAGATTAGCTCATGTATAGGTGCTAATCAAGGAAAAGAAGTTACAAGTGACCAAGGAAATTCAATTAAGCAAGGTGAGTTTATAGGGGGTAATATGGGCGGGTCAAGAGTGGCTTAGTGTTCTCGGATTGCATCCGTGCAAGAGAGTAACGACTAAGTGCACTAGTTACGTAGCTTAGATAGAACTATTGGGTTAGCTCAATAGTTGTGTCTATGGATGATGCTTAGCTTAGGCAAGGTTATTACATTGCTAGTAATCTTGCCTATGGTTCATGTTAGCTTAGACACTTCGGGTGTCTATGTATGAGATGATGATAGCTTAGGCATATTTAGTATGTCTATGTTTAGCTTAGACATGATTACTAGGTTCGGCCTAGTAAGTCATGCCTATGGTATGAATGATCGGATCCGAAAGTATGCAAGCAATCTAAGGGTTGAAGGATAAGTGTTTTGATTATGCCCAAATGATTTATGTTTTGTGTTTTGTTACTTTCCTATAACTCACTAAGTGTAAAAGCTTACCCCCATGATGTTTTATGTTTTAGGTGCTAAGGTTCATCGAGAAGGTAAGGAACCCGTGTGAAGAGCTGGAGGAGCATTGGCATTAGCGTAAGTGGTATTGCAAGTCCCTTTTGTAATCACGCTCTATGGTTACCGCTTATCAAACGCCATGTATTTGAAGTGTCATGTTTGTCATTATTGAATTTGGGACCAAATGATGGTTTTGTTTCATGAAAACACGTTTGATGTCTAAATGTTGTTATTAGATGGTATACGATGTTAGAAACTGAATCTTAAGTTTGTGTATGAATTTGGTTGTTTTAAATGTGTTTGAGAATGATGGAACGTGCAAAAGTTGGTTTAAATACAATGTTGCAGGTCAGGCACCCGGATTAGGGTTATGTCGCGCCGCGGCAAAGGGGTCCGCGCCGCGGCATATAACTGAAGTTGGGAACAGAAGCAAGGTTAAGGAGTCTAAAATTTCCTGTGTTGTGTCGCGCCGCGACAAGGCTTGCCGCGCCGCGGCATAAGCCTTGTCCGGCCAGTGACTTAACTTTTCAAAAAAAAAAAAAAAAAAAAAAAAAAATTTTACTCGAATCAAGGCGTTAAAAGTTGGTATCAGAGCTGTGGTTTAAGGGACTTGGGTAATCCACGATAGGGATTATCTAGGCTTAAACCATTGTTGTGAAAGGATAAGCGGTTTAGGACTTGCATAAGTGTTATAGTCGTATAGTTGTGCCATGCTCCATAGGGTAGAGTCATCGACTAGACCCGTAGTATAATGATTGATCTATGAAAGGAGTTTGATACCCGTTAGCCATGATGTCATAGTGGACTTAATGTGTAATGAAATGGTGTAATAACAACAGGCCATTGTTATTACTTCATTTTAGTACACATGAACGTCTACTATAGTCATGGTGAATCGAGTTAGGAATTCTTTCGAATGGTTTGGTTTTGTTGAATAATGGTGTTATCGGTATTTGAACTAATGGGTTGAATGTAATTTTTTTTAGAAATGGCTATTGTATCACCAAACCGAGGTCAAGATGAGGATGATGAGTACGTCCGCACCCCATCCGCGGAGTCTATAGAAGACTCTCAAAACGAATCGGGAGAAGTTAACATGCCAAATGACATTTCGGGGCAAATAGGGCAAGCCTTGATACGTTATACTCCAACTTTGTTAGAGAAGATTAAGACGTTGATCAATGATCAATTAGATGAGAAGTTAAAGACTTTTGTTGCTAATAACCCTACCTTAAGAGGTGAAGGGGGAAGTGGAGTAAGGCAAGAAGAGGTAGAAGCCCCTAAGAGAAAGGATGACCGTTTTGAATATAAGAACTTCGCAAATTGCCATCCTCCCGAGTTTCATGGTAAGGTTGACCCTATTGTTAGTCAAAGATGGATTGATGAGATTGAAGAAACCTTCATGTTGTGTGAATGCCCCGAACATTTGAAGGTAATTTATGCGGCTCATCAAATGAAGGGTAGTGGATACGAGTGGTGGAATTTTATAGTTAAGTCTCATGGGCGAGACGTGGCTACGAGTTTCTCATGGGACAAGTTCCGTGAAATGTTTATGACCCAATTTGCTCCACCCGCCGAGGTTAGTAGGTTGAAATCCGAGTTTATGAATATAGAGCATGGAGGTAAGTCGGTGACCGAGTTTAATGCCGAGTTTAATGATAAGTCTCGTTTTTGTCCGGACTTCGTGTCAAGTCCCAAGTTGATGATGGATCATTATCATGAAAAGTTGAATCCCGAAATAAGTGAGTTTATCGATAAGAGTACTTATAAGACTTTAGCCGAGATGATGAATCGAGCACTTGTTAGAGAACATGAACTTAGGAAGAAGGCGGCGTTCAAGCGAAAGTTAGATCAAGACTCCAAGGTAATGCAAAATGTTAGTCCGAAAAAGGGTAAGTTTGGTTTCGAATCCCCGCACAAGTCAAAAGGGGGTTTTGTGTCGGGTAAGAGCGGTGGGAAAGAAGCCAAGTCGTGTACCAGGTGTGGTAAGAATCATACGGGTGAATGTAAAGCGGGTACCACCGATTGTTACTCTTGCGGGAGGCCGGGTCATAGGGCCGCCGAATGCCCTAAGAAAGGTAAGCAATGTTACTATTGTTTTGAGAAAGGTCACTTTCAAGCCGAATGTCCGGAATACAAGAAGGATTTAGCTAGTGGTAGTGTTAAGAAAGAGGTTAAGACGGAACCGAAGACTAGTGATAGCCGACCAAGGGCCCGAGCTCATCAGATTACCGCACTCGAAGCGAAGGAGTCCCAAAATGTGGTGTCAGGTACCTTTATTGTAAACTCTTTACCTGCGCATGTTTTGTTTGATTCCGGTGCTACGCGGTCGTTTGTATCATATTCTTTTTGTAAGCATTTTAATATGACCCCAAGTATGTTAGAACACCCATTAGAGGTTGAAATAGCGGATAATAAGACCGTGATGGTGTATAGTATCATTAAGGGGTGTGAAATTATTTTGGATGATGAAAAGTTTGTCATTGATTTAATACCCATGCAAATGGGTGAATTTCAAGTAATTGTGGGCATGGATTGGCTAGATAACAATGAGGGGATAATTTTGTGTCGTAAGAAAATAGTGTTAGTTCAATCACCAAGTGGAAAAGTTATATGGATTTATGGGGAACGAGCTAGGCGTGCAATTCCTATATGCACATATGCTAAGGCTAAAAGATTTTTGTCTCATGGGTGTTGTGCGTTTTTGGCACATGTTGTTGATGATTTGAAAAAGGTTGTTGAATTAGATGATGTACCAATAGTTAACGAGTTTCCGGATGTGTTTCCAAGTGAATTGCCCGGTGTACCTCCCGAGCGAGAGGTAGAGTTTAGAATAGATTTGATACCCGGGGCCACGCCAATTGCCAAAGCTCCATATCGATTAGCCCCATCGGAAATGAGAGAAATGATGACTCAATTGCAAGATTTGATAGATAAAGGTTTTATACGCCCTAGTAGTTCACCTTGGGGAGCTCCGGTTTTATTTGTGAAAAAGAAGGATGGAACTATGAGAATGTGTATTGATTATCGAGAATTGAATAAAGTCACTATTAAGAATAAGTATCCGTTGCCGAGGATAGACGATTTGTTTGATCAATTGCAAGGTGCAAGTTTCTTTTCAAAGATAGATTTGAGGTCGGGTTACCATCAATTGAAGGTGAGGGAAGAAGATGTCCCTAAAACAGCTTTTCGAACAAGGTATGGTCATTATGAGTTTGTGGTTATGCCGTTTGGATTAACAAATGCTCCGGCCGCGTTTATGGATTTGATGAATAGAGTTTGTCGACCGATGCTTGATAGGTTTGTAATTGTGTTCATTGATGACATTTTGATATATTCTAAGAGTGAAGAGGAACATACGGTACATTTAAGACAAGTATTAGAGACTTTAAGAAGGGAAAGATTGTTTGCTAAGTTCTCTAAGTGCGAGTTTTGGCTTCGTGAAGTTCAATTTTTGGGCCATGTCATTAACAAGAAGGGTATTTGTGTTGATCCGGTGAAGATAGAGGCAATTATGAGATGGGAACCACCTACGAATCCTACCGAGGTTAGGAGTTTTCTAGGTTTAGCGGGGTATTATCGGCGATTTATACAAGATTTTTCTAGAATAGCCACCCCACTCACCAAGTTGACTCGTAAAAGTGTGCCATGGAGATGGGAAGAAAAGCAAGAACAAGCGTTTCAACTCCTTAAGGAAAAGCTCGTTCAAGCTCCCATATTGGTTTTACCGGAAGGGAATGAGAACATGACGGTTTATTGTGATGCTTCTAAGAAAGTCTTAGGGTGTGTATTGATGCAAAATGGGAAGGTCATAGCTTATGCTTCCCGACAATTGAAGGAACACGAGAAACGCTATCCTACGCATGATTTAGAATTGACGGCCGTGGTTTTTGCTCTAAAGATTTGGCGTCATTATCTTTATGGTGTTAAGTTTTCCATTTATACCGATCATAAGAACTTAAAGTATTTGTTTGATCAAAGGGATTTGAACGATAGGCAAAGGAGAGGTCTCGATTTGGTGAAAGATTATGATTGTGAGATCTTATATCACCCCGGAAAAGCGAATGTAGTAGCGGATGCTCTTAGTAGGAAGTCAAGTCATCAACCGATTAAGATAACAAGCTTGGCTATGGTAATATCACCTCAAATATTTGATGATATTCGTGTTGCACAAGGTGAAGCATTATCGCCCGAAAACGTGAGAAAAGAAAGAATCAAGGGGCAAGTTGACGATTTTGTGGTAGATTCTCGTGGTTTAAGGCTTAGATATGGGAGAATTTGGGTACCTTTGCAAAGTGATGTTAGAAGTGAGCTCCTTGACTTAACTCACAAGTCTAAGTATTCGATTCACCCCGGTGCTACGAAAATGTATAGAGATTTAAGGAAAGACTATTGGTGGCCGGGAATGAAGAGGGATATAGTTAAGTATGTGCACAAGTGTCTTACTTGTCTTCAAGTGAAAGCCGATCATCAAATGCCCTACGGTGAAATGCAACCTTTAGAGGTACCGGTGTGGAAATGGGAGCATATTACGATGGATTTAGTGACTAAGTTGCCTAAGACCCCTAGACAACACGATGCAATTTGGGTTATTGTTGATAGATTGACTAAGAGTGCATTATTTTTGGCAATAAGAGAAGCTTCGTCATCGGAAGCAATGTCTAAGTTGTATATGAAAGAAGTTGTTGCAAGGCATGGAGTGCCGGTTTCCATAGTTTCGGATAGAGACACTCGATTTACATCTCGATATTGGAGGAAATTTCAAGAGGAAATGGGTACTAAGTTACATGTAAGTACCGCGTTTCACCCGCAAACGGATGGTCAAAGTGAGCGGACTATACAAACTCTCGAGGATATGTTAAGAGCATGTGTTATCGATTTTGGTGGTAGTTGGGATACTCACTTACCTTTAGTTGAATTTTCATACAACAATAGTTATCACTCTACAATTGGAATGGCACCATATGAGATGTTGTATGGAAGGAGGTGTAGAACCCCGATTTGTTGGGGCGAGGTAGGTCAACGAGAATTGGGAAGCACGGAAATAGTGCAACAAACCACCGAGATGATTGATCAAATTCGTGAAAGAATGAAGGCGGCACAAGATAGACAAAAGTCATATGTTGATAAGAGGAGAAAGCCGATAGAATTTCAAGTAGGTGATAAAGTGATGCTAAAAGTTTCTCCATGGAAAGGCATCATCCGTTTTAGAAAGAGGGGAAAATTGGGTCCAAGGTTCGTGGGACCATTTGAGATAGTGGCGAAAGTTGGGAAGGTAGCCTACCGTTTGGCTTTACCCGATGAATTGAGTAATATACATGACACGTTTCACGTGTCACAATTGAGAAAGTGTTTGGCGGATGATTCAACCTATGTTCCTTTAAATGAAATTGAGGTCGATAATAAGTTAAGATATGCGGAGAAGCCGGTAAAGATTTTGGATCAAAAGGTTAAGCACTTGAGAAATAAGTCGGTTATATTGTTGAAGGTATTATGGCAATTTAGAAAAGGTTCCGAATGCACATGGGAACCCGAAGAATGGCTCATAAAATATTATCCGGCGTTGCATCAAGAATGGTTCGCGAGGACGCGAACAATCCAAGAGGGGGAGAGTTGTAACACCCCAAATATTTAAGGTATTATTTTATGTAAAATTTTATTGCTAAGAAATTAATGGTAAAGGATATTTTATGTTAAATGGACGAAAGTTAATGTTGTTAGTTAAGTTTCAAGGGACTAAAGATGCAAGGTTATGATTTAGGACCTCCTTAACTATAGTTTACATGGGGAGGGTAGAAATTGCAATTATGCCATAGTTGTTTTAATAAAAGAAATTAGAAATGCTGGAAATTGATTATTATTCACAAAAAAATAATATACAGAGAGTGCTCCTGGGTTGTGTATGTCGACATTTGCAAGGGAAGAAGGAGGATCCATCATTTGTTGAAATTTAACTCATGCAAGCTTGAATTTGTGAAATCTAACACACCCTAATCACTTTAGCAAGCTCTAATCTTCCAATTTCATCTTCATTGTGCACAATTAGGGTTCTTAAAACTCTAAAAGACAAGGTATGGATTTTGTGTCTAATTATTGCTTGCATTGTATGCTAATGATGAGATTATGCTTAAGAAAGTTGCTATTTGTTAAATTGTGCACATTTGGATGAGTTAGTATGGATTTGTTGTTGATTTTGGAAGTAATTACATGTATGAACTTGCATTATAGATTTATGGCATGATTATGGTGAGAATGATGATGTTCTAGTTAGATTTCTAGTCATGCACACCAAGTGTTTGTTAAAATGCCTCAATGAGATGATTTTGTGTTCTAGCTAGAAATTTTGATGAAGGATGCTCATGTATGAACTTTTGTTATAGTCATAAGTTATAGAAATTGATAATTTGATAAGTTAATGGTGTTAGTAATGAAATTGAATTATTATGCACATTTGATGTTTAATGAAAGGATTAAAGGAAAAGTTGCATGATAAAGCTAAAAGTGATGAGTTAGTAATATACATGATTAAAATGTGATGTTTGATTGGTAACATGCTTGTTTTAGAAAAGATGAGTTCAAAGTTAGAAAGTATGAATGAATGTATGTTGTGATTAGGGGGTAAAGTGTAAGTGTAAGTATGAATGACGTAATGATTCAAGAAAGTTGTGATTTTGATTTAGTTATGTGATTAATGAGATTAGCTCATGTATAGGTGCTAATCAAGGAAAAGAAGTTACAAGTGACCAAGGAAATTCAATTAAGCAAGGTGAGTTTATAGGGGGTAATATGGGCGGGTCAAGAGTGGCTTAGTGTTCTCGGATTGCATCCGTGCAAGAGAGTAACGACTAAGTGCACTAGTTACGTAGCTTAGATAGAACTATTGGGTTAGCTCAATAGTTGTGTCTATGGATGATGCTTAGCTTAGGCAAGGTTATTACATTGCTAGTAATCTTGCCTATGGTTCATGTTAGCTTAGACACTTCGGGTGTCTATGTATGAGATGATGATAGCTTAGGCATATTTAGTATGTCTATGTTTAGCTTAGACATGATTACTAGGTTCGGCCTAGTAAGTCATGCCTATGGTATGAATGATCGGATCCGAAAGTATGCAAGCAATCTAAGGGTTGAAGGATAAGTGTTTTGATTATGCCCAAATGATTTATGTTTTGTGTTTTGTTACTTTCCTATAACTCACTAAGTGTAAAAGCTTACCCCCATGATGTTTTATGTTTTAGGTGCTAAGGTTCATCGAGAAGGTAAGGAACCCGTGTGAAGAGCTGGAGGAGCATTGGCATTAGCGTAAGTGGTATTGCAAGTCCCTTTTGTAATCACGCTCTATGGTTACCGCTTATCAAACGCCATGTATTTGAAGTGTCATGTTTGTCATTATTGAATTTGGGACCAAATGATGGTTTTGTTTCATGAAAACACGTTTGATGTCTAAATGTTGTTATTAGATGGTATACGATGTTAGAAACTGAATCTTAAGTTTGTGTATGAATTTGGTTGTTTTAAATGTGTTTGAGAATGATGGAACGTGCAAAAGTTGGTTTAAATACAATGTTGCAGGTCAGGCACCCGGATTAGGGTTATGTCGCGCCGCGGCAAAGGGGTCCGCGCCGCGGCATATAACTGAAGTTGGGAACAGAAGCAAGGTTAAGGAGTCTAAAATTTCCTGTGTTGTGTCGCGCCGCGACAAGGCTTGCCGCGCCGCGGCATAAGCCTTGTCCGGCCAGTGACTTAACTTTTCAAAAAAAAAAAAAAAAAAAAAAAAAAATTTTACTCGAATCAAGGCGTTAAAATTTAAGACTCATAATCACCAATTAACATTTTGAAACTCTAGGTTAGTTACTATTAAGTCCTCATGGCTCAATCTTACCCAAGAACACCCAAAATCACCAAATATGGATTTTATGTTCATCACTAACCCAAACCCTAACCCTTATATAAATTAAAGTAAGAATATCAAAGTTAGGACATACCACCACAGTCAAAACGTAGCTAAAGGCTAGATGAACAACTTTAATACTTGAGCTTTAACCCGAATTGTGACGACCCGGAAATTTTCGACCAAATTTAAACTTAATCTTTATATGGTTTCAACACGATAAGCAAAGTCTGTTAGGTTGAGTCTCAAAATTTTGAACTGTTTTCATATATTCAAATGACCTATATATATATATATATATATATATATATATATATATATATATATAAGTGAATATATATAAATATAAGTGTATATATATAAATATAAGTGTATATATATATATATATATATATATATATATATATATATATATATATATAAGTGTATATATAATTGTGAATTAATAAGGTATACTTTAAAAATGATAAATAATATTTGGATGATTAAATAATATTAGAATGAATTTATATATGATTTCTATATATAAAAATTTTTATATGTAAATTGTAATATATATTAAAGTGTATAAAAATTTAATACTTAATATAAGTTATTATTTAATGTATATTATATATAATCAATAAAACTGTGATACTAAAATATTAAATTTAATATATAGTTGTTATGTTAATATGGATATTACTTTTATTATTGATTTCAATAATAGTGTCATTAATATTATTTTAAATATATAATCTATAAATATGAAATTGATATATATAAATTATTGTAGTATTATTATTATTACCAATATTATTATGATCATTAATAATATTAATAATATTAATATTATTATAATTAGTATTATTATTATTATTATTATTAATATTAGTATACACAATATTATAAATGTTAACAATATTATTATTATTAATACATTAAAGATTGTTAATATTATATAAACAGATAAATAAATACAGAGATATATAAATATATATACATATAAAAAAATACAGATATATATATATACATATATATATATATATATATATATATATATATATATATATATATATATATATATATATATATATATATATGTATATATATATATATATAAATACGGTTATAATTATTATTAAAATTAATAAATACGTATTCAAAATCATAGGATTCTAATCCTACTACTTGTTACAATCACACTGTAATCAGATTCGTTTTCTGTCTCCTAAATCGATTAAACAACAAAATTGATAGTACAAATCAGAAGAAAATTTGATATCTGTTTATATTTTTTTGAGCAATATCATAGTACAATTTTGTTACACGTTCCTATCACCCTTTTTCAATTTTTTGTTGTTTTCTCCATTCTGTTACACATTAATATCATCCACGAATCAGTCAATATATATACATCTGCAATTGAGAACAAATTAAAACGAAAAATTTAACAAAAAGAGTCGTCCATCTCTGTTTTTCTTTATTTTCCAAAATTCTTGAATTCGAATGAAATTACAAAATGTAATAATGCCGTTTTGTTAGGAATTATCTATGTAAACTTTCTGCAAAATATAAAATTCCAATTCGTTATATCAACTTCGAATTTTTGAGTCAAAGTTTAAAACCTTAAAAGTCAACGTTTGTTCTTCAGTAAAATTCGAGTTGTCTGTTTCAATTTGAGTTAAATTGATAATTTTTATAGATTCTAGGAAGGTTTAAGAACGTATTTCATTTAGGAATCTTTGTCTAAAACACTCTAGAATTCGAAAACTTAATTTAGTGTTCTTCGTTTTTTTTCAAGCAGCAGAAACAGCTGTTGATTTTTTTTTCTCGTTTTAAATTCTTTTAAACAATAACAATCACATTTAATTGTTTCAATAGTCTAATTAAAAATGTAAACTCCTTATTATAAAGCTTGAATGCTTCCTGGTCAATGTGATTTCAAGAGGAAGAAGAAGGAGAAAGAGAAAAAAAATAGACGGGTTAAGTATATATGGATTGGTGATAATTACAGAAAAACACGATAGTTCAACTAGTTATGAGAGGTAGCGGGTGAGCGAGTGGTCACGGGTTAGAGCCCGGTTGTGGGCATTTTTTTTTGGAAAACCATTTAAAGGTAGTTTTATTTATTACATTTATTATTATTATTATTATTATTATTATTATTATTATTATTATTATTATTATTATTATTATTATTATTATTATTATTATTATTATTATTATTATTATTATTATTATAATAATAATAATAATAAACTTAAAAGTTTTAAAACTTACAAAAAATTAGTGGGAAGCCTAGAGACAATCTGGGCCCCCACACCTCTAGCAATAGCAAAACCTATCCTAGTAAAAATATGAGCAGCAACACCGGCACCAATATCTTGCGCCATCGAACTCTTCTGAACCCGCTTTAGCAAAGAAACAGCCTCCTTCTCTAATTCCCCAAGGGAAGAAAATGAGAAAGGAATGAAACCATAACCAATCGCCTGACAGCTAGATTCGTACTTGACCCGCTTCCGACGAGCATCAACCATAGCACGTCCAGGGATAAAGTCAGAAAGCCCAGACTTATTATTATTATTATTATTATTATTATTATTATTATTATTATTATTATTATTATTATTATTATTATTATTATTATTATTATTATATTATTATTATTATTATTATTATTATTATTATTATTATTATTATTATTATTATTATTATTATTATTATTATTATAAATTATTATTGATATTGTTATTAGTGTTATTATTATTATTGTTACTATTATTAGTATTATTATTAGTATTATCATAAATATATGTATTATAACCAATAATATTATTATTAGTATTATAAGTATTATTAATATATTTATTATTATTATCAATATGAAAATAATACAAACTATTATCATTTTCGTAAATATTAGTATTAGCATCTTTTTATAAATAATAGAACTGTAAATATTAACATAAGTATTATTATTTGTATTATCACGAGTATTATTATTATGTAATTACTAAAATCAGTATCATAACTATCATTAATAGTAAAATTAATATTTTCACAAGTATTATTATTAATATCACTATTATTATTATCATTAATAGAGTTATTATTAACATTATTACCTTTATTAGTAACATTAAGTATTAACATTGTTATTATTTTTGTCATTACTAAGATTATGATAGTATTACTATTATTACTATTTTTAACAAACAAATAATAGATATATATTTATACAAGGATATATTTAATACATATAACATAACAAAAATTAATATCTTTATATACAAAATAAATATATGAAACATATATATATATATACTATTAATATAAAAAGGAAATAACAAATAAATTTATATATATATTTGTTCGATTACAATTATGTATATTAATAAATATACAAATGATATAGGTTCGTGAATCCGAGGCCAACCCTACACTTGTTAAATGTCGTCATATGTATTTTTACGACAAAATACAATATGGTGAGTTTTATTTGCTCCCTTTTTAAATGCTTTTGCAATATATATTTTTGGGACTGAGAATACATGCGCTGCTTTTATAAATGTTTTACGAAATAGACACAAGTAATTGAAACTACATTGTATGGTTGGATTACTATACCGAATATCGCCCCTTCAAGTCTGGTAACCTAAGAATTAGGGAAATGGCCCCTAATTGACGCAAATCCTAAAGATAGATCTATGGGCCTAACAAACCACATTCTGGAATTTGGAATGCTTTAGTACTTCGATTTAAATGGTGATTGCGATTGGCAATATTTATAGCATACTTGCGAGTATGCGGGGATATTCTATATGCATTATGTTAATGTCGGTTACCAGGTGTTTATCATACGAATGAATTTTATACACTTGCGAGTGTAATGATATTTATGAAAAATGAGGATCTTGTGGTCTATTATATTATTGAAAATAATTGATTATGATAAACTAGTGAATTCACCAACCTTTTGGTTGACACTTGAAAGCATGTTTATTCTCAGGTATGAAAGAAATCTTCCGCTGTGCATTTGCTCATTTTAGAGATATTACTTGGAGTCATTCGTGACATATTTCAAAAGACGTTGCATTCGAGTCATTGAATTCATCAAGATTATTATTAAGTGTATTATAGTTGGATATATTATGAAATGGTATGCATGCCATCAATTTTTGATGTAAATGAAAGTTTGTCTTTTTAAAACGAATGCAATGTTTGTAAAATGTATCATATAGAGGTCAAGTACCTCGCGATGAAATCAATTATAATGTATTCATCCAGATGGATTAGGACGAGTCGTTAGAGTTGGTATCAGAGCGGTGGTCTTAGCGAACCAGGTCTTGCATTAGTGTGTTTAACTGATAGTTGTTTAGATGCATTAGTGGGTCTAGACTTCGACCGTTTCTGCATGTCAAACGTTTTGCTTATCATTTCGTGTCAAAAACTATTTGCTTATCATCCTTAAAGTCTAGACATGTCTTACTGCCTCTATTGAATAGACAGTGTATGGATAAATTCATATCTTAGCGTATCTATTATTGATACCTTTGCGTGACAGCTTCCGTAGATTCCTCCGTAGTTTATTGGATTTTAGTATTATATATGCATATGTAAATTATGTATTGAAGGGTACTAATCTACATCCTATAATCTATTTCTTATCGAAAATCCTTCATCTGATCGTACGAGATGAATCCCTCAACTAGTTTGTGTTCCTCAGATTTCGATAGCTATTCCGGTAGTTATTCCGACAGCTATTCCAACATGGATATTCACCTAAGCTCCGAAAGCAGTATGACCGGAATGGATCAACCAATCAGTCATCCCCAATTCATCTGATGGGTTCGTAGTCGACTTAATCAATGGAGACGCGAAGAAGGCGATTCCTTCCACCAACCGAATTTACCTCTTGGCGATGAACCTGAAGTACTTACCCGCGAACCTGTTCGTAATACTATTTTCTCTCTCATATCCCAAATAACTCGCCAAGATTATATTCTATCTAAAATTCTAGATCATATTCATCCGCTCGTTCCGACCGACAATCATCTCGGAGTAATGGAAGAAGTCAACGAGCTTCGCGCTCGAGTAATCAATTTGGAGAATATGGTACAAAATTTACCAGCTTCAGTAACATCACCGGTACCAACAGTACCATCAGCAACAGTACCAGTATCATCAACAATCCATGCTTCAACATCTCATTCTGTACCTCAAGCATATTCATCGTTCTACATGATGTTCTACATCATTTATCCCCGTTCGACATGGCGATTAAGTAATCTCTAAAGTTTTGGAGATTATTCATTCTAGTTCTAACGGTAAATCAAATGAGATTAATATCATATTAACTCGTTAAATTCATGATTACATCTGAAGAAAATATATATGTAAGTATATTTTCATAAAGATTATAATTAAAAATTCTTTTGTACAAACTGTTAATGGTGAAAATATTTTAACGGGTAGGTAATACCCGAGGAATATTCAGATTTCACATTAATAAGTTACACTGTACATTCTTCGAAGCTGATTCAACAGTCGTTTACTATCCTACTTACATCCACCGATATATAAATCCGTTCACCACAGAATAACCATTTTCATCCAATTTCATATTTGGATTTTGATTTATCAGAATCCAATAAGTGGCATAATGAAGAAAATATTTGACAAAATAAAATTTGTTAGAAACAAACAAATTAACTATGAGAAATTTTGTTAAGAATCCACGCTAATTGTTCCTAGCTAATTGTTCCTAGCTAACTGATTACATTTTATTTATCGCAATTTAATTATCGCAATTTACATTCTCGCAATTTTATTTATCGTCATTTAATTTCTGTTATTTACTTTACGCACTTTATTTATCGTCATTTTATTTCTGTTATTTATTTTACGCACTTTAAATATCGGGACACGTATACAAGGTTTTGACATATCATATCAACGCATCTATATATATTATTTGGAATAACCATAGACACTCTATATGCAGTAATGATCGAGTTAGCTATACAGGGTTGAGGTTGATTCTACAATAATATATATACTTTGAGTTGTGATCGAGTCTGAGACATGTACACGGGTCACGATACGTATTAATTAATTCGAATATTATATATTAAACTATATATGAATTATTGGACTGTTAACTGTGGACTATCGACTGTGGACTAATAACATTGGACAATTAAAATGAATTAAAATATTGATTATAACATATGAAACTAAACATTTCTTCAAGTTTGCCACTTGATTTCATCTTAAACCTCATTTGTATCTTGATGATTACAATCTGCGTTCAAATCTTTCATGATTCTTGAAAACACCTCAATCGAGAGGATGAATCAATCGCACTTCATCTATGGAAGGAGAGATTGATGTATATAGTTATGCACCTGAAAACACTCGGAACCTGAGTAAACGTTTAACACGTATCTATGATAGTTCCTTTGGCATTATTAGTTCCAAAAATAACTTTGCAATCCCTTTACAAAATAGCCAATTTTGTCACAGCTTCAGCAAATCAATATTCGACTTTTTGTTCAAATGAACTCTATTATAACTTTGATATATAAGTTCGCCCTTCGTCATCGTTACCGGAGAATCGTTTATATTCCACCACATTAGCAGTAAACTTACCAACAACTTCGTTGATCTTTGATTTTTTAGAAAAGTCATTATATTTATCAAAACCCTATCCGCATCTTGTAACGAGAATTGCCATACCAAGTACTGGGAAATCAGCAATCAGTATTTTGAATTACGAAGCGTTTCTACATCAACAGTTATATGCGTACATATAACAATTATCTCTTAGAATTACGATCTTCCATTCTAAAATTTTGAAAAGCACCCAGCCTACGAATCAATACATTGAACTTTGAAAAAGCTGAATGAAGCAGCAGAAACTGTAGACAACCGTAAATGATCTTAATCATCGGAAGTTTGATGATAAAGAATAGTATGTTGGAAAAGCTCAGAAAAGTTGGAACTGGAAAATGGATTGAGCTAACCACGAAGAAGACCAAGGATAAATACAAGGACCAAACCCTATATTCAAAGAATCCAGGTAATTCTGGAACCGATGAAATCTTTAGAGAATATCTTGCTCCGAAGTCATGTTAAAATCTTGCGGAAAATTTTTCCTTATCAACTTTCGAACTTAGAAACTCCAAAATATCATCATAAATATCTTCAATATTTCTGGAGATATTTTTATAAATATTCTCGTCCGAAATTATATACCTCTTCGTGCTATCTGTAATACATTATATTGGAAATTTCTGTAAAATCTAAGTATAAACTGTGAATGAATTTTGAAGTAGTGTTGGGAACTGAAGCATGAGTTAGTATAATATAATGACTCTTAATCAACGTGATTATATTACAGTAAGTCATGCTGAGTTTCTAATAGAACGTGATGATTCACAGATCATAACGTTATCATGTGCCATGTTACACGACTCTTACGTTCTACTTAATATCAAGAAAATATTTTCTTGATGATTCGGTCTTTTCCGGATATTCTGGTAATTTGACAAATCAAGACCGTGCCATTACAATTAATTTCTTAGAACAATAACTATGTTCATTCCGAATTTCATATCTACAAATTATGGACCATTATTCGCTTGAGTTAAAGTCGGGAAGAGAAAAACAAAAGCATAGAGCTTCGAAATATAAGGGAGAATATAAAGCCCGATAGAACACATAAATTACAAACCGTGTTTATCGCAACATAAAGACACGGGAGAATTAAAAACACTATAACCCCAAGGGCGAAGTAGAAGAAAACAGATACCTCCGGTGAAAGTTGGAAAAGGAGAATGATTGTTACGATAGTCAGGATAAGGACAAGGATCGGAACTGAATTAAGCATTTTCACAATCTTTTGAATTTGGGAATTGAGTATAGGAATGGTAAAAAGTAATGGAACGGAAGAAGTTAATTTATAGTAAAATGTCTGATAGAGAAAGCAAGAAAGATCTCCGCATTTAATTAGAGAGATCCTAATTTCCTTATTCGCCAAAGAATCAAATCTTTTAGATTTCAAAGATTTTCTTTAAATCCATGGAATTCCGACCATGACTACGTTAAAATCTAAGATGAATCTTTACTTCACTCATTTCACTCTTTTGTGATACCTTCACTCATACACTTTAAGGAACCGAATCGTTTTATCTACCTTACTCACTAATGATAAAACTCTAATTATCAACTCATTTTGTCATGAAAACAATTTTTATTGTTAGCCATGACCACCTCACTCAAATTTCGGGACGAAATTTCTTTAACGGGTAGGTACTGTGACGACCCGGAAATTTTTGACCAAATTTAAACTTAATCTTTTTATGGTTTCAACACGATAAGCAAAGTCTGTTAGGTTGAGTCTCAACATTTTGAACTGTTTTCATATATTCAAATGACCTTCGACCATTCCCGACGATTCACGAACAATTGTGTGTAAATAAATATGCATATACATATATATATATATATATATATATATATATATATATATATATATATATATATATATATATATATATATATATATATATATATATATATATATATATATAAGTGTATATATAATTGTGAATTAATAAGGTATACTTTAAAAATGAAAAATAATATTTGGATGATTAAATTAATATTAGAATGAATTTATATATGATTTCTATATATAAAAATTTTTATATGTAAATTGTAATATATATTAAAGTGTATAAAAATTTAATACTTAATATAAGTTATTATTTAATGTATATTATATATAATCAATAAAACTGTGATACTAAAATATTAAATTTAATATATAGTTGTTATGTTAATATGGTTATTACTTTTATTATTGATTTCAATAATAGTGTCATTAATATTATTTTAAATATATAATCTATAAATATGAAATTGATATATATATAAATTATTGTAGTATTATTATTATTATTACCAATATTATTATGATCATTAATAATATTAATATTATTATAATTAGTATTATTATTATTATTAATATTAGTATACACAATATTATAAATGTTAACAATATTATTATTATTAATACATTAAATATTGTTAATATTATATAAACAGATAAATAAATACAGCGATATATATATATATATATATATATATATATATATAATATAAATACGGTTATAATTATTATTAAAATAAATAAATACGTATTCAAAATCATAGGATTCTAATCCTGCTACTTGTTACAATCACACTGTATTCAGATTCGTTTTCTGTCTCCTAAATCGATTAAATAACAAAATTGATAGTACAAATCAGAAGAAAATTTGATATCTGTTTATTTATTTATTTTTTTTTCTGAGCAATATCATAGTACAATTTTGTTACACATTCCTATCACCCTTTTTCAATTTTTTGTTATTGTCTCCATTCTGTTACACATTAATATCATCCACGAATCAGTCAATATATATACATCTGCAATTGAGAACAAATTAAAACGAAAAATTTAACAAAAAGAGTCGTCCGTCTCTGTTTTTCTTTATTTTCCAAAATTCTTGAATTCGAACGAAATTACAAAATGTAATAATGCCGTTTTGTTAGGAATTATCTATGTAAACTTTCTGCAAAATATAAAATTCCAATTCGTTATATCAACTTCGAATTTTCGAGTCAAAGTTTGGAACCTTAAAAGTCAACGTTTGTTCTTCAGTAAAAATTCGAGTTGTCTGTTTCAATTTGAGTTAAATTGATAATTTTTATAGATTCTAGGAAGGTTTAAGAACGTATTTCATTTAGGAATCTTTGTCTAAAACAATCTAGAATTCGAAACTTAATTTAGTGTTCTTCATTTTTTTTCAAGCAGCAGAAACAGCTGTTATTTTTTTTTTCTCGTTTTAAATTCTTTTAAACAATAACAATCACATTTAATTGTTTCAATAGTCTAATTAAAAATGTAAACTCCTTATTATAAAGCTTGAATGCTTCCTGGTCGATGTGATTTCAAGAGGAAGAAGAAGGAGAAAGAGAAAACAAATAGACGGGTTAAGTATATATGGATTGGTGATAATTACAGAAAAACACGATAGTTCAACTGGTTATGAGAGGTAGCGGGTGAGCGAGTGGTCACGGGTTCGAGCCCGGTTGTGGACATTTTTTTTGGAAAACCATTTAAAGGTAGTTTTATTTATTACATTTATTATTATTATCACATTTATTATTATTATTATTATTATTATTATTATTATTATTATTATTATTATTATTATTATTATTATTATTATTATTATTATTATAAATTATTATTGATATTGTTATTAGTGTTATTATTATTATTGTTACTATTATTAGTATTATTATTAGTATTATCATAAATATATGTATTATAACCAATAATATTATTATTAGTATTATAAGTATTATTAATATATTTATTATTATTATCATTATGAAAATAATACAAACTATTATCATTTTCATAAATATTAGTATTAGCATCTTTTTATAAATAATAGAACTGTAAATATTAACATAAGTATTAATATTTGTATTATCACGAGTATTATTATTATGTAATTACTAAAATCAGTATCATAACTATCATTAATAGTAAAATTAATATTTTCACAAGTATAATTATTAATATCACTATTATTGTAATCATTAATAGAGTTATTATTAACATTATTACCTTTATTAGTAACATTAAGTATTAACATTGTTATTATTTTTGTCATTACTAAGATTATGATAGTATTACTATTATTACTATTTTTAACAAACAAATAATAGATATATATTTATACAAGAATATATTTAATACATATAACATAACAAAAATTAATATCTTTATATACAAAATAAATATATGAAACATATATATACTATTAATATAAAAAGGATATAACAAATAAATATATATATATTTGTTCGATTACAATTATGTATATTAATAAATATACAAATGATATAGGTTCGTGAATCCGAGGCCAACCCTACACTTGTTAAATGTCATCATATGTATTTTTACGACAAAATACAATATGATGAGTTTCATTTGCTCCCTTTTTAAATGCTTTTGCAATATATATTTTTGGGACTGAGAATACATGCGCTGCTTTTATAAATGTTTTACGAAATAGACACAAGTACTTGAAACTACATTGTATGGTTGGATTACTATACCGAATATCGCCCCTTCAAGTCTGGTAACCTAAGAATTAGGGAAATGGCCCCTAATTGACGCAAATCCTAAAGATAGATCTATGGGCCTAACAAACCCCATTCTGGAATTTGGAATGCTTTAGTACTTCGATTTAAATGGTGATTGCGATTGCCAATATTTATAGCATACTTGCGAGTATGCGGGGATATTCTATATGCATTATGTTAATGTCGGTTACCAGGTGTTCATCATACGAATGGATTTCATACACTTGGAGTGTAATGATATTTATGAAAAATGAGGATCTTGTGGTCTATTATATTATTGAAAATGATTGATTATGATAAACTAGTGAACTCACCAACCTTTTGGTTGACACTTGAAAGCATGTTTATTCTCAGGTATGAAAGAAATCTTCCGCTGTGCATTTGCTCATTTTAGAGATATTACTTGGAGTCATTCGTGAAATATTTCAAAATATGTTGCATTCGAGTCATTGAATTCATCAAGAATTATTATTAAGTCTATTATAGTTGGATATATTATGAAATGGTATGCATGCCGTCAATTTTCGATGTAAATGAAAGTTTGTCTTTTAAAAACGAATGCAATGTTTGTAAAATGTATCATATAGAGGTCAAGTACCTCGCGATGAAATCAATTGTAATGTATTCGTCCAGATGGATTAGGACGAGTCGTTAGACGAATCAAGCTTCTTCCTCCTTGATTTGAGCTTTCTCTCTCTCAAAGGGTTTCTCTCTCTAAAATTGAAGTGGAATTGAAGATGGTGTTGGTGGTTGTGTTGAATGTGTTTCAACCACCACAAAACTGGCCATAAGTGACCTAAACCCGGCCTCATGTGAAAGGATAATAATTCCCCTCATTAAACCTTAATTAAAAAAGCTGGAATCTGTGCACAGGGCTAGTGCGCGGCGTGCACACTTAATCCTGCACGGCGCGCACAAGGTTCTGGGCAGGTTCTGACTTCTGTTTAAATACATAATGCAGCCCACACTTTATGTACCCTATTTACACTCTGTACAATTATTATTCGGGTCTTACAACTCTCCCCCACTTGAAGCAGAGCGCGTCCTCGCGATCCAAGCCGCATGACAAAAGGGAAGATACACCAACACAAACTCTTCGGGCTCCCACGTAAACTCGGAACCTTTACTACGACGCCATTGAACTTTATAAGTTCTCACCTCTTTATTCCTCAACCTTTTCACCTTTTCATCGAGTATAGCAATCGGCTCCTCTACATACTTTAACTTGTTGTTTAACTCAATTTCGTCTAATGGCATCCATGAAGAATCATTCTCAAGACACTTACGGAGATGGGAAACATGAAATATATTATGGATCCCCGCAAGCTCTTCGGGTAATTCCAAATGATACACAACTTCACCAACACGAGCTAAAATCTTAAATGGCCCAATAAAACAAGGAGATAACTTTCCCCTTTTTTCGAAACCGAATAATACCCTTCCATGGCGAAACCTTAAGCATCACCATGTCACCTTCTTGGAACTCAATCAGTCGCCTACGTTTATCGGCATACGACTTTTGTCTATCTTGAGCCGCTTTCAAATGAGTTCGAATCATCTCAATCTTACTATTAGTCTCCAAAATCAAATCGGTACTCCCGATTTCTCTTTGACCCACTTCACCCCAACAAATCGGAGTTCGACACCTACGCCTATAAAGTATCTCGTAAGGTGGCATCCCTATATTATTATGATAACTATTATTGTACGAGAACTCCACCAATGGTAAGTGCTCATCCCAACTACCCCCGAAATCAATAATACACGCCCATAACATATCCTCCAATGTTTGATTCGTACGTTCGGTTTGACCGTCTGTTTGAGGATGGTACGCCGTGCTCATTCTCAATTGTGTACCTGATGATGGTGAAACGTAACCTTTATTTTATGAACAGATTTGAGTTGTTTTGTTACACGAACTGATTTATTGTATATGTGGTATTTTATTGAATTCAGGTTGATTTCACACATATATAGGCAACTAGTCCTATTCGTGTAGTTTAGTTTGTCGGTAAATCCGATTCGTTCCACAGGGAGATGGAGTGTTTAATGGTTTTTAATAGTCTTTGATGTCAAACTTAATTAAAGGGGATTTTGGATTAGGAATTTATAATATAACAGTAATAGAAAATAACCTAACTAATTTCATAAATAAAATTACAAGATTACAATAATTAACTTAAAAAGGAACTAAATGAGATTATACTAATTAGGATGCGAATATTTTATTACTAAAGGGTAATTAGTAAAATAGTAACTTTTAATAAAACTATATGTTTAGAATTTTGTTTTGAGTAATTATAATATAAATTTATTTAAATTAACTAAATGATATTTTTAATAAGATTAATACAAATTAATAGGAATTGAAATAATTAACTAATTATAAACTAATTACAAATTATAAACTTATAATAATTAACACTAATTAGTAGGTTTTAAACATGTATTAAAGTATTTTATAATAAGTAATATAAATTATGTAATAATAACTTAAATATAATAATTAAAATAACTAAAACCCTAATTTTGCCCTAACTGGTACTGTAGCCGTGTCTTGTACATACGCGTTTCGCGTATTTATACGCGTATCGCGTATAATTTAAAACCTACGCGAATTGTGTGATTCTGATCGTACAGTTTGATTTACAGGCATACGCGTTTCGCGTATACCATACACGATTCGCGTATGATATATAAACTGTGACAAACAGTCTGTTACGGATTTAAATATTTTTATGTATTGTTTTTATATTTTAAAATAATAATTCGTAAATAATGATAATAATACGTTTACAAGAAATAATAATGGGATAAATGGGAGTGTTTACTTAAATGTGTCACCCCTAGGTCCATGGATTGTTTTAAGTTTACGCCCTATTTAAAATGTTCTAGTATCAAACTTTATATTTTTCTTTCGAATAAATATAAGGTTACAACTTAACTAAATAAAATCTAATTTTCATCGGATTCTTTTTAGAAAGCTACTATTCCCCAAGTATTTAAATTGAGACCTAGCCTAGTTTTTACTTTCGCCAATACCCAAATTATAACGGTTTCCCTTTTTATAATTTCACTGTCATGTACTTATTGATATTACCCAAACCACCGAAGTTTATTTCTAAATTGGTGTTAATAACTTATCCATAAATTTGTCTAGATCGTTTTTAATGTTGAAGCTTAATTTATATAAATAAAAACAAATTTCGTTATTTAAATTTAATAAATTAAGTGGCAAGGGTTAAATACCTAATTACATAAAAATGGTTCTTTTAACTAGGCTCAATATTAAAAATACTAAAGTTACATTTTAACTTTTACAAATGGTAACAATCCATTTCACTAGGGGCTCTACATCTAAGCAAACACTATAGAAATTTAGCTATTCATTACACTAGGGTAAACATAAAAATATAGATATGCAAACATAATAACAATGATAATTTTAACAGAGTAAACTTACTACAAATTCTTCACTTTCATTAACTTCAAACGGTAGAAAAATTACAATAATAACACCCTTTTCACGCGTACAATATTACCCTTAATCATGAACAATACACCCTAAATATTTGAAACTATCCTAAATATTAAATATTGAAACTGAATGAAAATAATGCGGAGTACTAAAATTAATTTACAGTAATATGTGTATAGTAATTGTGTTCTTTGATATCTTTTGTCTAAAAAATGTGTGTTTGATTCTGTTGATAGTACTCCGTATTTAACATGTATCTTCAAGTAGTAGGTAGGCTTGTTGATTCCTTGTTGTACCACATTTGAGAAAAAGAATTGGTTTTTAAAACATAAAGCAGCCGCCCTTATCTGATAAATGATTAAACTCGGCCTAACATTACGCGTTTCGTGTAGAGGTCACACGATTCGCGTAAGGCTAAATTACTACGCGTTTCGTGTAAGCCTACACGATTCGCGTATGGGTATCTTGCTGTTTTCGTATTTTTATTTTTTTTTCGTTTGTTCTTTGTTGACGTCGTATCGACGTGTACTGACTTGGCACTTTCCATTTGAACTCTTTTCTTCATCTATCTTGTACTTTCATTCGGATAAACTTTTCTTGATATAAATTTGATTAAAACTATCGTTTTATCGTCGTTTTCTTCAAATAGCAAGCTCTTGTCCACTTTTGTCGTTTTTCTTGAATATTATACGTTGAATGTCTTTTTAAATGATAAAAGCTGATGAAATATAACTGATATTGCGTCGAATAATATGTATGTTTAGAGCAATATCAGTACCCATATCTTCATGAAACTTATTCCAAAACCGAGATGTGAAACGAGTATCCTGATCCGAAATAATAGATATAGGAACCCCATGTCTCGATATTACCTCCTTGATAAAAAACTTTGACAAAGCCTCCGACGATATCGTTTCCCGAATGGGAAGAAACAAAGCACTTTTCTTTAACCGATCAACTATCACCCAAATCGTATCAAATTGGGTTCTCGCCGTCTTTGGTAACTTTGTAATGAAATCCATGGTAATGTGCTCCCATTTCCATTTCGGGACTTCCAACGGTTGTAACTTACCATACGGATTTTGGTGCTCGACTTTAACTTGCAAACACGTGACATATTGTTCAACATACTTTACAACATCACGTTTCATGCCCGGCCACCAATACTCTTTCTTCAAATCAAGATACATTTTCATCGCGCTCGGATGAATGGAATACTTTGACTTATGTGCTTCGTCAAGTAGCACTCATCGGAAATCTCCCATTCTAGGCACCCACACCCTTCCTTGATAGGACAACAAACCATGCGGGCCTAAAGTAATGGACTCCATTTGGCCCATGATTCGTTCCTCATGCTTATTGTTAACAAAAGCTTTAATTTGAATCTCACTGAGCTTTACAAGAAAATCGTTAGTAATAATCATGCGTAACGTTCCTACTCGTATCGCCAGATGTTGACTCTTCCGACTTAACGCATCCGCGACCACATTCGCCTTACCCGGATGATAAAGTATTTCACAATCATAATCTTTTACCACATCCATCCATTTACGTTGACGATAATTCAAATCTCGTTGATCAAAAAGATGTTTCAAACTCTTATGATCCGAATAAATCGTACACTTGACACCGTACAAGTAGTGACGCTAAATTTTCAACGCATGTACCACCGCCGCTGATGTTTTAGCAGAGTAGTATATAAAATAGCTTATATTTTTACAGGAAATACTATTAAATACGATACAATTTTACACAAGATATTTATTTATTTATAGAATGGATATACTTAAACCTTGCTACAACACTTATAGGCAGTGTACCTAATCGTACAGTAGTGTAGTTTTTAGTAAGTCCGGTTCGTTCCACGGGAAATCTTTTTAAACAAAGCTTAACGCTATATTAGTTTACTTTTATAAAAATACAAATATATATATATATATATATAAGTAATATTATTATTATAAAGGGGGTTTTTACCGTTTAATGACCGGTTTGTCGATTTTAAAACTTTAGTCGCAGTTAAAACCAAATGTAAAATATTAAAAATAAATACAAGACTTAAATTAAAGCATAAAGTAAATAACGATAATGAAATTGCGAATAATAAAAGTGCGATAAAATAAACTTGCAATAATTAAAAAGTACGATAATTAAAAGTGCAATTAAATACAATAACAATAAAAATGCGATAATTAGAAGTGCAATTAAATATAAAATAAAGGAAATTAAATATGAAATAAAAGAATTATGCTTATTTAAACTTCCGTAATCATGATGTTTGACGTGTTGATTTTAGTTTTATGCCCATGGGTTAATTGTCCTTTGTCCTGGATTATTTAATATGTCCGTCTGGTTTTTGTCCATAACAGTCCATCAGTCATAAATATAAAGTGCGAGTGTCCTCGTCAAATTATCCTTATACCCGAAGTTAAATATTCCAACTAATTGGGGACTTAAACTGTAACAAGATTTTAATACTTTGTTTAATAATTACACCAGGATGTCGACTGAGTGTAACCCAAGGTTTTAATATTTTGTTATCAATTATACCAAGTGTCCTTGTACATAATTTCACCCCTGTTTTAATTATTCTAGTGGCTATTAATCCATTCCCGTGTCCGGTTAAATGAACGATTATTCGTACATATAAATACCCCGCCCATCGTGTCCGATTGAGTGTATATGGTAATTTATAGGGACGCCCAATTGTAAATCTTTATATTAACATTAACAAACTATCATTTAGTTAAACAAATATAAAGCCCATTAATAGCTCATAGTCTAATTTCCACAAGTGTCGTTCTTTTGTCCAAACCCCAATTATGGTACAAAGCCCAATTACCCAATTTTAGTAATTAGCCCAACATCATGATTACTTCGGATTAAATAAGCATAATAATAACTTAGCTACGAGACATTAATGTAAAAAGGTTGAACATAACTTACAATGATTAAAAATAGCGTAGCGTTACACGGACAGAATTTCGACTTACACCCTTACAATATTCGCTAACATACCCTTATTATTAGAATTATAATTAAAATTAAAATTAAAATATAAATTATAAATATAAATATATCGTATGAATGGAGAAAAGAGAAAGATAGATGGATTTGTGGTGCACCAAAACTCGATTTTTATAGGCATGTGGGCTGGAACTGGGGCTCATGCGATCGCATGGATTTATGCCTTCCAGGCCATGCGATCGCATGGCCCCAGCTGGGGAGGCTCATATTTGGTTGTTTTCTTCTGCCGACGGTTTTATAAATAATATAATATATTAAATAATTATAAGAATTATTTAAATATTATATTATATTTATGTGCATAGTTGACTTGTAATTTTTAGTCCGTTGCGTCGAGCGTTGAGAGTTGACTCATGTCCCGGTTCCGGATTTTCGAACGTCCTTGCGTATAATTTAATATCTTGTACTTTGCGTTTTGAATCTTGTACTCTTGTAATTTCGAGACGTTTCTTATCAATAATTGGAACCTCTTTGATTGTATTTTGTACTTTTGAGCTTTTTGGTCGTTTGCGTCTTCAATTCGTCGAATCTGTCTTTTGTCTTCACCATTTATTATTTAAACGAATATCACTTGTAAATAGAACAATTGCAACTGAAAGCTTGTCTTTCTTGAGGAATAATGCTATGAAATATATGTTCGTTTTTAGCATTATCAAATATTCCCACACTTGAGCGTTGCTTGTCCTCAAGCAACATCGTCTTGAAATACTAGAATCACTTCTTTATTCTTCACACTTTGTATATCAGTGATTTCTATACGGCGGTATAAACAATGATAGTAACGATAGAACCATGGTTAAAGGTGGGTGTGTCATCCACAGTTACCTCGGGTTTAGGTCAACGACACTTGCAATCAAATAGCCAATTTACTTTCGGTTTCCAAAGCAAAGTGCACATTTGAAAGGCGGTTTACAGTCCCACATGACTATGAAAATGTAGATCCTTAAGGAAATTGGATCTTTATGAAAATATTTGATCTTTTGAAAATTCAATCTAGCTTTTACCCTAGATAAGTTTTCCGGAATAACCCTTCATCGGTGTTTGCAAAATATTTTTGTGGGTTTGGTGGGTTTCAGATTTGAAAATTTTAGCTCAAAACTTGCGGTTTTGTGTCACCCACTTGCTAACCTTGTATTTGGAAAGCAACACGTCCAGTTTACTTGTCCCGTATATTACCTTTCGATAAACTACCGTCCGGTTGTAAAGGAAAGCATTGAACAAGCAACTGTTAAGGTAATGTCCCCTGACATGCTTTTAATTATGGTCTATAACGTGTCGGATGCAATTACTATCCTTGGTAGGAGCAATAGTAAAGCTCACCCTTATGATTTTTCGGTCTGGCACAAGGTCCTGTCTTTGACCACTATGCAACCACCGTTCTTACGGTTGACACCCGATTTGGTTCAGGTGACCTAATGAATTCCAGGTGAATTCCTAGGATTTTACGTTCAATGGTAATGAACGCATTGAAAATGGGTTTTCCGAAAACAAATCGGTTTTAATTTGATCAAAATATTTTCTCGTTCAAGCTCGAGTTTAGATATCATCGAATTCCATGAGTTTGTAATTCTCAATCTTTAAAGTCAATCTCTAGGATTGAGTAATATCAGGCTTAAAAGCTGATTTTTGATCTTTTAAGGAGATTATCCTTTCTGGGGATCTGATTTATTAGTCTTATCCAGCTAATTTGCATGGTGCCCCCCCCATTTTACGAGATAAATCCTTCTCATGGTTAGGATAAATCTGACCACTTGACGACCCTGTTTAATGCCGAGGTCCGTGGATTTCCTGCTGATTTTAGAGATGACTTTTCTAGATTTTTCGTCAACCTACAGCTGGTCTGGACGACAACTTCTTGACCTAAATCAAGAAGCGCGTGTATTTTTCGGAAGACTTTACTTCCTTTTAATGATGGAATTGATTCATCGTGTAGATCCATCTCTTCTTTTCTTTCATCGGGTAAAACAGTTTAGTTTAGTCCAAAGCAAAAGTATTTTCAGTTATTTGTACAAAAATATGTGATATATGTTTTGAATAACTTGGAGAATTTTCCCACACTTGGCTTTTATTTTCCTTTTTATCGTCCTCTATTCCATTTTAAATGAATTTTAACATTTTGGTTTGTTTCTCAATTTATGTCCTTTCCGAGGTAACAATAATTTCGGTGTTAAAACCTAGTTTTATCGTTCATAAATATGTATAAACATGATTTTGAGTTCATTTAATTGAAAATTTTGAAAAATTTTACTAGAATTGGGTAGTCAGTATATAAGACTAGGGCTGTTCTTTATTATCAGAGAGCACTAGATTCTAATACAACTACTGCTTTACTAGTATTTTTAATGGTAACCAAGTGTTTAAGATAAAAATTTTAAAATCCGAAAGAATTTAACCCCTTCCCACACTTAAGATCTTGCAATGCCCTCATTTGCAAGAAATCAGTACAATTTAAATTATTGAGGGTGATTAGCGTAGAAATGATTAAATTTTACCAAAGTTTCCAAACATATTGGCGTTTGTTTGCTGAATGATAAATGGTGCATATCATTTGTTCATTTCGTATTTTGTTATATCACATTTATTTGTCATCTTGTCGTCAAAATTAGTAGCTTTTGCTGAACTTAATGCCAGTCTTTGAAAATGCGCTGTTTTACCCTGTTTTGTACAATCGACAATATACATACATACAAATATAATCATGCATGGCAATTTGAAATGGGACTTAATATCCCATTTTCAAATTCTAAATATGAAATATTAGTACACAATAATAATAAAATAATAAAAATTACACAAATATATCCAATAACATAAGTTTAAACATGAAAAAGTCAAAAGATAAAAACATAAAAATCATAAAAATAACCAAATGGAACTAAATCAGTCTGGATAGGGGTTCCAGTTCATCTCATCGGGTGGGTTCCATTATTGGTTATAGGTGTTCTGATAGGCTTGGTTATAGTCATACCGGTTAAAGGGTGGTCGGATATCGGGGCTATGTGGCGGAAAATGAGCAGGTCGAGTAAGTACATAGTTATTTGGTACCTGATATGATAGCTGGCTCATGATTTGGTGCTGATGAACTAACCAGCTATCGTGTTGGCGTCGCCTATAATCCTCGTATACTCGCTCGGAGTTCCACTGCTCATACATACTATGTCTTGCCGCGTTCGTCATTGCTTCCTCATCTATACGAACGTGGACGTCAAGAATAGCATCTTGAAAGACATCCCTAATGTCTTCCGCCTCCTCCATTTCCTCGTCTGAGCCTCTCTCTACCTGAGGATGAGATCCCTCATAGGGTACTGCCTGGTTACGTCTACTTTTCAATACCTTAGCACCCACATAAACTTTCAATCCTAAGGGCTCAACCTGTTCTCTACAAATCTGTAATGGACCCCCTTGGTTCCTATCAACACCTAAATACTCTCCAATGAGAGTAACAAAAATACCTCCTCCTATTATACTCCCGTCCTGCATTCCCTCTACCATTTTAGATAAATAAAAAGCAACACAGTAAGGGATATTGACAAAGCTTCTAGGATCCCGAATACACTTTAGGTAGAATAAATCATATAAGGTAATTTTTTCTTTATTATGACCTCTTTGTGTAATCGAGTTAGCCAAAAATCTATGAATAATACGAAGCTCGGCTCTGTCAATATGTGTATAGGAGTGTCCTCCTGCTCATGTAAAAACATCAAAATGTGACATACGCCTCCAAATGGCGTCAGCGTCAAAGTTACTATCTACCCGTTCACCATAATGAATCAAGTTTGTACAATCGGGTAATAGCAACTCACCAGGAGTATATATCTGTAAGGCCCTGGCCATGTCCAGCATGGACATTCTGTACATCCTACCGCCAAGGATAAACCTAAGAAATCTTCTATCATCTATCCTAACTATATTTGTATCAAGTGATACAGTACTTATCAACTCAACACACCATTCCTTATATACAGGTCTACGAATGGTGAAAAGACGTTCCCAATCTGTAAAAGAAGAACTGCCATACCTTTGAACTAAAAGCTGTCTAACACGGTCAGCTAGATGGACCGTTTCCAAAGGGGCCCAATCAATTACCCTTGGCACCTCTACATTTTTTGTTACCAATTTGAATTTGTTCCTTTGATATGTCTCGTAATCTCTCCATCTTCTATCAAATCTTAGATTAGGATGTAGAGTGTGCTCAGGAATCGTTGGGAATTCTACTGGCGGCCTCATTGGGAATACTATGAATTCATCAACAAACTGTACTGGATCATAATAAGGTATGTGCTGATCAGGCTGTTGTTGTTCCTGTTGTGGTTCTTGTTCGTGTTGCATTTCTGGTTCTGGTTCTGGTGCTGGTGCTGGTCGTCTAGATGATGATGCTCCTGAACCTCCAGTATCGGCTCTCTGTAAAACACATTAAACACAAAAATTGTGCATCCAAATATGCATTAGTGTTAGCAAAATAACAACTTAAAACAATCACTATAACATGTTAAATCAAAATTAAACTTATACACATTTTCACAATTTTTCACAATTCTACACTTTTCAAATAAGCACATATGAAAATGTATACAAAATTCATAAGCATTTAACTCAAATAACATGTCAAAATATTCATTATTAATAATTAAACAAGTCTCAAATGGCAAATATATCAAATTAATCAAGTTCATGAATTTTGGACTTAAAAAGTCCACTTTAATCTCCAAAAATCATGTTTAGGATCATTGTTTGGATCATTTAACTATCTAAACATGTTACACTACTCAATTTAGCAATAATTCATGACAAAAATCGGTCATAACCTGTTTATATCAAAAAGCCCCAAATTGCTCAAGAACACAAACCCTAGATTTCTAAAAATTTTGAAGTTTTTGGCTTCAAATCATGTTAAATAGCATCAATCTAGGTTATACATGCATAATATACTAACAATTTAACACTAATTACACTAGAAATTAACAAAATTGCATTAGGTAAAAAAATTGGTAATTATCACAAAAACTAGGAATTTATAGAGTTTAGGGGTGTAATTTTTACCAATTTGCTGAAGAATGAGAATCTTGGCATGATTAGAGCAAGAAAAATGATGAATTACGGTAGAAAAATGGCTAAAATTGGTGAATTTTTGGGTGAGTTTCGTGAATGTGTGTGCGTTGTGGTGAGGAAGACAGAACAGGCTGCTGTATGTATCAGGCCTGGATTTCAGCTCCATGCGATCGCATGGAGTTGAAGTGTAAAACCCATGCGATCGCATGGGGGTCCGGGTACAGTGTTTTCAGCTTTTTTTTTTTTTTTTTTTTTTTTTTTTTTTTTTATAAAACCTTATACTTTATAAAACTTATAATCAATTAAATTTTAAAAATTTTGTTTTCCTTTAGGAGCGAGGGCGTTTCGGATCGTTGTCCTAGTCTGTCCCTCGACAAAATTTTAAAATTTGTCAAATCAAAGCGCGATTTTTATAAGTAAAGATTTTTGGGTTTTTTTTTTTTAATGTTTTTGGCATACTTTAATTCAATAAGATTAAAAATAATGATAATAAAAGTTCTCGTCCCTCCCTCGGGTAAAGCAATTTCGGTTCAAAGACCTAGTCTTCAACTTACGACGAATTTTAAAAATCATATTTTTAACTTAATGAGATAAAGTAAATTTTTGTTTTTAAATTCACACAACTTAAATATAAAATTCAAAATTAATATTAAAAATTCACACCAAACTTAAAATTTGAAATGCATAAAATTAAAAATTCATATTTTAAAAATTAAAAATTCACACCAAACTTAATTTAAAAAATTCAAATATTTACAATTTTTAAAAATATTGTTTTTACAAAGTTTACAATATTAATTTAAGATTTAAATATTAATTTTAAAAACATGGTAAAAATAAAATTAAAAATCTTTTTGGCTTTTTATCCCACTTTAATCAATCAAATATTATCAAAAATATTCGCCCCTCTTTTCGGTAAAGTAATTTCGGTTCCAAGACCTAATTTAACTCATGACGAATTTTTGAAATATTTTGGGTTGATTGATTAAAGATATTTATACCTTAAGAATAAACGTTAAATTTCGCAGTGATGTAATAAATTTTTGAATGATATCAATAATTTCGGTCGCCAAACCTAATTTTATTCAATACCAATTTAATACTTTATAGCGAACAAATTAGCGTTTATTATCAAAAGGTAAAAAAAAAAAAAAAAAAAAACTGTACAAACATACCTGTGAAATGGATTTCTTAGTTATATGATCTATCCCATTCATAAGATAGTCGGTTTAATTGGTTTTCCATAGCTACATAGGCGTAACCTCGAGCATTCGGTGTCTTTTCTTCTAAACATATGAACGGTCCGTCTCTGCATAAAGTAACAAATTCGGTGTTTGAATAGGTTTGATTATTTGAACATTTACCTCCATATGACCATTTTCCGCATTTGTGACATCTTTCTAGGTGTCGTGCTCTTCTTTTTGCTGCGGATTTTGATTTTCCTTTACCAAATTGTAACTTATTATCTTCGCATTTGGATTCTTTTCTAACTCCGTCCATTCTTTCTCTGATTACTGATACTAATTCACTCGGAAGTATGTCATTATTACGTTTAGTGATCAAAGCGTGTAGCATTAGACCATGGTTTAGTTCACAGGCAGTCTTCATTTCGTAAAAACCTAAAAAAAATAAAAATTCAGAATGGGGGGAGAAGACTAGTTCTTTAGGGTCTGCTAGGGAAAGACCATTCGGGTTCCATTTTCGAGAACTACATGAAAACAGACAATCTAACTCTAACAGAAATACATATTATCCTTTAAAGACTTGATTCTCCCCACACTTAGTTAGCTGTGGTGTCGAAATTGTGATTAACTTCGTTGTCGACTTCCATCGGACCATGTATGTAATGTTTAACTCTGTGACCATTAACTTTAAATTCAATCCCATTTGAATTTATTAATTCTATCGTTCCGTATGGGAAAACTCTTTTGACTATGAATGGTCCAGACCATCTTGATTTTAATTTTCCAGGAAATAGCTTGAATCGTGAATTGAAAAGAAGAACTATGTCTCCTTCTTTAAAATCTTTTGAACTTCTGATTCTTTTATCATGCCATTTCTTCGTTCTTTCCTTATAGATTAACGAATTTTCGTATGCTTCATGTCTTAATTCTTCTAATTCGTTTAGTTGACTTAATCGTAGACGTCCAGCTTCATGTAAATCAAGATTACATGTTTTCAAAGCCCAAAATGCTTTGTGTTCAATTTCTACTGGAAGATGACATGCTTTTCCATAAACAAGTCTAAAAGGTGTGGTTCCAATTGGAGTTTTGTAGGCTGTTCTAAAAGCCCAGAGTGCATCTTCCAATTTAATGGACCATTCCTTCAGATTTGATCCTACGGTTTTCTCTAGAATACGTTTTAAGGCTCGGTTGGTATTTTCAACTTGTCCACTTGTTTGTGGATGATATGCGGTGGAGATTTTATGAGTTACTCCATATCTTTTAAGAACTTTCTCAAGTTGATTATTACAGAAATGAGTACCCCGATCACTTATTAAAGCTTTCGGTGTTCCAAACCTTGCAAAAAGACGTTTTAAAAAGTTGACTACAACTCGTGTATCGTTAGTTGGGAGAGCTTGTGCTTCCGCCCATTTAGATACATAATCAATGGCTACGAGTATATATAGATTATTATGAGATTTTGGAAATGGACCCATAAAGTCAATACCCCAAATGTCAAATACTTCACATACTTGGATGACATTTTGTGGCATTTCATCACGTTGACTTATTTTTCCGGCCTTTTGACATGCATCACAGGATTTGCAAAGAAGGTGTGCGTCTTTGTAAATTGTAGGCCAATAGAATCCAACATCATAAACTTTTCTTGCTGTTAGTTGAGGCCCATAATGCCCCCCTGTTGGTCCTGTGTGACAATGGTTTAATATTTTACTAGCTTCATCTCCAAATACACATCGGCGTATTATTCCATCGGGACAACTTTTAAACAGATGTGGATCTTCCCAGAAATAGTGTTTTATATCACTGAAGAATTTCTTTCGTCTTTGGTACGATAATCCTTTTTCAAGGAATCCACATACTAAATAATTTGCATAGTCTGCAAACCATGTGATTTCTTTATAATCTATCTTCAATAGATATTCATCAGGAAAGTTGTCTTGTATGGCTGATTCATTTAGAACTTCTAATTCGGGATTTTCAAGACGAGAAAGATGATCAGCGGCGAGATTTTCTGCTCCTCTTTTATCTCGGATTTCAATATCAAACTCTTGTAAGAGTAAGATCCAACGGATTAATCTTGGTTTAGCATCTTGTTTTGAAAATAGGTATCTAAGAGCAGAATGGTCGGTATAGACCACCGTTTTTGCTAGAACGAGATATGATCGAAATTTGTCAAAAGCAAAGACAATAGCAAGGAGTTCTTTTTCAGTAGTTGTATAGTTCGTTTGTGCTCCTTGTAACGTCTTACTAGCATAATATATAGGTTGAAATCGTTTTTCAATCCTTTGTCCTAAAACGACTCCCATTGCAAAATCACTTGCATCGCACATTAGTTCAAATGGTAGATTCCAATTTGGTGTTATCATGATCGGCGCATTAGTGAGTTTTTCTTTAAGAATATTAAAAGATTTGATACACTCATCTGAAAAGATGAATGGAGCATCCTTTTCTAGGAGTTTATTCATAGGAGTGGCAATTTTAGAAAAATCTTTTATGAAACGTCTGTAAAAACCGACATGCCCTAGAAAATTCCTAACTCCTCTAACATTGGTGGGATGTGGAAGTTTAGCAATTACATCTACTTTATCTCTATCCACTTCAATTCCTTCTTTTGAAATTTTATGACCAAGAATGATGCCTTCTTTAACCATGAAATGGCATTTCTCCCAATTAAGTACTAGATTTGATTGTTCGCATCTAAGAAGCATTCGTTCCAGATTAACTAGACATGATTCAAATGTATCACCGAAGACTGAAAAGTCATCCATGAATACTTCCATGCATTCTTCTATCATGTCGTGAAAAATCGCCATCATACACCTTTGAAAGGTTGCAGGGGCGTTGCAAAGTCCAAATGGCATGCGTTTGTAAGCAAAAGTACCATAAGGGCACGTGAATGTGGTTTTCTCTTGATCTTCGGGTGCTATTGGAATTTGAAAATATCCGGAAAATCCATCTAGAAAACAATAGTAACTATTTCCGGCTAATCTTTCCAACATTTGATCTATGAAAGGTAAGGGAAAGTGATCTTTTCTGGTGGCGTCATTTAATTTTCTATAATCAATACATACACGCCATCCTGTTACGGTTCTAGTAGGAATAAGCTCATTTTTCTCATTTGTAATGACAGTCATGCCACCCTTCTTAGGCACGCATTGAACTGGGCTTACCCATGGACTATCAGAGATTGGATAAATTAGACCTGCATCTAGCAGTTTAATAATCTCTTTCTTAACTACATCTTGCATATTAGGATTTAGTCTTCGTTGGCGTTGCACATACGTTTTATGACCTTCTTCCATAAGGATTTTATGTGTGCAATACGAAGGACTTATTCCTTTAATATCATGAATCTTCCATGCAATGGCTGGTTTATGAGCTTTCAACACAGAAATGAGTTGTGATTTCTCATTTTCAGTAAGAGAAGACGATATTATTACAGGTAATTCAGATTCACCATGTAAATAAGCGTATTCCAAATGGTTTGGAAGTGGCTTTAACTCTAATTTCGGAGGTTCTTCTATCGATGATTTGTATCGATATTTGTCTTCTTCTTTTAGCATTTGAATTTCTTCTGTTGTTGGTTCATATCCATTAGCTATAAGTGTAGCTAACATTTCAGCTTCATCAATTGGTTCATTACCTTCTCCTAAAGAACATTCTCCTGTTCCTTGTAATTCTGGAAATTCTTCTAATAATTCTGCATGTGCATCTATAGTTTGAATATAATAACATGTATCATCTGCAGATTGTGGTTGTTGCATTGCTCTATCAACTGAAAAGGTAACACTCTCATCCTCTATACTTAGGGTCAGTTTCTTACCGAACACGTCTATCATTGCTTTAGCCGTGTTTAAGAATGGTCTTCCTAATATGAGAGGAACTTGAGAATCTTCTTCCATGTCCAAAACAACAAAATCTACTGGAAATACTAAAGTACCAACTTTAACTAGCATGTTCTCCATTATCCCTCTAGGATATTTTATTGATCTATCGGCTAGTTGTATGCTTATTCTGGTTGGTTTCAATTCTCCAAGGTCTAGTTTAGTGTATAGTGAATACGACATTAGATTTATACTAGCACCTAAGTCTGCCAATGCTTCTATTGAACTAAGACTACCCAGAAAACATGGAATTGTGAAACTTCCTGGATTAGATAATTTTTCTGGTATCTTATTCAACAGCACTGCTGAACAATTAGCATTCATAGTAACAGCCGAGAGTTCTTCCATTTTCTTTCTATTTGAGATTAGATCTTTCAAGAATTTAGCATATCTAGGCATTCCTGAAATCACATCAATGAAAGGAAGATTTACATTTATCTGTTTAAACATATCCAAAAATTTGGATTGCTCGGCTTCAAGTTTCTCTTTCTTCATTTTACTCGGGTAAGGAAGTGGTGGTTGGTATGGTTTAACATAAGGTTTATCCTTAACTGTGTTATCTTCATTAACCTTTTCAACTACTGGTTCTTTTTCCTTATCTTGATCAGGTTGTGGTTCTTGTGGAGTAGGAATAGCTTCATCAGAAGTTACAGGTATTTCAGGTGGTTTAAGTGTTATACCACTTCTTGTGGTAATGGCTTTAGCTGTTTCATTCCGGGGGTTAGCATTTGTATCACTAGGTAGACTTCCCGATTTTCTTTCACCTATTAACCTTGCTAGGTTACTTACTTCTTGTTCCAGGTTTTGAATAGAAGCTTGTTGATTTCTAAATGCTTGAGCATTTTGTTCATTGGTTTGTTTCTGAGATGTAAAAAACTGCGTTTGAGTTTCAACTAGCTTCGTCATCATATCTTCTAAATTCGGCTTTTTATCATCGGTTTGTTGTGGTGGTTTGTTTTGAAAATTCGGTCTTTGCTGATTGTAATTATTATTGGATACTTGTTGATTGCTAGGACCTTGTTGGTTGTTGTATGGAATATTTCGGTTATAATTCTGGTTTTGATTGTAAATCGGTCTTGGCGGTTGATAATTATTCTGATAATTATTTCCAGGCCTTTGGTTTATGTATGAAATATTCTCTCTTTGTTCCATTGTTAATTCAATACTGAGACAATCTTTTGTCAAATGTGGTCCTCCACACTGCTCACAACTAATTCGTATTGAGTGAATATCTTTAGTCATCTTTTCCATTCGTCTCTCCACAGCATCTATCTTTGCGGAAATGGAATCTAAGTCATGGCTAGAATCGACTCTAGCTGCTTTAGATGATCTAATGATATCTTTTTCTTGGTGCCACTCATGTGAGTGGGAAGCAGTGTTATCAATAATTTTGTAAGCATCAGTTTCGGTTTTCTTCATAATAGAACCACCAGCTGCTATATCTATGTCTTTCCTTGTAGTGATGTCGCATCCTTGGTAGAATATTTGTACTATTTGACAGGTGTCTAAACCATGTTGCGGACATCCTCTTAACAACTTTCCATATCTTGTCCATGCCTCATATAGAGTTTCATTTGGCTTCTGTGTAAACGTAACAATTTCTGCTTGAAGTCGTACGGCTTTAGATGCAGGAAAGAATTGTTTAAGAAATTTGTCAACTAAAACATCCCATGTATCAATCGCCCCTTCAGGTAACGATTCCAACCAATCTTTGGCTTCTCCCTTTAAAGTCCAGGGAAATAACATGAGATATATCTGTTCATCCTCCACTTCTCGGATTTTAAATAGTGTGCAGATCCTATTAAAGGTACGTAGATGTTCATTTGGATCTTCCTTCGGCGCACCACTAAATTGGCATTGATTAGTCACCATGTGTAGAATTTGTCCTTTGATTTCATAATCTGGCGCATTAATGTCTGGATGAGTAATTGCGTGACCTTGGCCAGTGCGTTTAGCTCTCATTCGGTCTTCCATACTTAAAGGTTCCAGATTCTCCATAATTGAATTTGTTGAATCGGAATCACTAGAGGATTCTGATTTAATGGTCCGTTCCTCAACAATCTCTGTTTGAATGATTGGTGGTTCCGGAGGAAAGTTTAGTGGTTCAGGATCTACGAATCGTTCCTGAATATTCTCCGAATTCTCAATTGTGAGGTCGGGTTCAAAAAATGGATTATCGGAAATTTGAACTGAAGTACTTGGTCGACTGGATGATGATTCTAAAGAAAAATCAACGGCGGTTATATTTGCTAAATGTCTTGATCTAGTTACAGGTGGTGAACGTACAAAAGGTGGTGATCGTCTTGCACGGTGCATTCACTGAATATCCTATTAGTTTTTAAAAGGAAAGAAAAATTATAATAAGTTATCCAATTAATAGACTTTTCTGATTTTGCCCACGTTTCGAATAGCCAAAAGATGCAGCAGAGGGGCAGGATTCATTTGGTCTCAATATAATTGAGGACTGTTTGGCTCCAATAACCCGGTCCACGTACAAATCCAACTATTACTACGAACCAGAAAATTTTGATGTCTATCAATTTAACCACTTAAAATAAATTTTCGTAATTTTAAGAAAATTAGATAAGAAGTAGAATAAAAATCTATGTCCTAAAAACTAGAATAGCGAGAAATAAGAAAGAAAAAGAGTTCGTCGAAAAAGGTTGAAAAATAAAAATGGTTGAAAAATAAAAGGTGACGGAAAAATTAAAGAAACTTATAAAACTTAAAAATACTTGACTAACCTAACCTTATTACTACAACTAACTTAAAATTATAATCGCAAATTGAGATTACTAATTGGAATGATAATTGATACATAGGTAAAAGTCGTCTAAAAATATTAAAGCTTACAGGAAAAACTAAATCCCAAATGGAAATATCTTAAAAAGAAACTAAAACTTAAAAAGGCGTCGCAAAATTCTAAAGCACTTAAATCTTAGTCTAAAAAAAAAAAAAAACTTAAGGAATTCTACGGCAAAGCCTAAAAATCTAGAAGTAAAAATAATTATGGCAAAAACTTATGAATTAAAACTAAATATGAGCTAAAAATACAAATATTACGCTAAAACGATTAAAAATGAAAAAAATATAAAAATATATAAAAAGTTGTAAAAAGTACAATTTTTATAAAAATATTATTTTTATATTATTTATTTTATAAAATTATTAATTTTACAATTTAAATAAACTAATTAAACTAAAAATACAAATTAATTAATATCTAAAATTAATTAATATAATAACTAAACCTAATTAGGGTTTAATATTAATAATAATTAATAATATTTCGTAATTAATGCTGTCGGCAGGTTCAGTAGGGCGTGTCAGATGGGCTCATGTGATCGCATGAGTCCTCAGTTGCCCAGCCATGCGATCGCATGGGCTAGGGTTTCGGGCCACAGAGTGGGCTGCTACAGTACATGCCGAAAATATATATATATTTTTTTTCTGCTGTAAAATATAAAATATATTTATAAATTAAATAAAACTTAAATTTTTACAAACTAAAAAAAATAGAAATAAAGAAACTTTATAAAACTTAAATATTTACCAAACTCTAAAAAAAAATATTTATATTTTTGTTTTTCTTTTAATATTTTTGAATATTTAAAACATATTTTTACAAAAGCGTACTGAAAATAAAAATCTTTTTTTTTATATTAGCGTTGCGCTTCCGGCTTTTAAGCTAGAATGATGTCCCCGGCAGCGGCGCCAAAAATACTTGATGTTTTAGCAGAGTAGTATATAAAATAGCTTATATTTTTACAGGAAATACTATTAAATACGATACAATTTTACACAAGATATTTATTTATTTATAGAATGGATATACTTAAACCATGCTACAACACTTATAGGCAGTGTACCTAATCGTACAGTAGTGTAGTTTTTAGTAAGTCCGGTTCGTTCCACGGGGAATCTTTTTAAACAAAGCTTAACGCTATATTAGTTTACTTTTATAAAAATACAAATATATATATATATAAGTAATATTATTATTATAAAGGGGGGTTTTTACCGTTTAATGACCGGTTTGTCGATTTTAAAACTTTAGTCGCAGTTAAAACCAAATGTAAAATATTAAAAATAAATACAAGACTTAAATTAAAGCATAAAGTAAATAACGATAATGAAATTGCGAATAATAAAAGTGCGATAAAATAAGCTTGCGATAATTAAAAAGTACGATAATTAAAAGTGCAATTAAATACAATAACAATAAAAATGCGATAATTAGAAGTGCAATTAAATATAAAATAAAGGAAATTAAATTTGAAATAAAAGAATTATGCTTATTTAAACTTCCGTAATCATGATGTTTGACGTGTTGATTTTAGTTTTATGCCCATGGGTTAATTGTCCTTTGTCCTGGATTATTTAATATGTCCGTCTGGTTTTTGTCCATAACAGTCCATCAGTCATAAATATAAAGTGCGAGTGTCCTCGTCAAATTATCCTTATACCCGAAGTTAAATATTCCAACTAATTGGGGACTTAAACTGTAACAAGATTTTAATACTTTGTTTAATAATTACACCAGGATGTCGACTGAGTGTAACCCAAGGTTTTAATATTTTGTTATCAATTATACCAAGTGTCCTTGTACATAATTTCACCCCTGTTTTAATTATTCTAGTGGCTATTAATCCATTCCCGTGTCCGGTTAAATGAACGATTATTCGTACATATAAATACCCCGCCCATCGTGTCCGATTGAGTGTATATGGTAATTTATAGGGACGCCCAATTGTAAATCTTTATATTAACATTAACAAACTATCATTTAGTTAAACAAATATAAAGCCCATTAATAGCTCATAGTCTAATTTCCACAAGTGTCGTTCTTTTGTCCAAACTCCAATTATGGTACAAAGCTCAATTACCCAATTTTAGTAATTAGCCCAACATCATGATTACTTCGGATTAAATAAGCATAATAATAACTTAGCTACGAGACATTAATGTAAAAAGGTTGAACATAACTTACAATGATTAAAAATAGCGTAGCGTTACACGGACAGAATTTCGACTTACACCCTTACAATATTCGCTAACATACCCTTATTATTAGAATTATAATTAAAATTAAAATTAAAATATAAATTATAAATATAAATATATCGTATGAATGGAGAAAAGAGAAAGATAGATGGATTTGTGGTGCACCAAAGCTCGATTTTTATAGGCATGTGGGCTGGAACTGGGGCTCATGCGATCGCATGGATTTATGCCTTCCAGGCCATGCGATCGCATGGCCCCAGCTGGGGAGGCTCATATTTGGTTGTTTTCTTCTGCCGATGGTTTTATAAATAATATAATATATTAAATAATTATAAGAATTATTTAAATATTATATTATATTTATGTGCATAGTTGACTTGTAATTTTTAGTCCGTTGCGTCGAGCGTTGAGAGTTGACTCATGTCCCGGTTCCGGATTTTCGAACGTCCTTGCGTATAATTTAATATCTTGTACTTTGCGTTTTGAATCTTGTACTCTTGTAATTTCGAGACGTTTCTTATCAATAATTGGAACCTGATAATGCTAAAAACGAACATATATTTCATAGCATTATTCCTCAAGAAAGACAAGCTTTTAGTTGCAATTGTTCTATTTACAAGAGATATTCGTTTAAATAATAAAAGGTGAAGACAAAAGACAGATTCGACGAATTGAAGACGCAAACGACCAAAAAGCTCAAAAGTACAAAAGACAATCAAAAAGGTTCCAATTATTGATAAGAAACGTCTCGAAATCACAAGAGTACAAGATTCAAAACGCAAAGTACAAGATATTAAATTGTACGCGAGGACGTTCGAAAATCCGGAACCGGGACTAGAGTCAACTCTTAACGCTCGACGCAACGGACTAAAAATTACAAGTTAACTATGTATATAAATATAATATAATATATAATTAATTATATTAATTATATATATATTATATATATATAATAAAAACCGTCGGCAGCAAGAAACTCCAAGGGTGTGAGCTGTAAATACCTCTCCGCGACTCGCGGAGTTTTAAGGGCATTTTGCCGCGAGTCGCGGAGCCCCAAAAATCAAGCTGATCAAATTTAACACATCTTTTTTCTTCCTCTTCATACGTAAATATATTTATATTTATAATTTATATTTTAATTTTAATTATAATTCTAATAATAAGGGTATGTTAGCGAATGTTGTAAGGGTGTAAGTCGAAATTCTGTCCGTGTAACGCTACGCTATTTTTAATCATTGTAAGTTATGTTCAACCTTTTTACATTAATGTCTCGTAGCTAAGTTATTATTATGCTTATTTAAAACGAAGTAATCATGATGTTGGGCTAATTACTAAAATTGGGTAATTGGGCTTTGTACCATAATTGGGGTTTGGACAAAAGAACGACACTTGTGGAAACTAGACTATGGGCTATTAATGGGCTTTATATTTGTTTAACTAAATGAAAGTTTGTTAATGTTAATATAAAGATTTACAATTGGGCGTCCCTATAAATTACCATATACACTCGATCGGACACGATGGGCGGGGTATTTATATGTACGAATAATCGTTCATTTAACCGGACACGGGAATGGATTAATAGCCACTAGAATAATTAAAACAGGGGTGAAATTACATTCAAGGGTAATTGGTGTAATTGTTAACAAAGTAGTAAAACCTTGGTTTACACGCAGTCGATAACCTGGTGTATTCATTAAACAAAGTATTAAAACCTTGTTACAATTCGAATCCCCAATTAGTTGGAATATTTAACTTCGGGTATAATAATAATTTGACAAGGACACTTGCAATTTATATTTATGACTGATGGACTGTTATGGACAAAAACCAGACGGACATATTGAATAATCCAGGACAAAGGACAATTAACCCATGGGCATAAAACTAAAATCAACACGTCAAACATCATGATTACGGAAGTTTAAATAAGCATAATTCTTTTATTTCATATTTAATTTCCTTTATTTTATATTTAATTGCACTTTTAATTATCGCAATTTTATTATTCGCAATTTCATTATCATTATTTACTTTACGCTTTAATTTAAGTCTTGTATTTATTTTATATTTTACATTAGGTTTTAACTGCGACTAAAGTTTTAAAATCGACAAACCGGTCATTAAACGGTAAAAACACCCCTTTATAACAATAATATTACTTATATATATATTTGTATTTTTATAAAAGTAAACTAATATAGCGTTGAGCTTTGTTCAAAGATTTCCCTGTGGAACGAACCGGACTTACTAAAAACTACACTACTGTACGATTAGGTACACTGCCTATAAGTGTTGTAGCAAGGTTTAAGAATATCCATTCTATAAATAAATAAATATCTTGTGTAAAATTGTATCGTATTTAATAGTTTTTCCTAGTAAAATAATAACTATTTTATATACACCTCGTTCGACATCAAGTATATTTTTGGCGCCGCTGCCGGGGAAAACTCTTAAACGCCGGAAGCGCAACGCTAATAAAAAAAAAAAAGATTTTTAGTTACTTTTATTAAAAGTCGTTTTTGTAAAAATACGTTTTAAATATTCGAAAATATAAAAAGAAAAAAAAAACAAAAATATTAGTATTTTTAAGATTTTGTTAAATATTTAAGTTTTATAAAGTTTCTTTATTTCTATTTTAGTTTATAAAAATATAAGTTTTATTTTAAAATCTTTTAATTATTTAAAAAAACAGAAAACAGAAAATAAAAAAAATAAAAAAAATAAAAAGAAAAACGCGTAAAAAGATAAATCTGTCAGCTCAAATTCTGATCCCCGCGACTCGCGGGGTTTTCTTCTTTAATTGCCGCGACTCGCGGAGGGTTTCTGACAGGCGACAAGGAAGCCCTAATCGAGCATTAATTACGGGATATTATTAATAATTAATATTATTATTATTATTTTTAGTTTTAGTTTTATTTTTACTTTTTATTTATTTATGTATTTAGTATTAATTAAGTTTTTATTAAATTGTAAAATTAGTAGTTTTATAAAATAATTAATATAAAAATAATATTTTTTATAAAAATTGTACTTTTTACAACTTTTTGTATATTTTTATATTTTGTCCCTTTTTAATCGTTGTAGCGTAATATTTGTATTTTTTAGCTCATATTTAATTTTAAACTTAGTTTTAGCTATAGTTATTTTTACTCCTATATTTTTAGGCTTTGCCGTAGAATTCCTTAAGTGCTTTTTCTTTAGACTAAGATTTAGGTGCTTTAGAATTTTGCGACGCCTTTTAAAGTTTTAGTTTCTTTTTAAGTTATTTCCATTTGGGATTTAGTTTTTCCTGTAAGCTTTAATATTTTTAGACCTTTTACTATGTATCAATTATCATTTCAATTAGTAATTTCAATTTGCGATTATAATTTTAAGTTAGTTGTAGTAATAAGGTTAAATTAGTTAAGTATTTTTAAGTTTTTATAAGTTTCTTTTATTTTTCCGTCACCTTTTATTTTTCAAATCATTTTTTTTCTTTTTCGACCTTTTTCGACGAACTCTTTTTCTCTCTTATTTCTCGCCATTCTAGTTTTTAGGACTTAGAATTTTTTTCTACTTCTTATCTAAATTTCTTAAAATTACGAAAATTTATTTTGAGTGGTTAAATTGATAGACATCAAAATTTTCTGGTTCGTAGTAATAGTTGGATTTGTACGTGGACCGGGTTATTGGAGCCAAACAGTCCTCAATTATATTGAGACCAAACGAATCCTGCCCCTCTGCTGCATCTTTTGGCTATTCGAAACGTGGGCAAAATCAGAAAAGTCTATTGATTGGATAACTTATTATAATTTTTCTTTCCTTTTAAAAACTAATAGGATATTCTGTGAATGCACCGAGCAAGACGTTCATCACCTTTTGTACGTTCACCACCTGTAACTCGATCAAGACATCGTTTAACAAATATAACCGCCGTTGATTTTTCTTTAGAATCGTCATCCAGTCGACCAAGTACTTCAGTTCAAATTACCGATAATCCATTTTTTGAACCCAACCTCACAATTGAGAATCCAGAAAATATTCAGGAACGGTTCATAGATCCTGAACCATTAAACTTTCCTCCGGAACCACCAATCATTCAAACAGAGATTGTTGAGGAACGAACTATTAAATCAGAATCATCTATTGATACCGATTCAACAAATTCAATTATGGAGAATCTGGAACCTTTAAGTATGGAAGACCGAATGAGAGCTAAACGCACTGGCCAAGGTCACGCAATTACTCATCCAGACATTAATGCGCCAGATTATGAAATCAAAGGACAAATTTTACACATGGTGACTAATCAATGCCAATTTAGTGGTGCGCCGAAGGAAGATCCAAATGAACATCTACGTACCTTTAATAGGATCTGCACACTATTTAAAATACGAGAAGTGGAGGATGAACAGATATATCTCATGTTATTTCCCTGGACTTTAAAGGGAGAAGCCAAAGATTGGTTGGAATCGTTACCTGAAGGGGCGATCGATACATGGGACGTTTTAATTGATAAATTTCTTAAACAATTCTTTCCTGCATCTAAAGCCGTAAGACTTCAAGCAGAAATTGTTACGTTCACACAGAAGCCAAATGAAACTCTATATGAGGCGTGGACAAGATATGGAAAATTGTTAAGAGGATGTCCGCAACATGGTTTAGACACCTGTCAAATAGTACAAATATTCTACCAAGGATGCGACATCACTACAAGAAAAGACATAGATATAGCAGCTGGTGGTTCTATTATGAAAAAAACCGAAACTGATGCGTACAAAATTATTGATAATACTGCTTCCCACTCACATGAGTGGCATCAAGAAAAAGATATCATTAGATCATCTAAAGCAGCTAGAGCCGATTCTAGCCATGACTTAGATTCCATTTCAGCAAAGATAGATGCTTTCGAGAGACGAATGGAAAAGATGACTAAGGATATTCACTCAATACGAATTAGTTGTGAGCAGTGTGGAGGACCACATTTGACAAAAGATTGTCTAAGTATTGAATTAACAATGGAATAAAGAGAGAATATTTCATACATAAACCAAAGGCCTGGAAATAATTATCAGAATAATTATCAACCGCCAAGACCGATTTACAATCAAAACCAGAATTATAACCGAAATATTCCATACAACAACCAACAAGGTCCTAGCAATCAACAAGTATCCAATAATACTTACAATCAGCAAAGACCGAATTTTCAAAACAAACCACCACAACAAACCGATGATAAAAAGCCGAATTTAGAAGATATGATGACAAAGCTAGTTGAAACTCAAACGCAGTTTTTCACATCTCAAAAACAAACCAATGAACAAAATGCTCAAGCATTTAGAAATCAACAAGCTTCTATTCAAAATCTGGAACAAGAAGTAAGTAACCTAGCAAGGTTAATAGGTGAAAGAAAACCGGGAAGTTTACCTAGTGATACAAATGCTAACCCCCGGAATGAAACAGCTAAAGCTATTACCACAAGAAGTGGTACAACACTTAAACCACCTGAAATACCTGTAACTTCTGATGAAACTATTCCTACTCCACAAGAACCACAACCTGATCAAGATAAGGAAAAAGAACCGGTAGTTGAAAAGGTTAATGAAGATAACACAGTTAAGGATAAACCTTATGTTAAACCATACCAACCACCACTTCCTTATCCGAGTAAAATGAAGAAAGAAAAACTTGAAGCCGAGCAATCCAAATTCTTGGATATGTTTAAACAGATAAATGTAAATCTTCCTTTCATTGATGTGATTTCAGGAATGCCAAGATATGCTAAATTCTTGAAAGATCTAATCACGAATAGAAAGAAAATGGAAGAACTCTCGGCTGTTACTATGAATGCAAATTGTTCAGCAGTGCTGTTGAATAAGATACCAGAAAAACTATCTGATCCAGGAAGTTTCACAATTCCATGTTTTCTGGGTAGTCTTAGTTCAATAGAAGCATTGGCAGACTTAGGTGCTAGTATAAATCTAATGCCGTATTCACTATACGCTAAACTAGACCTTGGAGAATTGAAACCAACAAGAATAAGCATACAACTAGCCGATCGATCAATAAAATATCCTAGAGGGATAATGGAGAACATGCTAGTTAAAGTTGGTACTTTAGTATTTCCAGTAGATTTTGTTGTTTTGGACATGGAAGAAGATTCTCAAGTTCCTCTAATATTAGGAAGACCATTCTTAAACACGGCTAAAGCAATGATAGACGTGTTCGGTAAGAAACTGACCCTAAGTATAGAGGATGAGAGTGTTACCTTTTCAGTTGATAGAGCAATGCAACAACCACAATCTGCAGATGATACATGTTATTATATTCAAACTATAGATGCACATGCAGAATTATTAGAAGAATTTCCAGAATTACAAGGAACAGGAGAATGTTCTTTAGGAGAAGGTAATGAACCAATTGATGAAGCTGAAATGTTAGCTACACTTATAGCTAATGGATATGAACCAACAACAGAAGAAATTCAAATGCTAAAAGAAGAAGACAGATATCGATATAAATCATCGATAGAAGAACCTCCGAAATTAGAGTTAAAGCCACTTCCAAACCATTTGGAATACGCTTATTTACATGGTGAATCTGAATTACCTGTAATAATATCGTCTTCTCTTACTGAAAATGAGAAATCACAACTCATTTCTGTGTTGAAAGCTCATAAACCAGCCATTGCATGGAAGATTCATGATATTAAAGGAATAAGTCCTTCGTATTGCACACATAAAATCCTTATGGAAGAAGGTCATAAAACGTATGTGCAACGCCAACGAAGACTAAATCCTAATATGCAAGATGTAGTTAAGAAAGAGATTATTAAACTGCTAGATGCAGGTTTAATTTACCCAATTTCTGATAGTCCATGGGTAAGCCCAGTTCAATGCGTGCCTAAGAAGGGTGGCATGACTGTCATTACAAATGAGAAAAATGAGCTTATTCCTACTAGGACTGTAACAGGATGGCGTGTATGTATTGATTATAGAAAATTAAATGACGCCACCAGAAAAGATCACTTTCCCTTACCTTTCATAGATCAAATGTTGGAAAGATTAGCCGGAAATAGTTACTATTGTTTCCTAGATGGATTTTTCGGATATTTTCAAATTCCAATAGCACCCGAAGACCAAGAGAAAACCACATTCACGTGCCCTTATGGTACTTTTGCTTACAAACGCATGCCATTTGGACTTTGTAACGCCCCTGCAACCTTTCAAAGGTGTATGATGGCGATTTTTCATGACATGATAGAAGAATGCATGGAAGTATTCATGGATGACTTTTCAGTCTTCGGTGATACATTTAAATCATGTCTAGTTAATCTGGAACGAATGCTAATTAGATGCGAAAAATCAAATCTAGTACTTAATTGGGAGAAATGCCATTTCATGGTTAAAGAAGGCATCGTTCTTGGACATAAAATTTCAAAAGAAGGAATTGAAGTGGATAGAGCTAAAGTAGATGTAATTGCTAAACTTCCACATCCCACCAATGTTAGAGGAGTTAGGAGTTTTCTAGGGCATGCCGGTTTTTACCGACGTTTCATAAAAGATTTTTCTAAAATTGCCACTCCTATGAATAAACTCCTAGAAAAGGATGCGCCATTCATCTTTTCAGATGAATGTATCAAATCTTTTAATATTCTTAAAGAAAAACTCACTAATGCGCCGATCATGATAACACCAAATTGGAATCTACCATTTGAACTAATGTGCGATGCAAGTGATTTTGCAATGGGAGCCGTTTTAGGACAAAGGATTGAAAAACGATTTCAACCTATATATTATGCTAGTAAGACATTACAAGGAGCACAAACGAACTATACAACTACTGAAAAAGAACTCCTTGCTATTGTCTTTGCTTTTGACAAATTTCGATCATATCTAGTTCTAGCAAAAACGGTGGTCTATACCGACCATTCTGCTCTTAGATACCTATTTTCAAAACAAGATGCTAAACCAAGATTAATCCGTTGGATCTTACTCTTACAAGAGTTTGATATTGAAATCCGAGATAAAAAGGGAGCAGAAAATCTCGCCGCTGATCATCTTTCTCGTCTTGAAAATCCCGAATTAGAAGTTCTGAATGAATCGGCCATACAAGACAACTTTCCTGATGAATATCTATTGAAGATAGATTATAAAGAAATCCCATGGTTTGCAGACTATGCAAACTACTTAGTTTGTGGATTCCTTGAAAAAGGATTATCGTACCAAAGACGAAAGAAATTCTTCAGTGATATAAAACACTATTTCTGGGAAGATCCACATCTGTTTAAAAGTTGTCCCGATGGAATAATACGCCGATGCGTATTTGGAGATGAAGCTAGTAAAATTTTAAACCATTGTCACACAGGACCAACAGGAGGGCATTATGGGCCTCAACTAACAGCAAGAAAAGTTTATGAAGCTGGATTCTATTGGCCTACAATTTACAAAGACGCACACCTTCTTTGCAAATCCTGTGATGCATGTCAAAGGACCGGAAAAATAAGTCAACGTGATGAAATGCCACAAAATGTCATCCAAGTATGTGAAGTATTTGACATTTGGGGTATTGACTTTATGGGTCCATTTCCAAAATCTCATAATAATCTATATATACTCGTAGCCATTGATTATGTATCTAAATGGGCGGAAGCACAAGCTCTCCCAACTAACGATGCACGAGTTGTAGTCAACTTTTTAAAACGTCTTTTTGCAAGGTTTGGAACACCGAAAGCTTTAATAAGTGATCGGGGTACTCATTTCTGTAATAATCAACTTGAGAAAGTTCTTAAAAGATATGGAGTAACTCATAAAATCTCCACCGCATATCATCCACAAACAAGTGGACAAGTTGAAAATACCAACCGAGCTTTAAAACGTATTCTAGAGAAAACCGTAGGATCAAATCCGAAGGAATGGTCCATTAAATTGGAGGATGCACTCTGGGCTTTTAGAACAGCCTACAAAACTCCAATTGGAACCACACCTTTTAGACTTGTTTATGGAAAAGCATGTCATCTTCCAGTAGAAATTGAACACAAAGCATTTTGGGCTTTGAAGACATGTAATCTTGATTTACATGAAGCCGGACGTCTACGATTAAGTCAACTAAACGAATTAGAAGAATTAAGACATGAAGCATACGAAAATTCGTTAATCTATAAAGAAAGAACGAAGAAATGGCATGATAAAAGAATCAGAAGTTCAAAAGAATTTAAAGAAGGAGACAGAGTTCTTCTTTTCAATTCACGATTCAAGCTATTTCCTGGAAAATTGAAATCAAGATGGTCTGGACCATTCATAGTCAAAAGAGTTTTCCCATACGGAACGATAGAATTGATAAATTCAAATGGGATTGAATTTAAAGTTAATGGTCACAGAGTTAAACATTACATACAGGGTCCGATGGAAGTCGACAACGAAGTTAATCACAATTTCGACACCACAGCTAACTAAGTGTGGGAAGAATCAAATCTTTAAAGGATAATATGTATTTCTGTTAGAGTTAGATTGTCTGTTTTCGTGTAGTTCTCGAAAATGGAACACGTATGGTCTTTCCCTAGCAGACCCTAAAGAACTAGTCTTCTCCCCCCATTCTGAATTTTTATTTTTTTTAGGTTTTTACGAAATGAAGACTGCCTGTGAATTAAACCATGGTCTAATGCTACACGCTTTGATCACTAAAAGAAATAATGACATACTACCGAGTGAATTAGTATCAGTAATCAGAGAAAGAATGGACGGAGTTAGAAAAGGATCCAGATGCGAAGATAATAAGTTACAATTTGGTAAAGGAAAATCAAAATCCGCAGCGAAAAGAAGAGCACGACACCTAGAAAGATGTCACAAATGCGGAAAATGGTCACATGGAGGTAAATGTTCAAATAATCAAACCTATTCAAATACCGAATTTGTTACTTTATGCAGAGACGGACCGTTCATATGTTTAGAAGAAAAGACAATGAATGCTCGAGGTTACGCCTATGCAGCCATGGAAAATCAATTAAACCGACTATCTTATGAATATAATAGATCATATAACTAAGAAATCTATTTCACAGGTATGTCTGTACAGTTTTTATTTTTATTTTTATTTTTAACCTTTTGATAATAAACGCTAATTTGTTCGCTAAAAAGTATTAAATTGGTATTGAATAAAATTAGGTTTGGCGACCGAAATTATTGATATCATTCAAAAATTTATTACATCACTGCGAAATTTAACGTTTATTCTTAAGGTATAAATATCTTTAAACAATCAACCCAAAATATTTCAAAAATTCGTCATGAGTTAAATTAGGTCTTGGAACCGAAATTACTTTACCGAAAAGAGGGGCGCATATTTTTGATAATATTTGATTGATTAAAGTGGGATAAAAAGACAAAAAGATTTTTAATTTATTTTTTTACCATGTTTTTAAAATTAATATTTAAATCTTAAATTAATATTGTAAACTTTGTAAAAACAATATATTTAAAATTGTAAATATTTGAAAAATTAATATAAGTTTGGTATGAATTTATAAATTTTTAAATTAAGTTTGGTGTGAATTTTTAAAATATTAATTTTTAATTTTATGCATTTTAAATTTTGAGTTTGGTGTGAATTTTTAATATTAATTTTGAATTTTATATTTATGTTGTGTGAATTTAAAAACAAAAATTTACTTTATCTCATTAAGTTAAGAATATGATTTTTAAAATTCGTCGTAAGTTGAAGACTAGGTCTTTGAACCGAAATTGCTTTACCCGAGGAAGGGACGAGAACTTTTATTATCATTATTTTTAATCTTATTGATTTAAAGTATGCCAAAAACATTAAAAAACCCAAAAATCTTAGCTTTTAAAACAATCGCTACAAAAAGACAAATTTTAAAATTTTGTCGAGGGACGGACTAGGACATCGATCCGAAACGACCTCGTCCTAAATAACAAGGGAAACAAAATTTTAAAATTAATTTCTTAATTGTTTTATAAGTTAAAGATTATAAAAAAAAAAAAAAAAAAAAGGGTAAACTCCGCGACTCGCGGAGTTTGCAGTGCAAACCTCCGCGACTCGCGGAGGGACCAAAACCCAGAAAAAAATAAAAACAGCTGAAACGATCAGTACACTCAACAACACAAAAACAACCCGAAAAATACTGCGAAAAACCCACGAAAACCACCGAAAATCACCCCCAAAAATCTCAATTTTTAACCGTTAATCACCAAATTTTTTGCTAAAATCATGTTGAGAAGGATGATATCTAAGAACTACTCATGAAAAACGGTAAATTTCTACACCTAAACACCATTTAATTCGAATTTTAGTGTTCTTGAGCTATTTTTCCCCAATTTGATTTTGATGCTTTCTAGTGTAATTAGACTTAAATTGTTTATGTATTATGCTTGTATAACCTCGATTGATGCTGTTTAACATGATTAGAAGCCTTAAACTTCAAATTTTGAATAATCTAGGGTTTGTGTTCTTGAGCAATTTGGGGCTTTTTGATATAAACAGGTTATGGCCGATTTTTGTCATGAATTGTTGCTAAATTGAGTAGTATAACATGTCTAGGTAGTTAAATGATCCAAACTTTGAGCCTAAACATGATTTTGAGAATTAAAGTGGACTTTTTCAAGTCCAAAATTCATGAACTTGATTTTTGAAAGATAATGCCATTTGAGACTTGTTTGATTGCTAGTAATGATTATTTTGACATGTTATTTAAGTTGAATGCTTATGAACTTGGCGAAAATTTTCGTATATGCTTATTTGAAAAAGTGTAGATTTGATAAAAATGTGAAAATAAGCTTAAGTTTGATATAAATTGATAATGTCATTGTAATTATTTTGATTGATGATTTTGCTGACACTAATGCATATTTGGATGCACAAAATTTGTGTTTGATGTGTTTTGCAGAATGAAAGGGGTGAATCTTCATCCCAAGCCCGCCATGCTCCTGCTGAGAACTTGGAACAACAGGAGGTAGATAACTACTACAAGCAGGATGTACCTCATCCAGTCATGACCTTTTCAGATATGCACTTGGAACAGTTGCACCCGAACCTGAGATTTGACAGACTTTGGATAGATTATCCAAAATATCAACGGGGTTTGCATACTCTTCACTCTAAGGTTGTTGAGGTACCGAGGGTCATAGAATGGGGACCCTTGGAAGCTGTAGAATTGGCCGGGCCAATTAGGGAATTACTGGTACAGAGGTATGGTAATTCTTCTTTTAATGACTGGATATGTTTATTCACCATACGCAGACCTGTATATAAAGTATGGTGTGAAGAGTTGTTATGTAGTATAGAGTTGAATGATCGGGTAGCTAGTTTAACCGATCATTCTTTTATTAGATTTTTGTTAGGCGGTTCGATGCGCCACATGTCTTTACTGGACATGGCTCAGGCTTTACGTATATATACGCCTGAGGAGTTAGCGTCTGCCGATTGTAGAGGATTGATACTAAACGGTAGAAAGATAGATGAGAATTTTGATACACACGGTGTGTGGAGTCAAATGACAAGCCATCACCGTTTCAAAGGGGGAAACTACTCTTATTTGGATATAGATAGAGCCGAATTAAGAGTAATACATAGGTTTTTAGCTAATTCGATTACACAAAGGGGTAAAAACAAAGAAAAGGTAAATGAACAAGATTTGTTTTACCATATGTGTATTCGAGACCCACACAGCGCTGTAAGTATACCATATTGTGTGGGTTATTATTTATCAGCTATGGTTCGGGGGATGCGTCCACATAGCATAATAGGAGGTGGTATTTTTATTACTTTGATTGGTGAATATCTCGGTGTGGATATAAGTCGGGGGGGGATTATTAGTAGAAGAGCCGGAACCCCGCGACACTATAGGTTTAAATGTATACCATGGTGCGAAAGTTTTGAAGCGGCGAAATAACGCCGCAGTACGATACAATGGTAGACATCCACAGGTAGAGAGAAACCAGGAACAAGGTAATGTAGGAGGGGGGAATGAGATGCAAGAAATGCATAGGTTTATAGCTTCTCAGGAATACGAAAATGCTAGACAGAGAGCATTTGAAGATTGGCAAGTTCATCAGAACCAGATCATAGCGCATTGCCAACATATAGGTAGAAACTATATTCCTACACCGAAACCCGTCTTCCCTCCTTGGTCGATAGAGATGCAGCCACCATATCCTACGTATGACCCTGCCGAAGCATTCTATAGCACTTATGGTTATGCGTGGAACCCCTATTGGTACCAATATCATCCTTAGTTTACTTATTATTTTTTATTATTTTGTAATTTGTAATTATTGATACATTTAATATTTTTGTTAATATTGTAATCATTTTTATAATTATCTAACTTTTATTCTTAGATTTTAATAATTTTTGAATGTGGGGTAATAAACCAAACTTCAAAAATATGTATATATGTTTGCAGTTTATCTTATGTACACAACAGGGTAAAACAACGCATTTTCAAAGACTGGCATTAAGTTCAGCAAAAGCAACTAATTTTGACGACAAGATGCAAAATACATGTGAAATAACAACAAGACGGAATGAACAAATGATGTGCACCATTTATCATTCAGCAAACAAACGCCAATATATTTGGAAACTTTGGTAAAAATTTAATCATTTTCACACAAATCACCCTCAATAATTTAAATTGTTACTGATTTCTTGCAAATGAGGGCATTGCAAGATCTTAAGTGTGGGAAGGGATTAAATTCTTTCGGATTTTAAAATTTTTATATTAAACACTTGGTTACCATTAAAAATACTAGTAAAGCAGTAGTTGTATTAGAATCTAGTGCTCTCTGATAATAAAGAACAACCCTGGTCTTATATACTGACTACCCAATTCTAGTAAAATTTTTCAAAATTTTCAATTAAATGAATTCAAAATCATGTTTATACATATTTATGAACGATAAAACTAGGTTTTAACACCGAAATTATTGTTACCTCGGAAAGGACATAAATTGAGAAACAAACTAAAATGTTAAAATTCATTTAAAATGGAATAGAGGACGATAAAAAGAAAAATAAAAAGCCAAGTGTGGGAAAATTTACCAAGTTATTTTAAACATATGTCACATATATTTGTAACAAATAACTGAAAATACTTTTGCTTTGAACTAAACTAAACTGTTTTACCCGATGAAAGAAAAGAAGAGATGGATCTACACGATGAATCAATTCCATCATTAAAAGGAAGTAAAGTCTTCCGAAAAAGAAACGCGCTTCTTGATTTAGGTCATGAAGTTGTCGTCCAGACCAGCTGTAGGTTGACGAAAAATCTAGAAAAGTCATCACTAAAATCAGCAGGAAATCCACGGACCTCAGCATCAAACAGGGTCGCCAAGTGGTCAGATTTATCCTAACCATGAGAAGGATTTATCTCGTACAATGGGGGGGCACCGTGCAAATTAGCTTGATAAGACTAATGAATCAGATCCCCAGAAAGGATAATCTCCTTAAAGATCAAAAATCAGCTTTTAAGCCTGATATTACTCAATCCTTGAGATTGACCTTAAAGATTGAGAATTACAAACTCATGGAATTCAATGATATCTAAACTCGAGCTTAAACGAGAAAATATTTTGATCAAAATTACAAACCGATTTGTTTTCTGAAAACCCTATTTTCAATGCGTTCATTACCATTGAACGTAAAATCCTAGGAATTCACCTGGAATTCATTAGGTCACCTGAACTAAATCGGGTATCAACCGTAAGAACGGTGGTTGCATAGCATGGTCAAAGACAGGACCTTGTGCCAGACCGAAAAATTATAAGGGTGAGCTTTACTATTGCTCCTACCAAGGATAGTAATTGCGTCCGACACGTTATAGACCATAATCAAAAGCATGTCACGGGACATTGCCTTAACAGTTGCTTGTTCAACGCTTTCCTTTACAACCGGACGGTAGTTTACCGAAAGGTAATATACGGAACAAGTAAACTGGACGTGTTGCTTTCCAAATACAAGGTTAGCAAGTGGGTGACCCAAAACCGCAAGTTTTGAGCTAAAATTTTCAAATCTGAAACCCACCAAACCCACAAATATTTTGCAAACACCGGTAAAGGGTTATTCCGGAAAACTTATCTAGGGTAAAAACTAGATTTAATTTTCAAAAGATCAAATGTTTTCATAAAGATCCAATTTCCTTAATGGATCTAAATTTTTATAGTCATGTGGGACTGTAAACCATATCGTTACTACCATTGTTTATACCGCCGTATAGAAATCACTGATGTACAAAGTGTGAAGAATAAAGAAGTGATTCTAGTATTTCAAGACGATATTGCTTGAGGACAAGCAACGCTCAAGTGTGGGAATATTTGATAATGCTAAAAACGAACATATATTTCATAGCATTATTCCTCAAGAAAGACAAGCTTTTAGTTGCAATTGTTCTATTTACAAGAGATATTCGTTTAAATAATAAAAGGTGAAGACAAAAGACAGATTCGACGAATTGAAGACGCAAACGACCAAAAAGCTCAAAAGTACAAAAGACAATCAAAAAGGTTCCAATTATTGATAAGAAACGTCTCGAAATCACAAGAGTACAAGATTCAAAACGCAAAGTACAAGATATTAAATTGTACGCGAGGACGTTCGAAAATCCGGAACCGGGACTAGAGTCAACTCTTAACGCTCGACGCAACGGACTAAAAATTACAAGTTAACTATGTATATAAATATAATATAATATATAATTAATTATATTAATTATATATATATTATATATATATAATAAAAACCGTCGGCAGCAAGAAACTCCAAGGGTGTGAGCTGTAAATACCTCTCCGCGACTCGCGGAGTTTTAAGGGCATTTTGCCGCGAGTCGCGGAGCCCCAAAAATCAAGTCTGGCTATAAAGCCAACCGAATTCTGATCAAATTTAACACATCTTTTTTCTTCCTCTTCATACGTAAATATATTTATATTTATAATTTATATTTTAATTATAATTATAATTCTAATAATAAGGGTATGTTAGCGAATGTTGTAAGGGTGTAAGTCGAAATTCTGTCCGTGTAACGCTACGCTATTTTTAATCATTGTAAGTTATGTTCAACCTTTTTACATTAATGTCTCGTAGCTAAGTTATTATTATGCTTATTTAAAACGAAGTAATCATGATGTTGGGCTAATTACTAAAATTGGGTAATTGGGCTTTGTACCATAATTGGGGTTTGGACAAAAGAACGACACTTGTGGAAACTAGACTATGGGCTATTAATGGGCTTTATATTTGTTTAACTAAATGAAAGTTTGTTAATGTTAATATAAAGATTTACAATTGGGCGTCCCTATAAATTACCATATACACTCGATCGGACACGATGAGCGGGGTATTTATATGTACGAATAATCGTTCATTTAACCGGACACGGGAATGGATTAATAGCCACTAGAATAATTAAAACAGGGGTGAAATTACATTCAAGGGTAATTGGTGTAATTGTTAACAAAGTAGTAAAACCTTGGTTTACACGCAGTCGATAACCTGGTGTATTCATTAAACAAAGTATTAAAACCTTGTTACAATTCGAATCCCCAATTAGTTGGAATATTTAACTTCGGGTATAATAATAATTTGACAAGGACACTTGCAATTTATATTTATGACTGATGGACTGTTATGGACAAAAACCAGACGGACATATTGAATAATCCAGGACAAAGGACAATTAACCCATGGGCATAAAACTAAAATCAACACGTCAAACATCATGATTACGGAAGTTTAAATAAGCATAATTCTTTTATTTCATATTTAATTTCCTTTATTTTATATTTAATTGCACTTTTAATTATCGCAATTTTATTATTCGCAATTTCATTATCATTATTTACTTTACGCTTTAATTTAAGTCTTGTATTTATTTTATATTTTACATTAGGTTTTAACTGCGACTAAAGTTTTAAAATCGACAAACCGGTCATTAAACGGTAAAAACCCCCCTTTATAACAATAATATTACTTATATATATATTTGTATTTTTATAAAAGTAAACTAATATAGCGTTGAGCTTTGTTCAAAGATTTCCCTGTGGAACGAACCGGACTTACTAAAAACTACACTACTGTACGATTAGGTACACTGCCTATAAGTGTTGTAGCAAGGTTTAAGTATATCCATTCTATAAATAAATAAATATCTTGTGTAAAATTGTATCGTATTTAATAGTTTTTCCTAGTAAAATAATAACTATTTTATATACACCTCGTTCGACATCAGAACCTCTTTGATTGTATTTTGTACTTTTGAGCTTTTTGGTCGTTTGCGTCTTCAATTCGTCGAATCTGTCTTTTGTCTTCACCTTTTATTATTTAAACGAATATCACTTGTAAATAGAACAATTGCAACTGAAAGCTTGTCTTTCTTGAGGAATAATGCTATGAAATATATGTTCGTTTTTAGCATTATCAGCCGCCAATTCAAGATCATGAGTCGGGTATCTCATCTCGTGTTCCTTTAATTGTCGAGAGGCGTAAGCGATGACTTTACCTCTTTGCATTAGAACACACCCGAGCCTATTCAAAGATGCATCATAATAAACCGTCATGTCTTCTACCCCTTCCGGCAGCACTAACACCAGAGCTTGACACAACTTCTCTTTTAACAATTGAAAAGCAATTTCTTGCTCGTTTTTCCAATTAAATTTCGCGTTCTTCCTCGTCAACTTCGTCAATGGAGAAGCGATTCTAGAAAAGTCTTGGATAAACCGACGATAATAACCGGCCAATCCGAGAAAACTTCGGATTTTCGTAGGCGTAGTCGGTCGTCCCCAACTCTTTACCGTCTCAATCTTCCCCGGATCTACTTGAATACCATCTTTGTTCACAATATGGCCAAGGAATTGAACTTCCCTTAGCCAAAATTCATATTTGGAGAATTTTGCATACAACTTCTCCTTCCGCAACGTCTTCAACACACCACGCAAATGATGTTCATGTTCCTGCATACTCTTCAAATAGACAAGTATGTCGTCAATGAACACAAGTACCGACTTGTCTAACATAGGTTGGCACACTCGGTTCATAAGATCCATGAATGCCGCCGGTGCATTCGTAAGACCGAAAGGCATAGCTACAAACTCATAATGCCATAACGCGTTTGAAAAGCCGTTTTCTCAATATCTTCCTCACGGACCCGCATTTGGTGATAGCTGGACCGTAAGTCAATTTTAGAAAAATAAGTCGCGCCTTGGAGTTGATCAAACAAGTCGTCAATCCGAGGCAATGGATAACGATTCTTGATCGTCACTTTATTCAACTCCCGATAATCGATGCACATCCGTATACTACCATCCTTCTTCTTCATGAATAAAACCAGAGCGCCCCATGGCGAAGCACTCGGTTGAATAAAACCCTTTCAAGTAACTCTTGGGTTTGATTTAACAACTCTTGCATTTCCGTTGGTGCTAAATGATAAGGAGTTTTAGCAATGGGAGTAGCACCCGGAACCAACTCAATGCGAAATTCAACTTGTCTTTCCGCCGGAACACCCGGTAATTCATCCGAAAAAACATCTTCGAATTCATTAACCACCGGAATTTCACGAATGGATGGTGGTTCTTCACGAGTATCAACTACATGAGCAAGAAAAGCCATGCCACCACTAACAAGAAAACGCCGTGCCCTTGCATAAGTGCATAATGGCACAAGTCTTCTCCGTCTCTCGCCGTGAATAATTAACTCTCCTCCACTAGGGGTCTGCATACGAATAGATTTTTCATGTCATGCAATATCGGCTCTATAACGATCGAGCCAATCCATACCAATGACAATATCGAATTAACCCAAAGTCATCGGGACAAGATCAATTTTAAACGTTTCGGTACCGAACATAATATCATAATCATTACACACATTAACCCCTAGCACCGTCTTACCATCCGCTATTTCAAATTCTACCGGAAGACTTAACTTAGCTAGCGGTTTATCAAGCTTAGACACAAAACGCGGAGACACAAACGATAATTTAACACCGCTATCAAATAGTATCCTTGCCGGATTAGAGTTAACCATGAAAGTACCTGAGACAACTTCATTGGATTGCTTGGCCTCATCATGGATCATTAAGTAATTTCGTCCCCTCGCCGTCCCCGCCGCCTTTTCTAGCTTCTTAACTTGATCATTCCTCAAATTGGGACATTCCGTCCTTCGGTGCCCCTCTTTATTACAATTAAAACAAACGATTTTGTTGGAAGATGAGTTCGTATAATCGCGGGCCATGTGCCCTTGTCGCCCATAATTGTAGCACGTGGGTCCAAAACCCTTAGAAGCCCACTTTTTTACACTACCGACGCTCTCGGTCACACTCCTACTCTTCTTGTTCGAGTGGCTAGTGGCTTCAAATTTTCGTTTGCCAAAGGTGAAGTCACTCTTTCTCGGAGCAAGCGACTCAAAACCCTTAGCGATATCGAACAACTCATCAAAAGTTTTCGCCGAGTTCCTACTAATCCTTTCTTAATAGATATCATTCAAGGTTCGGTAGAAATCTTCTTTCAACATATGGTCATTCCCGACATACTCCGGGAAAAATTGGGTCTTTGATAAGAAAGTGGACTTGAGAGTGTTCAAATCCATTAACCTTTGCCTCAAAGTACGCAACTCGTCTTTGAGCCTCGAAAGATCGACCGAAGTTCGGTACTCCTTGAAAAATTCTGCCTTAAACTCGTCCCACGTCAAACTCATACTTTGTTCTTCGCCATAAAGTCGGATTTTCGCACCCACCACAACTTGGCATCACCCCTCATCATGCTACTACCATACCTCGTCCTCTTATCAAGAGGGCACTCACTAGTACGAAAAGCCCCCTCCATATTGGAGATACAATGAGCACTCTTGAGTGGGTCTCGTTCTCCCTCAAAGGTAGGAGGTTGAGCATCTTTGAAATTTTTATAATGGAAGTCTCGCCTTCCAATGTTATCTTCTTGAAGAACAATCTTAACTTGTTCCTTGACTAGATTGACTACTTGCTCATCAATCGAATCTAAGAACATCTTCTTAACGTCCTCTAGAAAAGCCGTGTGACGCCTTTGCATAATGGCCTCAACCTTGGCCGTAAACTCGGCATCCTCGCTCGTACTTCCGTCATTGTTTTCGGGTCCGTTTCTCGTCTTCATACTATAAAACAGAAATAGGTTAAACAACGAAACGAAAGGACACAACATAATATTCATATACACCTCACCACCCCATCTTGCTCAACAATCATCATACATCGCTTGTTTGACACGATTTGAACCCGTAACAATGGTAGCTAATCATTGTTACGCGAGCACGTCACATTAACTCGTTAGTACAACGTCTATCTCGCTTGATGATTGCAAAACACAACATAAAACAATTAGCGCATAGTTAGTTCACCTAAACCTAGGAACTAACCAATCTCGGTCCGACCCGTCTCCTACAAGTCCCGCATAAAGCGCGTACACAATAAAGTCTAAGTCTAGGCACCTATCTCAAGTCGCCTAAATCCCTTAGACCATGCTCTGATACCACTTGTAACAACCCAACCCGTTATACAATCGAACACGCGAATTTTTTTTTATTTTTTTTATATACACAGCAGGGTGCGTGGCGCACACAAGGCCTGGCAGCCCGCTGTCCAAAATTTTCATTTTTCATTTAATGATCTCCCACTTCCCGACACTTTTAGACGAAACGCTTTTCACAACACATTATAATATGTAAAACTCACATGATTCAATAATAAAATAAGTTTTACGACACCGGGCCCACATATGCCCGAATTACGAGTTTCGTACAAAATATAAGTTTCGACCAAATTAGTTTAAATTCCAAACAACACTAGAGCATGATGTTTGGGCGTTAAACTACCGAAATCTCGTTCAAACTTCAAAAAGCTATACTCCCAAAAGCTTCTCCTAGCATAACAAAAGCGGGATCACTAATCCAAAATGAATACCCTTTCCCTTGTCCACGCCGGAGCCTATAAAAAAAGGTAAACAACTAGAGGGTAAGAAAAATGCTTAGTGAATGTAATAATTATATATATATATATATATATATATATATATATATATATATATATATATATATATATATATATATATATATATATATATATATATATATATAATATACCTATTTACAAACACTTACACACATACCACATACATGCTAGCAATATATTTAGCATACCATCTCAAGTACGAAGCTAAAAATCTCCAATACCGCAACTAGCATCAACAATAGCATATAATCGATATAATACAATATGCTACAACACAACACACAACCATGGTTAACCATACTCGCATCATGGTGCTACCGGCTCTTTGGTTCACACCATACGCATCGGTTATGACGCTACCGGCTCTTTGGTTCACATCACAACCCGAGTCATACTCGCGCTAAGTGCTACCAGCTCTTTGGTTCACACTACAACATACGTATTACGATGCTTCCGGCTCTTTGGTTCACATCATAGCACAATCACACATACTATTGCACTACCGGCTCTTTGTTCATACCATAGCATATAAATAAATACATTATATACATACGCATATAATTATTCCACTCACCTTGTATCCAAAATGAAGGTAAGCCCACAAGCTCTTCAACCGTCAATGAAAGCACCTATGATATTAACATAAAATCAACACTTATCTAAATGGGACCCTTAACCCGCCTAAATAGACCGCTTAGTGTAAGTGTTCACCCTTTGTTCTCATAATACCAATCATATGCCCAAACTTACCAAAAATTACTAAAACTAGTGACCATGGCATTAAATTACCCAACTATACACCACTAGGTCATTCAAAACTCTTTTGACACATTTCGAGGTCAACACACCCACTTGGGTCATTCACAACCCAAATACACTCATTTACAAAAACAACAAAGTGTGCTAGTGATTAACTATCCATTTAAGACTCATAATCACCAATTAACATTTTGAAACCCTAGGTTAGTTACTATTAAGTCCTCATGGCTCAATCTTACCCAAGAACACTCAAAATCACCAAATATGGGTTTTATATTCATCACTAACCCAAACCCTAACCCTGATATAAATTAAAGTAAGGAAATCAAAGTTCGGACATGCCACCACAATCAAAATGTAGCTAAAGGCTAGATGAACAACTTTAATACTTGAGCTTTAACCCGAATCAAGCTTCTTCCTCCTTGATTTGAGCTTTCTCTCTCTCAAAGGGTTTCTCTCTCTAAAATTGAAGTGTAATTGAAGATGGTGTTGGTGGTTGTGTTGAATGTGTTTCAACCACCACAAAACTGGCCATAAGTGACCTAAACCCGACCTCATGTGAAAGGACAATAATGCCCCTCATTAAACCTTAATTTAAAAAGTTGGAATCTGTGCACAGGGCTAGTGCGCGTCGCGCACACTTAACTCTGCGTGGCGCGCACAAGGTTCTGGGCAGGTTCTGACTTCTGTTTAAATACACAATGCAGCCCACACTTTATGTACCCTATTTACACTCTGTACAATAATTATTCGGGTCTTACAATTCAGTCCAAATCTGTAACGTATGCACCAATTGTCTTATAGGATGAGTTGTGAACCTTTTGAGACCTTGGCCTTCTGGACTATTGAACTTTGTATGTTATGTGATATATGTATAGTTTACTGCAACCTTTAAAACTTGATGCATTGTGCACACTAAGGCCATAGTTTTGGAGACTTTTGATTTGAGCTGAAACAGAACGTCCAACTTGATTGAATTAACTGTACATATTGGCTGAACAAAAATGGCTAAATTTTAGATATGTGTTAATTTTATTTGTCCTGGAACCATTTCCACTGACCTTGCATCAATTGCATGTCCCTAGCTCCGGTTATAGCCAAAACGAGATTGGTGAGCAGTCAGAAACTGACTTAGTGAACCATAAATGCGTCCATTCTTAAACTCGACTTATATGCATTGTATGTGACCCTGCTATTGCTCTTTGGAAATGTTTATATGTCTAGTTAAGATCTGGAGTTTGTCATATTACCATGTATTATGTGTTATGTGATATTGTACATTGTTTGCAACTTGTACATGAACGTTATGCTAGACGATAAACTATGATCGCGTATTTGACAAACTTTGATCTGAAATGTGTTAGTTGACTTAGGTTTGACATGTTGACCAAAATTTGACATGAACCTAATGTTGTTGACTTTAGTTGACCACTTTGACCAAGTTTTACTTTTGGTTGGACTTGCATGAATTAGTTGACTTTTATTTTGAAAGGAGTCGAGTCGAGCAATAAGACAACTTACTCTATGAAACCCCTTTGTTATTAGACATAAATATTGACCAACATATATACATATACTTAGGTTGCATTACTCGAATATAAACTATACAATTTATTTGCTTACGTTGTTCAAGAGCTATTCAAAGGTGAGTCTACAGTCCCACTTTTACTTACTATTTTTGGGATGAGAATGCACGCTTATTACTTACATTTTTATAAATGCTTTTTATGTTTGACACAAGTACTTATTATACATATTGAGTTATGTCCAAAAATCCCCTAGCTTGAATACTTTTATTACCTTCGGGTAAGCACAATTTAGATGGACGGATCTGTTAGGTTAGACAAATCTCACCCAAACAATATTAACCGTGGTGCGTTTACTTTGAATTTTTTATACACTCGGATAAGTGTAAACATTTTTATGGGGTAAATAGAGTGTAGTGGTTTCTATACTCTAGTCATTGTTAGTATTCAGGTGCTCATTGATTATGTAACATTTTGCAACTTCGGGTAGTGCGTATTAAAATCTCGTGTTTAATGAAATTAAACTATTTTTTGATAACTGTTTTCAGACACTGCTTACATTGTAAACCTGTAGATTCACCAACATTATTGTTGACCTATTTTTGCGTGTTTGTATTCTTAGGTCTTTAAGAGGTATATGCTTCCATTGTGTTTGATGATATGGTCTGGCCGCGGTGTCAGAATGTTTTAATAAAGACAATTATTACTTTCGCATTTAAAACTTTTGCATATGTTTAATACTATTGGCTTGTGGTTACGATCACAATAGTGTTACTTGTTTTGAATTCATTGACTAATGTTTTGAAAGTCAACTTTTTAATAAAATTAAATGCGATTGTTTTGAAATGTCTCATATAGAGGGTGTAACTGCTAACTGCGGGACCTTTGATTAATACGCCGTCAGATGAAAATTTGGCGGGGTGTTAAAAATGGTATCAGAGCATATTGGTTACCTTGGACTAGGCTGCATTAGAGTGTCCATTTTTAGGACTTCTGTTGAGTCTGGACTGTAACCCTAGACTTGCTAAGTTACATGAACCATAGTTACGCTACTTATTACCTTACTTGAACGATATGATTTCTAAGTGTGCTAACTTTGTGTTTTTCTTGAGTGCTAAATGACTTCTTCCAATCCTGTCATTCTTACCGTCTCCGACACGAAATCCGAGGGGACCGTGCAAGTACAAGGGAACACTATACTTGAGTTGACGGACGAAACTGAGTCTGAACCCGAAAGGCAGTCCGAAGCGGAACAAGAAGAAGAGCCAGAAGAGGAAGTGCCGGAAGAGGAAGAACCGGAAGAGGATTCCGAGGAGGACACGGAAACCGAATCCGAATCTGAACCTAATTTACCCCATTCACCTACTCGTTCCCAGTCACCTTTGGTTGATCCCAACTTTGTTAACCCCTATGGACCGCGAGGCCACCGTAGGATACCTAAAGGACCTGCTCGAGCCAATAACCCATTCTGTAAGAGTTTTTGTTATGACAACCATAACTTGAGATGTGTCATCGCTATCATCCCTATGACGCTTCTACTTTTACTTCTAAACCTAGTACATCCACTGCTGCTACTGCTAATGACAATAACCCCAATGACCTTACGCCAGAGTTGAGAACCTAGAGAGAATGGTTGAGTATTTGTTGAAAGAGCTTCAAAAACAGAAATAGAGATTGCTCGTTTGGATTTATTCCACGCTATTAGAAACTATTTTATTATTATTGCTTATTACCCGATGCTTGCACATACATTGCTAGATGTGGTTTTGCTTTTATGGTTTTTACTTATGGCATGAGGGATTATGTACTTTCTTTGGTTATGCACGGATTTTGAATGAGAAATTTTTTTTCCTACTTAAAGTGTTTGGTTACTATTATGAATGGTTAACGTTAGTACTACTGTTGCTACTTAGTTATTGATACCACTACTGTATACTGTTCATGCTACTGTTACTACTAAGCACTATGTACCACTACTACCACGATTACCACTACTACCACTACTATCACTAGTGACACTACTGTCACTACTATCACTACTGTCACTTCTTACTACTACTGATGCTACTTTACACTACTTCACACTACTAACGAATCTCTCCGTACTATTATTATTTACTAGTCTTCAACACTCGTTGCTAGTATATTTTTAATAACTCTGTTTTCATTGGTCTTACTTCGATGTATCATTTGTGTTGAAGGAAATCATGTTTACTGCGAAAATGTTCGAGGCTCAAGTTGAAGAACTCATTACCAAATGGGTAACTGAAGCTCTTATAGCTACAGGTTTTGATTGCACGATTGAGAAATACTGTCCCAGACAAGAGCGAATGAGGTGGGAAACTAAACTTCTGAATTTAAGGGCCATTGGAACTGACATTGCTAGTTACACTAACCGATTCCGGGAGCTATCGTTGCTTTGCCTGCATTTAATTCCATCAATTGATGTAGCAATCGAGAGGTACATGTCAGGATTGCTGATGGAAGTGTTTGGTTTCATTCTTTCACATTAACCAAATACAATACTAGGAGTCATCAACATGATGATTAACATGATGAAACAAGTTAACCGAATGGAAGGAAAGGGGATACCTGCTGAAGAAAAAGGAGTTAATGGGAAAAGGAAACGGTGTGAGAATCATATTGGAAATCTCACACAGAACCGAGGTGAGAAACAAGAATTGCCCCGTAACTTCGAGAAAGGATCTTCATCCAACACAAATTACAAAGGAAAGTTACCATTGTGTGGAAAGTGCAGAAGGCACCATCGTGGGGACTGCAAGGTGCTGATTAGTGACAGGTGTTGAAAGATTAGTCACCAGACCCTAGATTATAAGGACAATACTGAGAAAAATAAGTGTTTTAAATGCGGTGAAGCAGGCCATTATGTGAAGGACTGTCCGAGAAAGAAGGAGGGTGAATCTACTCAGGGTACTGCAACCATCCATCACCCCAGTGGGACATGCAAGGATCCTAATCCAGTCAAAGGTATGTTTTGCCCAGCGATCTTAATGTTTATGTTTTGTTTGACACTGGCACTAATAGAAGTTTTATATCTAAAGATAGTTGCTCCCATCTTAAGAACCCTATTTCTCCTCTAGACAATGCGCATTCAATAGAACTAGGGAATCGTAAGATTGGTGAGGAGAGCGATACATCACTACGTTACGTTAACTAATAGAAGGTCCAGAAATACATGAGAGAGTTGTCTCACAAATCTGGAACATATGAGCAGAGTCGAATTAGGGATCAAGAGACCCGAATATGCCCCGACTATTAGAGATTGTTATGGAGTTACACGTATCTAATTTCAGATTGATTTGATACCAGTAGCTGCACTCGTTACACGTACAATGTACGAACTCGCACCTTTAGAACTATAAGAACTTCCCATGGTAAAGAACATCAGAGTTGTAATGCCCTAATGTGTGACAAGCACTAGAAGGTGGGTCGCATAGCCATGAATTTCTGGGTTAGAACTCCGGTCCTATTCGTTAAGAAGAAGGATGGGTCGATGAGATCATGTATCAACTATAAAGAATTGAACAAGTTGACAGTCAAGAATCGGTGTCCGCTAGCGAGGATTGATGACTTATTTGATCAACTACAGGGATCTAGTAGTTACTCGAAGATTGATTTGAGATCCGGATATCACCATTTGAGAGTTAAAGAAGCTGATGTCCCGAAGACGGCGTTTAGAACATGCTATGGACATTATGAGTTTACAGTGATGCCATTTGATGTGATGAACGCATCAGCGGAATTCATGGATCTCATGAACCGCGTGTGTAAGCCATACCTAGACAAATTTGTCATTGTGTTTATTGATGATGTATTGGTGCACCCCAAGAACAAAAAAGATTCACGAGCAGAACTACATTCCACCCGACCTTGAACAAGGAGCTGTAGTATTTACACTCAAAATGTGGAGGCACAACCTGTACGGAACCAAGTTTACTATCTTCACCGACCATAAGAGTTTACAGCACATAGTTGATCAGAAACAGCTCAGCATGAGACAAAGACGTGGGACGGAATTGCTTAACGACTATAATTGCGAACCTCAATACCATCGTGGCAAAGTGAATGTTGTGGCGGATGCTTTGAGCAGAAAAGAGAGAGAGAAACCTCTCAGGGTTAAGGCGCTTAACATAGTTATCCGTACGAATCTCACATCACAGATCCGCGAAGCACAATAGGAGGCCGTGAAGCAAGAGAACGTCGATGTTGAATTTATCAAAGGGATGGATAAGAAATTTGAAATTAAAGAGAACGAAACACGATATGTTGCTAAACCGAATCTGGGTACCAAAGTTTGGTGGATTGAGAGGACTAGTGTTGGAGGAAGCACACAAGTCAAGGTACTCAATTCATCCTGGATCAGATAAAATGTACCAAGATTTAAAGGCGTTCTATTGGTGACCAAATTTGAAAGCTGACATTGCTACTTATGTTGGAAAGCGTTTGACTTGCGCTAAGGTCAAGGCTGAACACCAGAAGCCATCAGGACTATTGACTTAACCAGAGATTCCCCAGTGGAAAATGGAATGCATTACAGTAGACTTCATCATGAAACTACCAAGAACCGCGGGAGGTTATGACACCATTTGGGTTGCCGTGGATCGTCTCACTGAGTTTGCATACTTCTTATCAATAAGAGAAACTGATAAGATGGAAAAGTTGGCTCATGTTACATTAAGGAAGTCGTCTCTAGACATGGAGTGCTTATATCTATTATATCCGATCGTGACATCAGATTTACTTCTAGATTCTGGAAGACATTACAAAAGGCAATGGGGACTCTTCTAGATATGAGTACAGCATATTACCCCCAGACAGATGGCCAAAGCAAATGGACTATTCAAACTCTTGAGGACATGTTACGAGCATGTGTCATTGATTTCAGAAACGGATGGGATAAGTATATACCGTTAGCTGAATTCTCATACAACAATAGCTACCATACTAGCATTAAGGCTGTACCTTTTCGAAGCATTATACGGAAGGAAATGTAGATCTCCCGTGTGTTGGAGCAAATTAGGAGATAGTCAGTTGACAGTACTGAGATTATCAGGAGACAACGAAGAAAATCATACAGATTCAAGAATGATTGAAAATGGCTCGGAGTTATCAAAAGAGTTATGCTGATATTAGACGAAAAGATTTAGAATTCCATGTTGGCGAAAAGTTATGCTTAAGGTATCACCCTGGAAGGTGTGGTACGATTCGGGAAAATGAGGTAAATTGAGTCCGAGATATGTTGGACCATTTGAGATAACTGAAGGAATTGGACCAGTGACTTACAGATTGAAACTTCCACAAGCACTCAGTGGAATACACGATACTTTCCATGTGTCCAACCTGAAGAAATGTCTAGCCGACGAGGATTTGGTGATTCCTTTAGAGGAACTACGTATCGACGACAAAACTTCATTTCATTGAGGAACCTGTCGAGATCATGGGACGTGAAGTCAAACAGTTAAAGCAAAGCAGAATTCCTATCGTTAAGGTTCGGTAGAACGCGAGAAGAGGACCAGAGTTCACGTGGGAGCGTGAAGATCAAATGAGACTGAAATATCCGCAACTGTTTCCGAAAGGAACTACTTCAGCGGACGTTCACTAAAATTTCGGGACAAAATTTCAATAACAGGTGGGTAATGTAACAACCCTGCTTTTTCCTTCACTTCTGTTAACTGTCCGTTAGTTGATTTAACAGTGATTAATTGACTTTTTATGGGTTTGAGTGTATTAAATTCATACGTGATCCTTGGAGGGCTATTTGAATTAATATGGGTTAATATTAATCGATAAAATATTTTGGATAAAAGAAATACGATAAAAATGTTACGGTTTGAATAACGGTAAAAACTGCTTTTCGAACAACGAAACGCTCGGATTTGTTTTAATAATTATTTTAATAATTATTAACTTTTTAAAAATATTTAATTTATTGGGTTTTTAATAAATTAAACGTTTGGTTGCGTTTTAACGATCGGTTTAGCGTACCGGGCCTTCTGTACGTTCAAATGGCACTTGAAATGGACCACGAGCACACGCTTTTGCAAAACACGAGCCCGGGAGTCACCCACTTGGGCCATTCAGCCGACCTACTCCCCTCCCCCCTTAAATTTTGATTTTTAGTTAGTTGAGGGACTTGTTTGCAATTTATGATAATTAAACCCTAATATATAATACTTGCTAACCTAAACACTCTCATAACCCTCACAAAAATTGTTGCAGTCGATCCCCTCTCCCCCTCCCATACCGTCGCCCCACACCACCATCACATCACCTTCAATTTTGATTTTTAGAACAAACCTCGACCACTAATCTTGTAATTCTCTTAGTTATCTACGCATAGGTGTAATTTATTTGGCGATCTAAGGTATAATTTTACAAACCCTAGATCTAAAAATTCTGATTTGATAAAGTTTTATAGATTATGTTGGTCAATTGCCCGATTCGTCGCGTTTGTATGTGTTAGTAATCGTTAATTTGATCGTATTGATTGTTTGATGTGAAAACCGAATTGTTTATTCAGGATACTAAGATGATGGACATGTTTTCTGTAAATTATTATTATCTAGATGGAAAGAAGTCAAAAAATTAATAACGTTAGGCTCAAGAATCAATTGATTTCGTTATCGTATGCTCTAGATATGTTAAATTGAAGTTTTGTCGTGATCTTGCCATGAATCCGAATTTTTTTAGTTGTTTGCTTTGTGAATTATGTTATAACATGTTAACCATTGTATAGGTGACTTAAAAACACTCAAGTTAGACTAGGATTTCATGCGATTTGAATTTGTATAGCTTCCGTTATGCTTAATTGAATGAACATGAAAAACTAATTTGATCATTATCTTGAAATTGACTTTTTAATTCACTTGCCATGAGATGATGATTTAGGTATTTACTTTTCTGAGAAATTCACATGTTATAGTTAACTTTTCACCTAGGCCTTGCATCATTTGGATTTGTGAAACTTGAGTAATATGCGAATCAAAATGGTAACCTGAATTCAGTCCAAATCTGTAACGTATTCACCAATTGTCTTATAGCATGAGTTTTGAACCTTTTGAGACCTTGGCCTTCTGGAATATTGAACTTTGTATGTTATGTGATATATGTCTAGTTTATTGTAACCTCTAAAACTTGATGCATTGTGCACACTAAAGCCATAGTTTTGGAGACTTCTAATTTGAGCTGAAACAGAATGTCCAAATTGATTGAATTAGCTGTACATATTGGCTGAACAAAAATGGCTAAATATTGGATATGTATTAATTTGATTTGTCCTTGAACCATGGCCACTAACCTTGCATCAATTGCATCTCCCTAGCTCCGGTTATAGCCAAAACGAGATCGGTGCGCAGTCAGAAACTGACTTAGTGAACCATTAATGCGTCCATTCTGAAACCCAACTTATATGCATCGTATGAGACCCTTCTATTGCTCTTTGGAAATGTTTATATGTCTAGTTAAGATCTGGAGTTTGTCATACTACCATGTATTATGTCCTATGTGATATTATGCATTGTTTGCAACTTGTATATGAACGTTATGCTTGACGATAAACTATGATCGCGTATTTGACAAACTTTGATCTGAAACGTGTTAGTTAACTTAGGTTTGACATGTTGACCAACATTTGACATGAACCTACTGATGTTGACTTTAGTTGACCACTTTTACCAAGTTTGACTTTTGGTTTGACTTGCATGAATTAGTTGACTTTTATTTTGAAATGAGTCGAGTCGAGCAATAAGACAACTTACTCTATGAAACCCCTATGTTATAAGACATAAATAATGACCAACCTATATACGTATACTTAGGTTGCATTACTCGGATATAAACTATACAAGTTATTTGCTTACGTTGTTCAAAAGCTATTCAAAGGTGAGTCTACAGTCCCACTTTTACTTACTATTTTTGGGATGAGAATGCACGCTTATTACTTACATTTTTATAAATGCTTTTTATGTTTGACACAAGTACTTATTATACATATTGAGTTGTGTCCAAAAAGCCCCTAGTTTGAATACTTTTATTACCTTCGGGTAAGCACAATTTAGATGGACGGATCCGTTAGGTTAGACAAACCTCACCCAAACAATATTAACCATGGTGCGTTTACTTTGAACTTTTTATACACTCGGACAAGTGTAAACATTTTTATGGGGTAAAGAGAGTGTAGTGGTTTCTATACTCTAGTCATTGTTAGTATTTAGGTGCTCATGGATTATGTAACATTTTGAAACTTCGGGTAGTACGTATTAAAATCTCGTGTTCAATGAAATTCAACTATTTTCTGATAACTTTTTTCAGACACTGCTTACATTATAAACCTGTAGATTTACCAATATTATTGTTGACCTGTTTTTGCATGTTTATATTCTCAGGTATTTAAGAGGTATATGATTCCGCTGCTTTTGATGATATGGTCTGGCCGCGGTGTCAGCATGTTATAATAAAGACAATTATTACTTTCGCATTTAAAACTTTTGCATGTGTTTAATACTATTGTCTTGTGGTTACGATCACAATAGTGTTACTTGTTTTGAATTCATTGACTAATGTTTTGAAAGTCAACTTTTTAATAAAATTAAATGCGATTGTTTTAAAACGTCTCATATAGAGGACGTAACTGCTAACTGTGGAACCTTTGATTAACACGCCATCAGATAGGAATTTGGCGGGGTGTTAAAGATGGTATCAGAGCATACTGGTTACCTAGGACTAGGCTGCATTAGAGTGTCGAATTTTAGGACGTCTTTTGAGTCTGGACTGTAACCCTAGACTTGCTAAGTTACATGAACCATAGTTATGCTACTTATTACCTTACTTGAACGATATGATTTCTAAGTGTGCTAACTATGTATTTTTCTTGAGTGCTAGATGACTTCTTCCAATCCTGTCATTCTTACCGACTCCGATACGGAATCCGAGGAGACCGTGTAAGCATAAGGTAACACTATACTTGAGTTTAAGGACGAAACTGAGTCTGAATCCGAAAGGCAGTCCGAAGCGGAAGAAGAGGAAGAGCCGGAAGAGGAAGAGCCGGAAGAGGAAGAATCGGAAGAGGATTCCGAGGAGGACCCGAAAACCGAATCCGAATCTGAACCTAATTTACCCGATTCACCTACTCGTTCCCAGTCACCTTTAGTTGATCCTGACATTGTTAACCCCTACGGACCGCGAGGCCACCGTAGGATACCTAAAGGACCTGCTCGAGCCAATAACCCATTCTGTAAGAGTTTTCGTTATGACAACCAATCACTTGAGATGTGTCGTCGCTATCATCCCTATGACGCTTCTACTTCTACTTCTAAACCTAGTACATCCACTGCTGAGTTAAATTTTCGGGTTGATGGGATTGGGTGTTAGGATGAAAGGAGATTCGAGGTGCAGGACGTGGATAGAAAAGTTGAGTATAGGGAAAAACTCTAAGAACATTAAACCGAATTTTAAGAAGAATCCTAAATTGTAGACCTTTATTAGGTGTTCGATAAAGTCTGGCCATTCTTGATGCCATCATGAATACAATGTTCACCATGATTCTTCGATCAACACAAAAGTGAAGAGTTGGTTCGATGGCCGACATTCGTTCAACCATTGTTTCCTTACAGGGCTACAATATACATTGTTGTGAATGATGTGATTCCATACCACTACATCAGGATCCAGTAGATCTTGCCTAAGCCCTAGTCGACACTGACAACAAAGTCATAGATGGTCCCCAAATAATCGTATTGCTATGAGTCGTGGATCACTGGAGTTGTCGGGGAAATCTCGTATGTCATTTCGTATAATATAGAATTCTTCAACTTCATATAGAACAACAAGTAATGTTCCGAATTCTTTTAAGAGAGAACTCATAAAGATTGTGATAAATACGAAATTTAACGTGTGTATTGAAAAAGTTAAAGTTGGCATAGAATTCAGAGGCGAGGTTTGGACTGACAGCTCCATTGATTGTGAGGAAGGTTAACGAATCAATGCTTGAAAAATCCCCATTTAGATCTAACTCGTCGTATAGTCGAACTTCTCTTCCCGTGCATATTCTTCGACTTGCAACCCGTTTATTCGTTAGATTGGGTCTCAAGGAGGGTTTTATCGGTTGGTCATGAGGAGAGATTTGAAAATTCTAGGTGTGAATGATTTTGGTTAGGGATTTGATGTTGTATTAAGGTGGATTATTATATAAACAATCGACGGTTACTTTCACTGTATTGAGTAGCCTTTTCAGTATTTTCGACCTTAGTCTAGGTTATTTTCAACTTTGTTGTGTTTTGAATTTATTTATTTGTATTTTTAAAATTTTTATTTTAAAAATTTAATTTTAACAAATAAGTTCACATAATAAATTTTTAGAGTTGTTTAGCATGACACGTAAGCACACAAAGTTATACATTAATTGTTTTATAAGTCTGCAATCGAACTGTTCTTAGGGAGAAGTAGATTCATAAAACTCTTTCATCCACTTATGATTTGGAAATTATGTGGTTGGAGATTCTTGATGGTCCAACGAGGACCTTGACATTGTTCAATAAATCCAAGTTTGTCAAACAAAAATGACAAATGAAGTCCATACTAAAGAGGAAGATTTAGATATTCAAAACTCTTTTTCGCCCTTCTTGCCATAAGCAGCGCGATGTTAATTTTGACTCCCTTCACTATGGACCAGATCAGAATTACTTCAGATGCATCCAAGAGATCGTCATTGGTGACACATCCAAACACATTGGAGTGAATGATATCATTCCACGTTTTAAGGTTTTCTTTGACAACGCCATTAATGAATATCGCATTACGAATCATGTGGGGAGAATATCTGAAAATACTTGAGCAGATCTGGTCTCTAAGTAGTGGACTTGGAATAGCTTGAAAATTTAACCATGAGTTGAAAAGTTTGATTCCCTTGTTTGGAAAGTAGAATGAAATCAGCATAGGTAATAGGTTGTGCTATGTTAAGCCAACAGAACATTCATGTTGCTTCTTAGTCGCCAGTAGAGCTTTCTGCTGCCTCGTTTCTTCGTCAGCAAAACTTTATTGCTGAGTCTACGTTGATTCAATGAAACTTTTCCGATGCCTCTTCATTGGATTAACATGATTCAAGTAATATCCATCCTTTGGTCAGCATAGCTTTCTACTATGTCTTCTACAGAATTTGCACAACTTGGTGTTGTGTCACCATTATGACAACAAAGAGTTTTGCTGACTCATTGATACGCCTAACAAAATGATCAGTTTGAGATTGGCCATTGAAGACTTGTTTAACAAACGACTTTTATATTCTTGACTCATTTCGACACATTTAAAGTGTTGTCGTTCGCTAGAGAAAATGGAGGTTTATGCACTCGTGTTAGTTATTATGGTTATACGTATATGGATTTGTTGTTATTATTAAAACACGTGAGCATTTCACATTTGAATATTTAACGTGAAATTATTAACCAACAAAGATTTCAATATGGAATGCAAAATTACTTTATATTGGTGGACGTCTAAAGTTAATTGAATCGATTTTGGGTAGCCTTGGTATATATTATTAGTCTATATTCAAGTGATCTAAACAGACTGTTAAAACGTTAGAATGATTGCTGGTTTCTTTTTTTGGGAAGAAATGAAGGTGGGAGGAAAATGGCTTGTGTTCGTTAGGACAATGTATTAGTGTCGTTAAATAACGGTGGTCTCCAAATTGAAAGGCTAAAGGCATTAAATTTTAGACCTCTCCAAGAATGGAGATGGGGTTTATTGAATTGTCACCATTTTTCCACTTTTACCAACGTGTTCTGTTTGTCAAGTCATTCTTTGTAGCGTCGAGCCGGAAATTTTGATTAATTTATCATCATACATAGATCAATCAAACATGTAATCACAAATTAATAACAAGAACATTGAAGTAAAACTTACTTGATGGAAGAATTGATTGTATATTAGGGTTTGATGATGAAACCATTATTCTTTAATCATCAACATCTTGGCTTGATGGTATCCTTGATTTCACTTAGGTGGGGCCAGGGCAAGGGGGAGAGTGGACTCAAGTTCGAGTCCCACTCTTTAAAAATACCCGTAGTAGGCTTACTTACCATAAGCCGGGTTGCCCCGTGAGAAGGTTTTACCGACCTATTCAGGACCCAGATCCGACCCGCCTGCCCCTCGGGATGGTTTAAGGTTCGGATCCCTGTAATATGGTTGGGGTTTCCTGTCCGAACGTGTGTGTGTGCAAATGATGAGTGTCGTTGAAATAAATGTTATGCTGATGCAAGCTTGCCGTTCATCAAAAAAAAAAAAAAAAAAAAAAAAAAAACATTATTCTTTAGGATTGATCAATATCCACACTAATATCAATAATCCAATGGAGGGATGTTTTCTCTTGAGTTTTGGTGTTCTAGAGAAAATACGTGATATGATATGTGTAGGAAAGTGACCACAACCCTATTCATTTATTGTTATGGTAGTTACTTTCAAAAAATAACTGCCACATTAGTTGGGGTATAATTGTCATTAGGGTAAAACATAAGGGGAATAAATTGATGATGGTAAACAAATTATAATAAGGGTCTAACAGGAAATGGTTTACTAGTACGTTTCTAGAAGACCATTGGGTTACAAATGAACCTCTTTGCATAGGTTTAATCTCTTATATCGATTTGAGGAAGACGGTAATGGTTCTTCAGCATATCGCTGAGCTAATGGAAATAGAATTGGAGATGGTTTCGTAATAATGTTCAACCAAAAAATGAAGAGCATGTTGCTGTTTTAGTAAGGTTCATTAAAACTGTACATATACATCAGGTTGATGACGCATGGAGTTGCTATTTGTCATCAACTGGAGCGTTCATGGTTCACTAGACCAAAACTTTTCTTGACAAAAGGTTACTGCCCTTCATGTCTTCGGTTATTTGATGGGATAAAATTTTGCCTAAAGAGTTAATATATTGATGTGTAGTTTTTTCTTAGATAGAATCCCATTTCGATTAAATATTCGTTGAAGCGTATTGAGGTGGATTCAATTTTGTGTGCCTTATGTAACTTAGAAGTGGAATCTAGAGAGATCATACAACTGCTTCTTTATGGAACCACATTCGTGTTTGGAAAAACTTGGATTTTCGTGTTTGCGATTCTAGCACAGAATATTGGTGGCAATGGTTTTTGGATTGGAAAGCAACTCAAGATGCCAAGAACTTTGCAACAAGAAGGATTTAGCTACAAACCTGATAGTGCAACAACTTTATGGATCAAGTGGTGGCTAAGGAACAATTTTGTGAGATAATTATAGCAATTGTATAAGATAGGTATATATAAAACATACACTAAAAATAAGTTATTTTAACAATTATATCATGGGGATTTGTTAATTCAGTTTATGTAACATTACTTTTTCTTCTTCTACTTTTTATGTAATACTTAAATTTTATAATCTAAGTTATATTTTTAAAAATATTTTTCTAAGAATGTTAGCTTATGTACTTATTATTAAAGTTTATATTAATACTTATATATATATATATATATATATATATATATATATATATATATATATATATATATATATATATATATATATATATATATATACATACATACATATATATATATATATATATATATATATATATATATATATATATATATATATATATATATATATATTGTAATGACCCGGAATTTTCCGACCAAATTATACTTATGAGATTAATATTTACATAAATTAAACCATACCAACATGATAAACAATCCAAATTGTTGAGACTTGTGTTTTAGAAAAGAGTTTTACACAACGTTTGACCGTCCAATATGACCGATGATATCATGAACTATATAACATACGATAATTATACGTTTGTGTATATATATGTATTTATATATATTTAACATGATTTAAGGATGGTTTAACATCTCATTGTGTACTAATGACAATGAGTTATAAGTATATTTTGAAACTACTAACTTAAGTTTTCAAAACGATAACTATACGTAACATTCTTTGATATATATACTTATAATCTATAATGCTTATACATGTATCGTATATATAATGTATTTAATCACTTTTTAAGGACTTAAATACATAAAACAATATAAGTATATTCACAAAAGATAGCTATATTTGAATTCTCGTTCCGTTTCCTCAAGATTTCTATACGTATATCTAGGGTATATGTACCCGTATCATACCCAGCTTCTATACATATTTACTATTGGTATATACACATCAAATCAACATCCTAATCAACATTATTACTGCCCTAGATATGAGTTAACTAGGATTTGTCAAGTAGTATGAATTATTAGTAAGAAAACAAAATTAGGAACCCTTTTCTTTCTTTATAAACTAAAAACGTTTTTATAAATGAACACCATTTCTTCACTCCATTTTCTCATATCTACACCCTCATTTATCTCTCAAAATACTCCTAACTTCATACTTGATCATCTCCAAGCATTTTCCCCATCATTTAGCTTCAATTACAAGCCTTAAACACCATAAGAAAACTCTTTCAAGAACATATCAAAATAACCACCCATTTGAAGAAGTTTACTTCCAACCTTTTGATCTAACTCCACCACTCTTTGATTCCAAGATTATTTCTTATCTTTTGTAGTAACTTTTTCCAAGTAACTTGAGGTAGTAACCTTGTTCATAATCTTATTCAATTCATATTCATATAGCTATCTTATTTTGTGGTATAAAATTTTAACAACAAGAACATAGTTTGAATGATTTCAAACTTGTTCGTAAACTAAATAGATCCTTCTAACTTGACTTTTAAAACACTTCAAGACCTGTAATATATCATAATGATATGTTAACCTAACAAGATATAACTTGGTTTTACAAAGAACATCTTAAAAACTGAAGCTACGTCGTCGGAGTGCAACCGGGGGCTGTTTTGGGTTGGATAATTAAAAATCATCTTGAACTTTGAATTGGAAGTTCATGTTCTGGAAAAATGATATTTATTATGAATATGTTAACACATAAAAATTTCACGGTTTAACTCAAAGTGTAAGTATTTTTAGAAAAATGATCATTAAATGTTGTTTTTATGATGGAAAATGATCACTTTCATAAGTTTCACCAAAGTTTGACCTATAACCTATGATTTTGAATACAAACTAAGGTATTTTAAGTTCATATTCTTAAAATTTGACTCGATCCAAGGAAGTGGCAAGTTGAACCAACAAAAACGGAGTTGTAATGAAGAAACTACGACTAAAACAAGATTGGGTATCCGAAGCTAGTTTAGCTACGAAAATATTTGGAGAAAAAGTAAATTAATCATATCTTTTCTAATTAATATGATATTTTATATATAATTACTTATGATTTGATTTTATATATTTCAGGACCACCCGTAAACAACACGAGAAGATTAATCATAAGACCTCATGATTGTACGCAACACGTCATTTGACAACACGGTACTTTATGTACGCAACACGTCATTTGACAACATGGTACCATGGGTCGAGATTAATTCTGATCAATACGAATACGATGGGGTCTTTATTTATTTTATTTAAGCAACTAATTATGGACCACTAACATCGGACTGCTAACTACGGACGAAGAAAATATTAAAAGTATTAAAAGTATATATATATATATATGTAACGATTACTTAAAAAGAAAATATGTTGATATATTATATATATGGTTAGGTTTGTGATATCTATCGGAGACTAAGTCGAATTAAATACCTTCAAGGCAAAAGTGAGTTTCATTTGCTCCCTTTTTAATTGCTTTTGCAATATATATTTTTGGGCTGAGAATACATGCGCTGCTTTTATAAATGTTTACAAAATAGACACAAGTACTTAAAAATATATTCTACGTTGAGTTGTACCACTGGCATATTTCCATATAGCTTGGTAACTACTATTTACATGGGTATTGTAAACGCGAATCCTGTTGATAGATCTATCGGGCCTGACAACCCCAACCGGACTGGACGACCAGTATTCAACGGTTGCACAGTACTTCATTTTGGTGACTACACTTGGTACGGTGTAGTGAGATTTCATAATAAAGGGAATATGCGACGTTGATTAAATGTTAAGTATGGTTACCAAGTGCTCAACCACTTAGAATGCTTTACATACACTTGCGAGTGTATTATGTTTATGATTATGAAATCTTGTGGTCTATTAACATATTGAAATGATTGTTATGATAAACCTATGAACTCACCAACCTTTTGGTTGACACTTTAAAGCATGTTTATTCTCAGGTACGAATTAAGTCTTTCGCTGTGCATTTGCTCAATATAAGGACATTACTTGGAGCCGATCATCGCAATGGGACCAAATGTTGATGACTTCATCCAGGTGGATTAGGACGGGTCCTTTCAGTTGGTATCAGAGCAGTGGTCGTAGCGAACCAGGTCTTGCATTAGTGTGTCTAACTAGTAGTTGTTAGGATGCATTAATGAGTCTGGACTTCGACCGTGTCTACATGTCAAAAGTTTTGCTTATCATTTCTAGTCGAAAATCATCTGCTTATCATCCTTAGGAAATTACCTGCTTATCATTCATAAGTATAGACACGTTTTACTGCATTTACTGCATTGATAGTGTATAGACGAATTCTTATCTTAGCATATCTGTTATTGCGAACTTTGACTGATATCTTTTCAAAGATTCTCCGTAATTTACGGGATTTTGGTATTATATATACATATGTAAATTATGTATTGAAGAGTACCAAATCTAACTCCTATAATCTATTCCATACCAAAAATTCATTTTCCCCATTATACAAGATGGATTCCGCAACTAGTTCGAATTCTTCAGATTCCGACAGTTATGCCGATATGAATTTCCATTCGGGCTCCGAAAGCAGCATCACCGGAATGGATCAACCAATTTCCCATCATCTATTCTGGATGAATTGGGGATGGGTTCGTAATATACTAAATCACTGGAGACAAGAAGAAGGTGATCCATTCCATCCACCAAATTGCCCTCTTGGCGATGAACCTGAAGCACTTACCGGCGAACCTATTCGAAACACCATTTTATCTCTCATTTCTAGAGTATCTCGTCACGATTATATACTATCCCATATTACAAATCTTGTTCATTCGCTCGCTCCAACCGCCAATCATCCCGGTGTACTAGCAGAAGTTAACGAACTTCGCGCTCGCGTGACGGCTTTGGAGAACATGGTGCGAAGGTTGCAAACACCGGCAGCAGCACCAGCAGTATAATCAGCACCACCATCAATAACATCAACAATACCATCATCACCACTAACAAACAACATCCGCATCACACGTCTCGACATCATAATCTGTCCCACAAACATCAACATCATACGCACCATTGATACTAAGGAGTACCAACAATAATGAACGATAAAGTATTGATCCATAACTTCATTGATATTCTGCGAAGAATATGTGGTTTCAAAAAGTTTTAGAGATTTCTTATTCTAGCTCAAACCAAAAAGCAAATGAGATTAATATCATATTGACTCATTAAATTCATGATTTCATCTGAAGAAAATATATATGTATATATGTTTTCATAAAGATTGTAATTAAAAGTTCTTTTGTACAAAATATTAATGGTGAAATTTTTTTTTTAACGGGTAGGTAATACCCGAGGAATAATTAGATTTCATCTTAATAAGTTATATTGTACATTCGTTGAAGCTGATTCAACAGTCATTTACTATCCTACTTACAACTACCGATATACGTATCCGTTCACCGCAGAATAACCATTTTCATTCAATTTCATATTTGGATTTTGACTTCCCAGAATCCAACAAGTGGCATACGAAGAAAACATATGACAAAATAAAATCTGTTAGAAATAAACAAATTAACTATGAAAAATTTTGTTAAGAATCCACGCTAACTGTTCCTAGCTAACTGATTACATTTTATTTATCGCAGTTTATTTATCGCAATTTAATTATCGCACTTTTATTTATCGTCATTTAATTTCGGTAATTATTTTACGCACTTTAAATATCGGGACACGTATACAATGTTTTGACATATCATATCGACGCATCTATATATATTATTTGAAATCACCATAGACACTCTATATGCAGTAATGATCGAGTTCTCTATACAGGGTTGAGGTTGATTCTACAATAATATATATAGTTTGAGTTGTGATCGAGTCTGAGACGTATATGGGTCACGACACGTATTAATTAATTCGTATATTATATATTAAACTATATATGAATTATTGGACTGTTACTGTGGACTATCGACTGTGGACTAATGACATTGGACAATTAAAATGAATTAAAATATTGATTATAACATAGGAAACTAAACATTTCTTCAAGATTGCCACTTGATTTCATCTTAAACCTCATTGTATCTCGACGATTACAATCAGCGTTCAAATCTATCATGATTCTTAAAAACAACTCAACCGAGAGGATAAACCAACCGCACTTCATCTACGGAAGAAAAGATTGATGCATATAGTTATGCACCTGAAAAACCCTCGGAAACTGAGTAAACGTTTGACACGTATCTGTTCTAGTTCCTTTGACATTGTTATTACCGAAGATCGTTTTGCAATTCCTTTCCAAAGTAGCTAATTTTGTCACAGCTCCAGCAAGTCAACTCCGACTTTTCATCCGAAACAACTTTATTATAACCGCGATATATATGCGTACTCTTTATTGTTACTGGGGAACCTTTTATATTCCACAATATTACCATCATCGATTAATCATTCTAGAAACACAATTCTCCTGAAACTACCTCGGTTTGATAACCGATGACCCAGATCAGTTAACTTTGAAAATGCTGACGAAGCAGCATGTTGTAGATGATCTTAATGGCCAAAAGTTTGATGATAAAGAAAGGAGTGTTAGGAACGCTCGATAGAAAATTTAGTACCGAAAAGCGGATTATGTTAAACTATGAAGAAAGCCGTGGACAAATCACAAAAAATAAGTTTGCCTTCAAAGAATCCAAATGATTCTGTGCCTGCTGAAATCGTTAGCAAACATCTTATTTCTCATTCTAAACTTTCACAGACAAATCTTCTTCATCATCCATTGATATTAGAAATTCTAAGATATTCTCGTATGTTCTATTATAAATATCCTCCATATTTCTGGCGATATTTTCACAACTATTCTTATCTGAGATCATTTATCTCTCCGTAATATCTGCAACATAAAAGAAACTGTGTTAGTTTCTAAATTCTGAAACCTTCGAGTTTAAAATATGAATGTTTTAAAGTAGTGTTGGGAACTGAAGCATGGATTAGTATAATATAATGACACTTGATCAACGTCATTATATTACAGTAAGTCATGCTGAGTTTCTAATGAAGCATGATGATTCACAGTACCGTCATCATGTGCCATTTACACGACTCTTACATTCTATCTAATCTCTAAACATATCAAGAGAATATTTTTCTGGATGACTCGGTCTTCTCCAGGGTATTCTGGTAATTTAACAAATCAAAATCATTCTATTACCATTTTCTTCTTAGAGCATTAGCTATGTTCATTCTGAATTTCATATCTACGAATTCCGGTCCATTACTCGCTTGACTCGAAGTCGGGAAGAGAAAACGAAAGCATGAAGCTCTGAAAAATAAGGAAGAATATAAACTCCGATAATAACCCCGAAATTACAAACCGTGTATATCGAAGCAGATAGCAATATAGAGACACGGGAGAATTAGAAACACTATAAACACAAGAGTATAGTAGAAGTAAATAGATTCTTCTGGTGGTAGATGAAAAAGAAGAATGACAGATATAAAAGTTAGGAGTATATCAAGAATCAGGACTGGATGGAGCACATTAATGAATGCTTTAAAGTAAGAATTAAGGGAGAAAGAATAGAAGGTGTGAGTCGTGGAAAATAAGGAAACGAAGGGGTGAATTTATAGTGAAATATCCGACAGAGCAATCGAAACAGATTATTGCATATAATCAAAGAAGATCCTGATTTCCTTAATCACCAAAGAACCAAATCTTATTACGTAAGATTCTCTTTAAATCCCTTAAATCCCGGAAATCAATCATAACTACGTCATCGGTTAAGACGAATATATTTTACTCATCTCACTCTTTTACGATAGTCTCATTTATATTCTTCGCATAATCGAATCGTTTTATCTACATTACTTAATGATGATAAAACTCCATTATCACCTTATATTTGTCATGAAAACCTTCTTATTGTTATCCATAACAACCTCTATCAAATTTCGGGGACGAAATTTCTTTAACGGGTAGGTACTGTAATGACCCGGAATTTTCCGACCAAATTATACTTATGAGATTAATATTTACATAAATTAAACCATACCAACATGATAAGCAATCCAAATTGTTGAGACTTGTGTTTTTGAAAAGAGTTTTACACAACGTTTGACCGTCCAATATGACCGATGATATCACGAACTATATAACATACGATAATTATACGTTTGTGTATATATATGTATTTATATATATTTAACATGATCTAAGGATGGTTTAACATCTCATTGTGTACTAATGACAATGAGTTATAAGTATATTTTTAAACTACTAACTTAAGTTTTCAAAACGATAACTATACGTAACATTCTTTGATATATATACTTATAATCTATAATGCTTATACATGTATCGTATATATAATGTATTTAATCACTTTTTAAGGACTTAAATACATAAAAAAATATAAGTATATTCACAAAATATAGCTATATTTGAATTCTCGTTCCGTTTCCTCAAGATTTCTATACGTATATCTAGGGTATATGTACCCGTATCATACCCAGCTTCTATACATATTTACTATTGGTATATACACATCAAATCAACATCCTAATCAACATTATTACTGCCCTAGATATGAGGTAACTAGGATTTGTCAAGTAGTATGAATTATTAGTAAGAAAACAAAATTAGGAACCCTTTTCTTTCTTTATAAACTAAAAACATTTTTATAAATGAACACCATTTCTTCACTCCATTTTCTCATATCTACACCCTCATTTATCTCTCAAAATACTCCTAACTTCATACTTGATCATCTCCAAGCATTTTCCCCATCATTTAGCTTCAATTACAAGCCTTAAACACCATAAGAAAACTCTTTCAAGAACATATCAAAATAACCACCCATTTGAAGAAGTTTACTTCCAACCTTTTGATCTAACTCCACCACTCTTTGATTCCAAGATTATTTCTTATCTTTTGCAGTAACTTTGTCCAAGTAACTTGAGGTAGTAACCTTGTTCATAATCTTATTCAATTCATATTCATATAGCTATCTTATTTTGTGGTATAAAATTTTAACAACAAGAACATAGTTTGAATGATTTCAAACTTGTTCGTAAACTAAATAGATCCTTCTAACTTGACTTTTAAAACACTTCAAGACCTGTAATATATCATAATGATATGTTAACCTAACAAGATATAACTTGGTTTTACAAAGAACATCTTAAAAACTGAAGCTACGTCGTCGGAGTGCAACCGGGGGCTGTTTTGGGTTGGATAATTAAAAATCATCTTGAACTTTGAATTGGAAGTTCATGTTCTGGAAAAATGATATTTATTATGAATATGTTAACACATAAAAATTTCACGGTTTAACTCAAAGTGTAAGTATTTTTAGAAAAATGATCATTAAATGTTGTTTTTATGATGGAAAATGATCACTTTCATAAGTTTCACCAAAGTTTGACCTATAACCTATGATTTTGAATACAAACTAAGGTATTTTAAGTTCATATTCTTAAAATTTGACTCGATCCAAGGAAGTGGCAAGTTGAACCAACAAAAACGGAGTTGTAATGAAGAAACTACGACTAAAACAAGATTGGGTATCCGAAGCTAGTTTAGCTACGAAAATATTTGGAGAAAAAGTAAATTAATCATATCTTTTCTAATTAATATGATATTTTATATATAATTACTTATGATTTGATTTTATATATTTCAGGACCACCCGTAAACAACACGAGAAGATTAATCATAAGACCTCATGATTGTACGCAACACGTCATTTGACAACACGGTACTTTATGTACGCAACACGTCATTTGACAACATGGTACCATGGGTCGAGATTAATTCTGATCAATACGAATACGATGGGGTCTTTATTTATTTTATTTAAGCAACTAATTGTGGACCACTAACATCGGACTGCTAACTACGGACGAAGAAAATATTAAAAGTATTAAAAGTATATATATATATGTAACGATTACTTAAAAAGAAAATATGTTGATATATTATATATATGGTTAGGTTTGTGATATCTATCGGAGACTAAGTCGAATTAAATACCTTCAAGGCAAAAGTGAGTTTCATTTGCTCCCTTTTTAATTGCTTTTGCAATATATATTTTTGGGCTGAGAATACATAAGCTGCTTTTATAAATGTTTACAAAATAGACACAAGTACTTAAAAATATATTCTACGTTGAGTTGTACCACTGGCATATTTCCCTGTAGGTTGGTAACTACTATTTACATGGGTATTGTAAATGCGAATCCTGTTGATAGATCTATCGGGCCTGACAACCCCAACCGGACTGGATGACCAGTATTCAACGGTTGCACAGTACTTCGTTTTGGTGACTACACTTGGTACGGTGTAGTGAGATTTCATAATAAAGGGAATATGCGACGTTGATTAAATGTTAAGTATGGTTACCAAGTGCTCAACCACTTAGAATGCTTTACATACACTTGCGAGTGTATTATGTTTATGATTATGAAATCTTGTGGTCTATTAACATATTGAAATGATTGTTATGATAAATCTATGAACTCACAAACCTTTTGGTTGACACTTTAAAGCATGTTTATTCTCAGGTGCGAATTAAGTCTTCCGCTGTGCATTTGCTCAATATAAGGACATTACTTGGAGCCGATCATCGCAATGGGACCAAATGTTGATGACTTCGTCCAGGTGGATTAGGACGGGTCCTTTCATATATATATATATATATATATATATATATATATATATATATATATATATATATATATATATATATATATAGAAATAATACAATTAAATAAAATTTGAAATGAACAATACCTTTGATTAATAAAATTTTCAGTCTCAAAAAAGTTATCACCAAGAATTTTTGTTGATTTTAAACAAATTAAATAAATTATTTATAATATACAAGGTAAGTTGACCGATTTTAATTTAAAAAAATTAAAATAATCATAGTAAATTTGAGAGTTTAATAATATCTAGTTAGAGATTATTTTCTTCGTTACTTCGTTCGTCTGTGGCGTTTCACAGTTTTTTTTTTTTTTGGCACTCTTTGAGTGCCAAAACAACACTTCTTTTGTGAACCTTGTTAGTTTTGATAATCATTATACTAAGTTTCTTGGTATTATGAGCTTATGCTTATAACTGGTGAAGTTTTAGCTCGTCAAAATTTTTTCACTTCACGAAAAAGCTCACCGGAGTTTCCCATTAGTTGGAAGTGTTGCTGTTATTCCTACCATGGACAAGGTTCTGTATTATAGTTGTTTCTTTTTTTTTGTGGAATATTAAGATTTAATCATTGGGTGTTTCTTTGTTTGTTGGCATGTTAAAGTTTACCGGAGTTTCATCGGGTGGTGATGGTAATATTTCGTTCACGGTTTTATACACAATGTTGGTATACAGCACATGTTAATTTGTTTTTATTGACTTGGCAGTTGGTATTTATGTTTTTGGTTTTCACATTAGAAGTTGTCGAATTTCCCTTCTTTTTGTTATGCTAGCTAAAACAGCCCTCAAATTGGGCTCAAGAGATGCACAAGCCATGTGCCCATCACAATCGAGAGACAATCGTCCCTCACAAGCTAAAGCAGTGGATAAACCGAGTACCTTCAAGTTTTAACTAAAACCCATGGTGATAGATACTAGTTAGCCACGACTTTAAGCTTATAAGGGACTTATAATTCCTTTACACATTTGATGTGTGACGAGTTATTACAAAATCCCCTACTTAAATTACTGACATTCGATGTGAGACTCGCCTAAACTCATAGTCCTCGTTGAAGTTTGCCCTGCCATCCCGAAAAACACATGATTGGCTCCGATACCAATTGAAACGACCCTCAAATACGCCTCAAGAGATACACGAGTTGTTTTCCCGTCACAACTGAGAGACAATCGCCCCTTACAAGCTAAAGTAGTGGACTAACCGGGTATCTCTAGATTTCAACTAAAAACCCTGGTAGGAGATACTAATTAACCACAACTTGAAGCTTATAAGAGACCCATAATTCCTTTATAAATCTGGTGTGAGAAGGGTTATTACACTAGTGGATTTCTTGATCGAAATTCGCATATTCGTCTATGATTAAACTTCATTGTTTTTAGCTCCCATGTATCGTTGCCCTTTCTTTGCTTGAAGGTCCACTCTTGTATCTGTTCTCACTGTCGTCGTCGTTTCATTACACTTGATGTTTGCTTTAGTTACGGGAGGTCAATCCCCGGTTTCACCGCAATCGGATGAAATACACTTATCGAGGCTTGAGAAGTATTTACGGGTGATTTTCTAGTATTGTTTTAACTAGTGGTTTGCAGTGGTACTATTCCTTAGGTAATGGTGTGTCCAAGGGGATACGCGCATAAAAACACCATTTTTATACAGAAAAATAGATTAAAGAGCACAAAAGATAATAAAATTTGGCGATTTTCAGTGTTTGCCTCCCAGCGTACAGCAGGCCGCCCAACGTCAAGCGTAAGCCCTGCAGGCAGCTTCTATGCTTAAGCCCTTTAACTCAGCGCGTGAACGGCACGAAGCCACGTCAGCACACGCCACCGACCTTCCGGATATTTCGTGTAACAGAACCACTCAGTAATTGACACGTGTATCCCAAGAATTTCGAACATTCTGCGCCTATAAATAGACCTCATGGGTCACCACATTTCACATGAGAACTTCAGTCAGAGAGAAGTACACTTTCTCTCTCACACAGTTCTTTTTCACTCTAAACGCACATTAGCCGCTTAGCAGCAATACGCTAGACAGATGAATTACAGATTGATCTCCAGATTGATTGAGGCCACCCCAAGGATCTCTCATCCGTGTTCCAAGTCTGCAGAGATTATTTCTCGAGGGCAAACAACAATCAACATCATACGCCACACGCTGAGCAGCTATTGTCTTGTACTGGTACCTTACAGCCACTATACAAAAAATTGTACCAGTAAATGGTGCCATCCGTTCTAAAGGATCACTCGACTCTCAAGAGCACCAAAAGACGTAATAGTAAGACGATACATATTGAAGCAAACATGATACACTCATGGCAAGCCAGAAAACGGAGAAAAGCAGAAGCATCTGAAGATTGGAAACATGAATAATGCGACAAGGATAGTATTGGCAAACAATTTACAGAGATACAGCACAGGTAATCAAAACATGTGATGCTTATCAGCGGCATGGAACCGTCCAACGCTTACCCAAGTATGATTTAATCTCCGTATCATCTGCATGACCATTCTGTAAGTGGGCAATTGACATAGTAGGGCCATTTCCAAGAAGTGTAGGAAATGCGAAGTTTTTAGTGGTTGCAATTGATTTTTTCAGTAAGTGGGTTGAAGCAAAGGTGTTAGCACTGATAACGTGTGAAAATATAAAAAAGTTTGTGTGGAACGATATCGTCTGTAGATATGGTTTACCAAATGAAATTGTAAGTGACAATGGTAAGCAGTTTGCAGATAATCCGCTCAGAAGTTGGTGTGAAGAATTAAACATTATGCAAACGTTTACCTCAGTTGCTCACCCACAAGCCAATGGCCAAGTTGAGGTAAAGAATAAAGAAATTGTAGCCGGCATAAAGGCTAGGTTGGGTTTAAGTCAGACTAAATGGGTAGATGAAGTGCCATATGTCTTTTGGGCTCACTGTACAATGCCAAAACAGAGCACGGGTGAGACACCATTCAGTTTGGTATATGGCACTGAGGCAGTTATACCAGCCGAATTCCGTGTTCCAACACAGAGAGTTTTGGCATTTGATATAGAAAATCTTTCATCCATCTTATGAGAAAACCTGAATCTATTGGAAGAAAGGTGAATTATGGCCGCCATCCGTCAAGCGGATGCTAAACAGCGAATGGCAAAATATTACAACAAGCGAGTCAGATATGTGCAATTTAAGGAAGGAGATTTAGTGTTGAGGGATAATGAAGCAAGCAGACACGAAAAACAAGGAAAATTAGGACCACGTTGGAAGGGCCCATAAAAAATTGCAAAGGCACATCCTAACGGATAATATACCCTTGCAGTGCCCTCCGGTGAAGAAATTCAAAGAACATGGAATGCAATGAGCTTAAAGAAATTTTATGGGTAGTATTGCATGTTCAAATAGCTTGATCAACTATTTAGAATATGAGATGCAATCATAAATGTAAAAATGTCTTTATAGAAATAAGAATTCAGACAAATTTCTTATAGCATACTATTCATAATCTTTTATCCGGCCAAGGATTTTTATCAGATGTCACAAAGCTGTGTGTCATCCCTGCCTGCAAAAGAGAAGTTTTTTCTCGGTGGCAGAAGTTCAATCATAAAAAAAGATTGAAATGGCAGCAGATAACGTAGAAATTCGCTGAACATCTAGACAATAGAATGTGTCTACGACCATCATGACGTAAAAATAATACAAACAGTATTTGACTAGTCATCATTTTTGATTGTTCAAATTAAACATATAAAGCTTTGGCAAAATTACCAACAAAGTAAAAACATATATAATATACATTAATCGTCAACAGATAATACAAGCATTACAGATTATAATTTCAAATTTAAAACATCGTCTACCGATGTAGCAGCATTATTACACAAATTTTCTAACTCAGAAATGACAGATGCTCTATTTGATCACCTATCACTTTAAGTCTGTCTTCTGCATCAGGTTTCAACTGAGATATAAGCGATTCAGGTAAAAATTTTGGAAAATCAGGCAAATCCTTTTTCAAGGTATCCAGAAACCTTATCCATTCAGCGTCCAGCGCAATAGTTATAAATTCATCGAAAGGCTTAGTTAATTTCTTAGAAGCAAAGGCATTCTTTATAATCTTTGGCAAACCAGCAATAAGTCGCTGGGTCTCACCCTTGCTAAGTTCCAGTTGCTCCTTCAATGATGTTTTAAACTGAGTTAATGTATCAATCTTATGCAGATACCATTTCTCTTTTGTTGCCATTCCACATAATGAGCCTCTGCAGCATTTTTTGTGGCAACAGCAGCTTCCAACTCAAGCTTTGCAGTTTTCAATGCCTCTGCATCTTTTTCAATTTTTTCAAATTTTTCACGATGAACTTGGTCAGAACGTTCTAAACGCTTCAGATTTTTAAATTCAGAGGCAATATTCCAGATAATACCCTGTGCTTGACATTTTCGGGCATCACCATCAGATAAACTCTCAAAGAAATTAATGAGTGAAGGAGACAGCATGGCTTTAAGATATTTCATGAAATCCTCATAACTACCAGGAGGACCAGCCAAAATAGATGTCAAACCAGCAGTATCCAAATTAGGAAGGCTAATTTGAGAACTGCTTTCCCCTATTCTGCGATGCTGAGAGGGTGGCGGAAGAGCAAGCTTTCTTTGTGCTACTTCTTTAGATGCCATGACTATATTAACATAACAATTGTTATTCAAAAAGTTTTTCCAATCCAGATAGGATGAATCGCAATTCAATATTGGATATTTATCAGGATCAACATTATAATAACCACCATTGCTAGGCATATGGAAAAAGCAATAAAGATTTTCTTCTGCTATTGATTCAAAAGAGAGGTTACCAGCAGCACGACGTTTCTTTGAATTTGCTCGAGTTAAAGCAGCATCATCATCATCATCTTCAAGCTCATTTTCACATGAACTTTTCTCAAGCGTCTCATCAACCAATTTTTCAGATACAAATTGTAGTTCATTAAATTTGGTATAACGCAAGGCGGCGAGCAGAGTAATCACTAAAAGAATAGCATACAACAATTACTATGCAGATGATAACATTAAATAAACAAATTTTAATCAGAATATACCTTTGTTTTTTAACATAACAATGGTATAGCCACGAGTTTCTGCATCTCATTCAGCATTAAGGAAGCATAAAGAAAGCATATGTTCTGGGTATTGTCGGTTTGAAATCTTCTCTTTTTTAATTGAATTTAATAATTTTTGTTCCTCAGGAGATATCCTTGGATGAATAACTTTGGGAGGATCAAGTGATGTACGCTAATAACGAGCTTTCAGACAATCGTTGGGAATAACTTCACTATTAATAAAGAAGAAAGTACTATGCCAGTTTTCATTTGTATCACCAGAATTAAGCAAAAACTCATCCAGAGTAATACAAAACCATCCTTTATCATAAGGTTTTATGGTTGCAAGATAAGAAAAAAGGCATAAAGAAGGTGTAATATCTCGAGCCATACAATACATCTCGAAAAGCATAATTTTGCGAATGAACATCGGTTCAAACTGTCCAACACTAACGCCATAAAAGCAACAAACGTCTAAGTAAAACTTTGTAAAAGGAATATGAAGATGGGAAAAATATAAAGCACGACCATAAATAACTACTTTTCCAGAGGGAGGACGAGATGCACGATCATGAAGACTAGGAAGAACAGCATCGGCACCAAAAAATTTGGGAAAAGCAACTCTGACACGATAGAGATAGGTCGAGGAAATTCTGCTTGGAATATCTTCAATATTAAAGATGGCCATTAATTAGGTAGTTAAGAAGGGAATTCTTGACAGAGGTTTAAGGTAGATGAAGGAAATAAATTCGGATCGAGTAAATACAACGCAGTAAAAGTTGGGTAATAAATAGCGAGTAGAAGATGAACAGTTGACGGTTAAGCGCATGGTTGATATGCTGCCACGTGTCGGGTATACAAATATGCGGGAGAATTAAATTTAATTGAAAATAAAATTCAAATTTCGAAAAGGCACTTTTTGCAGGCCATGATCAAATAGTAGCTGCTGTAGCAGAGAAACAGGACGGCTGTGACAGGTTTATGTTCCCGAGAAAAAAGCAATTTTCATTTTTTAGTTTAATGACTTTTTTTATAAAAATAAAGACATTAAACTGGGGGACTTAATAGTGTGTCCTAGGGGATACACACATAAAAACACCATTTTTATACAGAAAAATGGATTAAAGAACACAAAAGATAATAAAATTTGAAGGTTTTCAGTGTTTACTGTCCAGCGTACAACAGGCCGCCCAGTGTCAAGCGTAAACCCTGCAGGCAGCTTCTATGCTTAAGCCCTTTAACTCAGCGCGTGAACGGCACGCAGCCACGTCAGCACACGCCACTGACCTTCCGAATATTTCGTGTAACAGAACCACTCAGTAATTGACACGTGTATCCCGAGAATTTCGGTTGACTTTGAATTTCAGTTGACTTTCTAATTAAGGAAACTTTCCTAACTTAAAAACTTTCCAAAAATAGAAACTTTTCTAAAATAGAAACTTTCCTAAAATAGAAACTTTCCAAAAATGGAAACCTGCTAGAAATAGAAACTTTCTAAAAATAGAAAGTGTGTGTCCGTACGCTGTTCCGATCAAACCGATGCATGTTGAGTATTGTTCTATGTCTACTTGCAACATGTACAATAGCTATCATACTAAGATTTGACCTAAGTTAGTTATTTATATCGACCTGCTTTATTTATAGGTCGACGTTGTGATCATTCATGATCACTTTACTTCTTTTGCTGTTTGCATATTTGTGTGGTTACTTCGTTTGCTATTAAGGTGAGTTATAGTCCCATTTTTACATACTTTTAAAAGTATATTTTTGAGATGTGATTACATGCATTTTATTTTTACGTTTAGACACAAGTGGCAATTAAATTTAAAATATTCATTGTGAGTTGAAAAAAAATATTCCCTAGTCTGGTAACTGTAATCACTGGTTTCTACTGATGAACGCGAATCCTACGAATAGATCTATCGGGTTTGACAACCCCATTTCGAGCTAGTCGCGCTAGCAATTTATAATCGGAATGTTTAGTACTTCGTATTTTGTTGTAGATACACTTGTTCAGTGTATATTATTTATTGTGTTTGGCAAGGGTAAATAAAGGGTTAAGTGGTTACCAGGTGGCTCATTGATAATGGAATAATGTTTAATGATTTCTAACATTTTAATTCATGTGGTCTAAAGTTTATTCAATTATTTAAACCTATAATTCACTCAAAATTTTTGTTGACAGTTTACTCGCATGTTTTCACAGGTACTTGAGTTTGTTTGATGCTTCCGCTGTGTTAGAAGAGTCTGCATGCATTTGGGCAGATTTTGTTAAACAATTATGAAACTTTGAACTTGCATTCTTTTTTGGAATAATTTAAACTTGTGGGTTTTGTTGACAATGTTTTAATGTCAACTTTGGTTATTAATATGCTGGGTTGTTTAAACTACATATTTTGGGTATGTTTCCTTTTTGGGAAACTTTTGAAATAAAAGAATGCAATGTCGTTTATTAAATTCATTTAATTTCGATCAAGCTGTGCGACCAAGTGACGGAGCCGTTAAGTGTTTTGACGGGGCCATCACAGTTGGTATCAGAGCTCTGGTTGTAGGGAACTAGGCGGTCATAATGTGGTCAACCCGTGGTTTTTAGGGTGCATTAGATTCTAGTCTACAGCCCGACCTTTCTTGTTATAGCATTATTATGCATTTCATTTCGTATGAGGAATAATTATAAGTTATTACTTATGTTATTTCTATGTTGTATGTGGTTTGTGGTTTTACTGTTTGCAGATGTCGACTTCGAGCAACAATTCCATTCCGGCTCCTGCTCCTTCGTCTGCTGCTAGACGACGTGCTCATCAGCCTTTGATCGATGATCCTGTTGACCACTACATGGATACCATCACTCACATGACTAGAGCATACTCGAATGAGACGCGTATTAATGCTCTCAGCGACTGTATGCGGGTCTTGCCGCATAATGAGGTGATGGACGAGATTAGAGCGAGTAAGGATTCGTTTATCAGTTTCAAGCATAATGTTGGGTTCGAGACCCGGAAGCGTAACCGTGAGGTGGACGCTAAGTTCGAGGCTCTTGAGAGCATAGTTCGTGTTCTGAAGTCAGAGTTGGAGGAGGTGAAGGAAAAGTTGAGGAAGTATGAGACTCCTGACGAGCCTCATACCGGCCCAGCTTATCACACCCGCTCTAAGCAGATGTGATATAATGATTCATGATTGATTATTTATTTCATAAATCTTAATGTCATTTTATACAGTCATTTTTGGGTGATGTACGACGTTTTGCAGAGGATTTTATTAAGGTTTTGTTATGGGATATTTTTTATTTATGTATGGATGGTTATTTCTTTATGGCATCTGTTATCATTATCATATTTTATTTCCAATGTTGTGACTCTTGGCATGTTATATTATGCATAATATAGTTCATGTATGTTAGGTGCTATGTATGTTGTATGATTTCTATCATAAAGTATGTATGCATGTGGTGGCTATTTCTATAACTATCATAACTATCATGTTATTACTCATAGTGTTTATTGACTATTATTTTAATAGTTAATCTTTTTGTGTTCGATCTATTCCTTTATAACACTGGTATTATTCTTAGTACTAATGGTTATGTTATTCTGTTTTGAAGATCATGCCTCCCCGTGAGTCCAACGAAGCCCGTATGCAACGTCTTATCTCCAAAGGAATAGCAGCTGCTACGACAGCTAATGTTAATGCTAATGCTAATGCTAATAACAACAATCAGGTGGGATGCTCCCACAAGACATTTATGGCCAGTCGTCCACAAGAATTTAGTGGCACTGAAGGACCCATTGGACTTACTCATTGGTTCGAGAAGATTGAGTCTATTTTTAGGGTTAGCCTAGTCTGAGAGGAGGATAAGGTTAGTTCCGCAAGCTGCACTCTTAAAGATAGTGCATTAACTTGGTGGAACAACTTGGTTAGTAGTTTGGGTAATGATGTGGCATATGGTTTGACTTGGAATAACTTTAAAGAGAGAATGATCACCCGTTATCGTCCCCGGGGTGAACTTAAGAAGTTAGAAGCCGAGCTTAAGAACTTGAAGATGAAGGGCACTGAATTAGATGCCTATGAACAAAGGTTCTTTGAGTTGACTTTGTTGTATCCTAATACTTATGCTGATGAGAAAATTATTAAGATTGAAGCTTATATTGATGGGTTATCTGAGAAAATTAAGCATGAGGTTGAGTCTAGTAAGCCCCAGACTATTGAGGCTGCTATGTCTATGGCTCATAAACTTAATGATAAATTTTTGAGGAGAAGTAAGGCTACTGTGACCAATGTCAGTGAGGAAGTTGTTAAAAAGACTGATAATGGGAAAAGGAAGTGGGATAATAACCGCAACCAGGACCAAGGTTAGTAGAAGAAATAAGATACTTCTGGTTCTAATAACCGTAATCAGCGTGTTTGTCCTCGATGTTATAAGGCTCATGATAGTTATTGTACGGTTACTTGTAAGAGGTGTTCCAAGCAGGGACACATTGCTAAAGATTGTACGGTGCTTATGCCGGGTTCTGCTACTCCTGCTGCAGGTGGTAGTAATAATGCTGGTAATAATTGTGGTAATGGTAATGGTAATGAGAAGCCGAGAAATGGTGGTAATCAGAGAGTTTGTTATGAATGCGGTAAGCCGGGGCATTTCCGTGATGCCTGCCCTAACAAGAAGACTACTGAGAATGCACGTGGAAGAGCATTCAATATTAATGCCAGGGATGCTGAGGAAGATCCTAAACTTGTTACGGGTACGTTCTCGGTCAACGATTTATCAGTTTATGTACTATTTGATTCGGGGGCTGATTTGAGTTTTGTGTCAAATAAATTAAGTCCAAAAATCAAAACTCCATTAACTCCTCTAGAAAATACTTATGTTGTAGAGATAGCTAATGGTAAAGTGCTTACTGCTAAGACTGTGTATCGTAAATGTAACATTAATTTGGCTGGTAGAGATTTTGAGATAGATTTGATACCGATTGACCTAGGCAGTTTTGACGTTGTTATTGGTATGGATTGGTTGTCTGCGAATCGTGCTGAGATTGTGTTTTATGAGAAAGCTATTCGTATTACTAATGTGGTTGGAGAGCCGCTTATGGTTTTTGGGGATAAGAAATGCAGACAGTTAAACCTTATTAGCTGTTTGAAAGTTCATAAACATCTCCGCAAAGGATGTCATGCTATTCTAGCCCATGTTGTTGATTCTGATAGAGAAGAGAAGAGCGTTGGTGATGTTCATATTGTTAGAGATTTTCCCGAGGTATTTCCTGAAGATTTACCTGGCCTTCCGCCGCAACGCGCGGTTGAATTTCAAATCGATCTTGTTCCCGGTGCTGCTCCTGTAGCACGTGCTCCTTATCGACTTGCACCATTCGAACTTCAAGAATTGTCGAGTTAACTCCGTGAGTTGTTAGACAAGGGTTTTATTCGTCCTAGTTCGTCCCCTTGGGGAGCTCCCGTTCTATTTGTTAAGAAGAAAGATGGTTCGTTTCGTTTGTGCATTGATTATCGTGAATTAAACAAGCTTACTGTTAAAAAACGTTACCCTCTTCCAATAATTGATGATCTGTTCGATCAGCTTCAAGGTTCATCTGTTTATTCTAAAATCGATCTTCGTTCTGGTTATCATCAACTGCGTGTTAAAGAATCTGATGTTCCAAAAACCGCTTTTCGCACCCGTTACGGTCACTACGAATTCCTTGTTATGCTGTTCGGATTGACAAATGCACCTGCTGTATTCATGGACCTCATGAACCGTGTGTGTAGACCCTATCTGGACAAATTCATTATTGTTTTTATCGACGACATCCTTATTTATTCCAAGAGTGATGAAGAGCACGAAGAACATTTGAAGTTAGTGCTTGATCTATTGAGGAAAGAAGAGTTGTACGCTAAGTTCTCTAAGTGTGCTTTCTGGTTAAGAAAAGTTCAATTCCTTGGACATATTGTTAGTAAATAGTGAATACAAGTTGATCCTGCCAAGATTGAGGCAATTGAAAAGTGAGAAATTCCGAAAACTCCTACTCAGGTTCGTCAGTTTCAAGGGTTGGCAGGTTACTATAGAAGGTTCATTCAAGATTTCTCTCGTATAGCGAAACCTCTGACTGCTTTAACACACAAGGGGAAGAAGTATGAGTGGAAGGATGAACAAGAGACTGCTTTTCAAACTCTGAAGAAGAAGTTGACTACCGCTCCGATATTGTCACTACCTGAGGGTAATGATGATTTTGTCGTCTATTGTGATGCATCGCGTCAGGGCTTTGGTTGTGTTTTGATGCAACAAAAGAAAGTTATTGCGTACGCGTCACGTCAGTTGAAGATCCATGAACAGAATTATACAACTCATGATTTAGAGTTGGGAACTGTTGTGTTTGCACTTAAGATTTGGAGACATTATCTCTATGGGGTCAAAAGTACAGTGTACATTGATCACTAAAGTCTTCAACATATCCTTGATAAAAAACAGTTGAATATGAGGCAGCGAAGATGAGTTGAGACGTTAAATGATTATGATTGCGAACTTTTATATCATCCGGGAAAATCCAATGTTGTGGCCGATGCGTTAAGTCGTAAAGAGAGGGTTGAACCTCGCAGATTTAGAGCTTTAAATATGACGATTCGAACAAACCTTGCAAGGCAGATTCTTGAGGCACAACAAGAAGCCTTAAAGGAGGAGAACTTTGTGAACGAGAAAGTCAGAGGCATGGCTAAGAAGTTTGAGGTACGAGCAGATGGTACTAGATATTTTGCGGGACGTCTTTGGGTTTGATCGGTGTCGAAGGGCCGGTCAAAAATAGCCTAATTACTCTACTTTAGATAGGGTAAGCAGGATTCAATCCACGAGAAGTTGTGGTTAACTAGCAAGCAATTTCAAGATTGGTTTGTTTGTGATTAACTAAAATTAACTAATGTAAAGACTAGATTAACAATTACTAAGCAAATGTAAACTTTGAGTATTTAAGAGCATAAACAATGAGCTAAAAGAAAAAGTTGTAATCAATTGGATAAAAGCCTTTATTCCTTTACAATCCCAATTATGCATGTACTAGTCCAACAAATCCTTATGCTATCGAATTATCAACTAAATCTCATAGACAAGACTTCTTCAATTTTTCAATTTTATGATTATCTTGGGCACAAGCAATGCTACTTACACACGTTGTCTTTATCCCTATACTAAATTATAACTAGGTTGGATTAAGCACAAGATGTTAAATATCAATCACTTGTTTTGCAACAATCAATAACTTTCAAACTTGCATTAATTGATAATTCAAAAGATTCAATAAAATTATAAACCAAAAGACATAAGGATTACAAAATCAAGAATCACATAAGTAAATGAAGAACTAAACATACAATAATTGTTCATATAAGGAATAAAGTAAAAGGAACTAGCCAAGCATGTTGGTGATGATGATTATAGTTGCTTCTTGAAGTTGCATGATGAACATTCCTTGAATCCTAGCTTAAATCCTTGATTAATAATGATTGATGGTGTGATTTTGTGTGTTTTATGCTCTCAAAACTGATGGAAAAGGTATGGAATTCGTAGCCTAGGGTTTACCATATATAGGGATGAAGTAGGGTGCTCCCCAAGCATGAAATCCCTCAAATTACGCCTCAAATTTTATCCAAAAATAGCTCCAGCCGCAATTTGCACCTCCTGGCCACAATTTGCGGCCGAACCGCAAAAACATCCGCAAAAATGCACCCAAATTGGCCCTGTTCCACTTCAAAATCACCCAGCCACAAAATCAACCGCAAAAACATCCGAAATTTGCAGCCGGACCGCAAAACAGCCGCAATTTACAGTTGGGACTGATTTTCATCTTTTCTCATTTAAACCTCGTATTTCGTATTTTCGATCCAAATCGTTGCCCATTATGAAAAACCTTATAAAATAACTTTCTAAACCTCGAACGCACACGTAAAATACATCCCTTAATATCAAATACGATCGACATTTATGAACCGATCAACTCCCCCACACTTATCATTGTTTGTCCTCAAACAATCTCAAACTCAAATCTTCAACGCGAACCTTTATCCTTGAACTTTTGACAACTGATAAATCTTCGAAAGAATGTATAAAACCGCAAAGTCTTTGAACTCAATGCGAAACATAAATTTCCCCGACATGGCTCTCACTTAATCAACTTTAACTTCTTGATTATATAAACATCTCGTCTAGAGAAAATACTTCAAAAATGTAACAAACTTCAAACTTGGTGATCTTCAAATAAAACATAAGTCAAGTGAGAGCCATCCGCCATATGAACTAGATAAGAGAACCATGGTACAAGTTACATACTACGCTCTAGTTGTTAAACTAGAAGCGTTACCATTAATTCCATCTTTGTTTTGAAAGTTGGTGTGCCAGAGTGTCCGAAGACACCCTTTTTGGTTCTCCCAGTGTTTTAGGATCACTGCACTCATCTCATGCCCCCAACGACTCCTCCGGTGACTCTCGGAGCAGGGTGGACAATCGACGAAGGGTCGTGGAATTTAAGTCCCACGTGACTTATAATGAGATTTAGTGTTTGTGGATTTAGCCCCATCTAGCTCTATTTTAGCGGTATTATACGCCCCAACAAGGCTCTCGTGTAGGAATATTTATCCAGCTCCTAAACTGGTTGTTTTATGGATTTGGCTCCATCGAGTTCTCGTGTTGTGGTTTTAGCCCCAAGCAAGGCTCTCGTTTAGGAATATTTAGCCAGCCCCTAAACTGGCTGTTTTGCATCGAACTGTGGGTAAAGCTAGTGTCATCCACAGCTAATCCTGGTTTTAGATAGCGACACAGAACAAGTTCAAACACTAGCATTTGTTCCCGGTATCGAAACAAGATGTGAATGAACAGGAAATGACGTTTTGCACTTTTCAATTCATCAATTCATGGGTTATAACTGCAAAGACTAAGCTTTGCGCGGGACAATCCTGTAAATTTTGACTTTCTTTGAAATCACAGTTTAATCACCAAATGGTTTTCAATTTTTCAACATTTATGCTCATAAACTATGATGTTTCACTTTTTTTTAATCACGAAGTCAATTTCCATGTTAATACCCACAATATTCATTATTACCACATGCCATTCCCGTTTATCATTTCACAATCTTTTAACAATCTTACACTTGGGTTGTGATGAAATTATGATAAAAAAAAAATTGTTCACACAATAATCATAATGTTTTATTCGTTTTAAGCTTCAAACCCAAATAATGTATCTCAAAAAAAAAATTTAATTTTCCCCTCTCCCCCACACTTGAATCATGCTACGCCCTCGTACGCATGTTTAGAGTGTTACAATACTTATGTGAAATGAAAGAGGGAAAATTTCACACCTTACCGAGATACTCGCAAGTTCACCATCCAATAGTAACCATCGCACATCATTTTGATTCATCATCACGCATTCCATCCGATTACATTTATCCTTCCATTACAACTTAGAAAAGAAAAACAAAAGAAAACCGTAAATCCTAACTAGCCACTTCCGTAGGACTTACGGTTGCACTTAGCGTGTGCAACAAGCCTTTAAACCACCTGATTCCCTCGGGTGGATGAGTTTTGTCTCGTGAGGGCTTGCAGTGAACATACCCACAAAGTTCATTTAACTAAAAATAAAAATAAAATAGAAACAAAGTAAAAATAAAATAAAGAAGACTTACAAACTCTACACATAGTTTGTGCAATTTTATTTCTGAGTCGTGCACATGACTCTTTCTCCACTTTAGCTAATTCCAAGACTGTAGAAGGTTCCTCCTTCTCTAACTTTGTAAGAACCTTCACTATCTATAACTTTCCTCAACTTAGAATCTAACCACACGTCATTCTCCTTTGCCACATGCATTAACTCATACAATTTCCCTTCTTCTTTAGGAGACAAGTTACACGCAAGACGGTTGGTTAAGCTTTCATCCCCCCTACTCCTAGCATCATGGACCCGTCTATGTAATTTTCTCATGGAACAATCAAGCACCGGGTCATCCACATATTCCTTACACTCACTATCATGCCTCAAAGAATTATGTGGCGGGTTTTCACTATCTCTCCCACACTTAGGCCCTTCAAGATCCTCTAAATTGGAAATCACCTCATAATCAACTCGAGAATTAACCTTTTCATTCTTATTCACTTTGATCTTGTGACCTATAAACCTTTAAACGAGTTTTTCTACGATTTTCCCCATTACTTTGACTACTTTTTCATCGGATTCTTCAGACTTTTCAAGTGTATCAACAGACATATTCCCAACACAATTCTCCATTTTGTTATCATTAGATACCTGCTCATTTAATTTTCTCATTGATGGTGGTCGGGAAGGCCTAATCACCTTCGGGGTTACCAAATGTTTATCCTCTTCACATTTAGAAACTTTTTCATCTACCTCAACAAATGTGGATACTGCCATCATAATTTCTTTCATCGGTAATGAACAAGTGGTGCTAAATGATGAACTCAACTTGGTTTCAAGAACTTGACTCAGATTTTTCAATTCCCGCTCAAGATTTTGTATCGACTCTTGTTGACTCATCAAAATTTCTGCATTAGTTCTTATTTGAGATTCCATGAATTCCCTTGTCATACCCTATTCACTAGATTTTCTTACCTCCTCTTTGTCTTTCACATCCGGTGCATACTTTTAAACCTGTTCATGGTTAGTATCTAACAAAAAACAATCATGGACATCCGGTGTATGTAATGAATTAAAAATATTAATCCGTCATCTCTTATTACCAAAAGAAATGTCTATAACCCCGGTTCTATAATTGATAAGAGCATCAATTGTGGCCAAAAATGGACGACCAAGAATGATCGTCGGTTGGGTCTCCCTAAAAGTGGTCTCTGTGTCCATAACTATAAAATCTACCGGGTAATAAAAGTCTTTCACTTTCACAATCACATTTTCCAACATATCCCTTGGAGTTCTCATTGACCGATCCGCAAGTTGGACGAGAATATCTGTATGTTTTAAAGTTCCCAACTCGTATCGGTCAACAAGGTTCGATGGAAGTATGTTAATACTAGCCCCTGAGTCCAACAAAGTATTTTTGACATTAACATTACCCACCGTAACTGAAATTAATGGTGTCCCCGGGTCCTTAAACTTGGGTGGAAGTGAACCCGAAATTACAGCACTCACTTTTTTAGTTAATTTTACCTTTTTGGGCAATAATGCATTGAGTTTACGCTTTTGAACACACAAGTCTTTTAAAAACTTAGCATATGCTGGAATTTGTTTGATTGCATCAATAAGTGGAATATTTATTTTTACATGTTTAAATGTTTCTCACATATCATCCGCTTTTGGTCCCTTTTTCCCATAAGGGAATTGGTTCGGGGACTCCAAAGCCTTGGGGAATGGAATGGTATTAGCCTCATTGTTCGATGTCCCAATTTCGTTAATGATGGGTTCTTTATTTTCCACCCCCTTCCCAAGGTCATTATTTTTACTTACCTCATCCTCCTCATCAAGAACGATAGGAGACTTACGTGCATCGCGTTGAGATACCTCTTTCTCACCAACCTTATTGTCATACTTCTTTCCACTATGCAAGGTGCCTACCATGTTTACACTATGTCCTTTTCCCGAGTCCTTATGATTTGGATTTAACACCGTATAACTCGGTATGTTACCCGGCTCCCGATTTCCCTTACTCTCCGCTACATTACCAATTTCTTTAGCCAATGCACCAATAGACTTATTTTGCACCTCCACTATTTTTTGCATTTCAGAAATAAATGCGTCCATCTTGGCATCCGAGCTTGATGGTTGATTGGGTGGAGAACTGTTTTGATTTTGGTTTTGGTTTTGGCTTTGATTTTGGTAATTGTTTTGGTTTTGATTTTAGTTATTGGGATAAGGGTTTTGATAATTTCTTTGATAATTCCCTTGATTTTAGAAGTTGTTTTGGTTTTGGAAGTTGTTTTGAGGTCTTTGTTGGGTTCTTTGATTGTTAGCATTTAAAGCGTTGTTGTTGCTCCAACTAAAGTTTGGATGATTTCTCCATCCCGGATTATACGTGTTGGAGTATGGATCAAATCTCCTTCCCTGAACCTCGTTAACCTGTTCTTCCATTATCTGTTGATTCACTATTGGGATCCCACTCCTACACCCGTGTGCAAAATGAGAAGGATCTCCACAAATCTCACAAACTTCCTGAACCTGCGAAACATTACAAGCAAGACCCTGGTTTGGGTTGTTAAATATAAGCATTTTCAAATAATCTAATTCTTGCTCCAAGTTCCTAGATGAACCACCCGAGTCGGAAATGTGATTCACTCGGGAAGTACTAGGTTGTTTTCGATTGACTGAAGCTTAGGTTTTTGAACCCTTACTTAATTGCTCAAAGAAGGTCCACTCGTCATCACTAGATCGAGTTAAAAACGTCCCACCACTAGCAGCCAAAAGGAATTGCCTATTCTGGGAATCCAAACTATCATAGAAAACTTTAACCAATTCCCACTTTGGTATCTCATGGTGTGGGCATGCCCTAAGTAATTCCTTCAGACGTTGATATGCTTCATGAAAAAGTTCACCGGGTAGTTGCCTAAAAGATTTTATTTGCGTACGCATGTCCGGGGTCTTACTTATAGGGTAAAACTCCTCTAAAAACTTCTTTTTCATTTCCGCCCAAGTATTAATACTCCGGGCGGGTAAAGAGAGAAACCATCGTTTTGCCTTATCTTTTAATGAATAAGGAAATAAGCGAAGTCGCACCTCATCATCAGTGAAACCGTTTACCTGATTAGTAGCACATATTTCATTAAACTCAGTGATGTGTTCATATGGTTCCTCATTGGCCATACCTCGGTAGGTTGACAAGATCGATATGAGTTGAGGCCGGGCCTCAAATCTTCGATTGTTCCCTCCCGCCGGTGCAGGAAAAATAATGGGTGAATGATCCGCATAATCACCCAGTTGGTAGTAGGAGTCTACTCCTCTTTCACGGTCAGCCATTTCGGTTTATTCAACAAAAACTTCCTCATCGACGTCGAAGTCTGATTTAGGCGAGTTTGGTGGAACAATAGTATGTGACTCTGGTGGTGGTTGTGTTGATGCTGAAGCCACCGTCGAGCTTTTATGAATCCTTGTAGCTTTTCGATTAGCTTTTGCAGATTTCTCAATTTTCGGGTTTAAAGGTTCAAGATTTTGATCTCATGAACTCCGAGTTTGCATACACTAACCTGCACTTCAACAGAAACAAGAATACCGAACGTAAAACTGACAAACAAAATATAAGAAACAATATTTTTGGATTTTTTTATGTTTTATAATTTTTATGGTTTTACTAATTTAACAAGAAAGCAATTAAAATAAGAGCTTGCAATCAAGCGCACACCTCCCCGGCAGTGGCGCCAAAATTTGATCGGTGTCGAAGGGCCGATCAAAAATAGCCTAATTACTCTACTTTAGATAGGATAAGCAGGATTCGTTCCACGGGAAGTTGTGGTTAACTAGCAAGCAATTTCAAGATTGGTTTGTGTGACGACCCGGAAATTTTCGAACAAATTTAAACTTAATCTTTATATAATTCCGACTTGATAAGCAATGAATTTTAATAAATCTTGAACCTCCGAAAAGAGTTTTACACAAGCTTTTGGTCACCCTTTTATTCCGACGATTCACGAACGTCATAACTTGATTTAATTGTTTAATTGTTTAATTATTGTGTATATATATGGATTTATATATATTTAACTTGAAAATATGATAATTAAATATCTCATTAAGTATATTAACAAAGTATTATATATATATATTTTCATACTACTAATTTAAAGAGTTTTCAAACAATATATATATTACTATTTAAACGACGTAATTAACTTATGTTAAAATGTATTTACATATAATGTATTACGAGTGTAAATACATCCTTACAAGTATTGAATACACTTTATAATATACCAATACATATAAAGGATAGCTATACTAATATTTTCGTTCAATTTCCTCAAAGAATTTTACTCGCATTCATACGGTATTTTTACCCGCATTATACACAGCTTCTAGAAGTATTTACTATTGGTATATACCAATAAAAATCTGAAATTATTTATGTAATATGTCATCCATGACCTAATCAATTTAATGTGTAATGCATGACTTAATACAATTTAACTTATCTTAGATATTTTCACTAAAAACCAAAATTATAAGCTTATAAATAAGGACCATTTTAATTCATTTTTACTCCACATTTTCTTAAACTAAAAACACCCACTTGAATGCTCTCATATCATAATTTAATCTCAGAAACTTTCCTCTTCATAATCAAGGTAAAATACTTCTCAAAATCCTTGTTCAATTCCTTGTATAGTTGCTATCTTATTATACTTATAAAACTTGTAAAAACTAGAACTTGTTTTGGTGAACACCAAGCTTGTTTGAAAAACTAATCTAATCTTTCTAACTTAACTCTAATAACACTTATTTATATGTATTTTGATGTTATATTAAGTTAATATAAGAACTTATAACTTGTACATATGAATAACACTTTGAAACTTAACATATATCCTTTAATCTCCATTCGGTAAAAAGCGGGCTGTTTTGGGTTGGGAATTAAAAACCTATCTTAGACTTTGAGTTCGAGGCTAAGACTTTGGAAATATGTTAATATATGTAAATAAGACTTCTAGTATTTTTTTCATGATTTTAGACAAAGTGGAAGTATTTTATCAAAAATCATATATTGGGTGGATGCCGGGATTTTTCCAAATCTGTCCACCGACACAAAAAGAGGGTAAAGCTCTAAAACTCATAACTTGGGATGAACTTTTCGAATTGGTTTTATAAAATTTACTTCTTAATGAATCCATAGCAATTTGATTCACTTTAAACGGAGTTGTAATGAATATTTGGCTAGTAAAACAAAATCTGCTAAAATTAACGTTGTATGGACGAAATTTATATTATAAAAACTATATTAACCATATCCTTGTTAACTTTTCCTATATCCTATATATATTTGTACATGTTTTCGGTAGTATAACAAAATATTATAATCTTGGTTAATTCTGTGATTGTATATATGTATAATAATATTCTTGGTACGTCCTAACACAACAAGTATACAATACGTTTTGATAAATCCTAAGACAATACGTACACAATATGTCTTAGTTAAATCTAAGACAATATGTATACAATACGTCTCTGGGTTGATGCAAAGACAATACATATACAATACGTCGTGGGGTAATTCTAAGATTATATATATATATATATATATATATATATATATATATATATATATATATATATATATATATATATATATATATATATATATACCGATTATTGGACTGTTGGACTTTTTGGACTATTTTGGACTACTAACAAAGGACTACTAACAATGGACTACTAACATAAAATGTTAAAAATTATTATATAAGTATTCTATGAACTTGCTTTATTTTATTTATATGTCGTATTATTATCTGAATCGTTATTATTGTTATAGGTTCGTGAATCCAAGGACGACGGTCATATTTTTAATAAGTTGAAAACTTATTATTAATATACTTTTACTACTGTGAGTATATAGTCCCATTTTTAAACTCTAAAAATATTTTGGGATGAGAATACATGCATTTTATGTTTTACGCCATGGACGCAAGTACTTAAAATATATTCTACATTGAGTTGTACCACCTTGCATATCTTCCCTAATATCTTGGTAACTAATATTTACATGTTGTAAGAACATGTAAGCGCGAATCCTATTGATAGATCTATCGGGTTTGACTACCCCAACCGGGCTAGTAGCTCTAGTATCGTAAACGGTTGCATAGTACTTCATTTTTACTACACTTGGTACAGTGTAGGAAGATTTCATAATAAAGGGAATATGCCACATTAATGGTTAAGTATGGTTACTGAAGCGATCAACAACTTATAGAATACTTTTATACACTTGCGAGTGTACATATATTTATAACTATGAAATCTTGTGGTCTATATTTATATCGATGCTAAACCTATATATCTCACTAACCTTTGTGTTGACTGTTTAAGCATGTTTATTCTCAGGTCCTTAAGAAAGTCTTCCGCTGTTGCATTATCTGAGCAAGCTGTGCATGGAGTCTCATGCTTTTAATTAAATAAAGTGTTGCATTCAATAAAACCATTGTCATGTATTATATTTGACTGTTATGTCACGTGTGTAGTATTTGAAAACCGATGTATTATGAGGATTATTCCTTAAATAATCGCCCAATTGTTTAAAACATGCATTATGTATAATAATAGTGTTCTTTTTATGAAACGAATGCAATATTTTCTAAACCTATCATATAGAGGTCAAATACCTCGCTATGGGACCAATGAATAACGTACCACGTTTATAGTAATATGGACGAGTCGTTTCAGTTGGTATTAGAGCGATGGTCTTAGCGAACCATGTCTTGCATTAGTGTGTCTAACGGATAGTTATTAAGATGCATTAGTGAGTCTGGAATTCGACCGTAACTGCATGTCAAAAGTTTTGCTTATCATTTCTAGTCGGAAATCATCTGCTTATCACCCTTAGAAAATTACATACTTATCATTCTTAGTCTAGACACATCTTACTGCATTGATTACATGAACAGTGTATAGACGAAATTCATATCTTAGCGTGTCTGCTAATTCATATCTTAGCGTATCTGTTACTGTAAACTTTGCCTAACATATTCCATAAATTCCTTCGTAATCTATGAAATCTTTTGCTCTATATATATAGATATTCTATGTAGTTAGAATACCATTCGATAGCCGAAAATCATTTCATATCGAAAAATCCTTTATTCAATCGTACGAAATGGAACTCTCCACTAGTTCAAGTCCCTCGAATTCCGATATGAAATTTCACTCGAGCTCTAAAAGTAGTGTGACCGGAATGGATCAACCAATTAGTCATCATCTATTTTGGATGAATTGGGGATGGGTTTGTAGTCTACTTAATCATTGTAGATAAGAAGAAGGTGATCCCTTCCATCCACCACATTGCCCTCTTGGTGAAGCACATGAGGCACTTGCCAGCGAACCCGTTCGTAACACCATTTTCTCTCTCATTTCCAGGATATGCCACAACGAGTATAATATTACTAATATTATTGAGGTTATCCGACCTTTACTCCGTATCTTGCATGGTGAATTATTTAGTGTAAAAAAAAAAATTTACTGTCATGAAAAGCAAAACTTCATTAGCAAGTGCATCCTACATCATTTCATTCCCTTTATAAAGCTCTTGACCTCTCTTTTTATTCAAGAAACTTTAAACATCTTCTTTCACAATACAAAACAAAATAAAACAAATTCTCATCATCTATACTCACATCAAACCACTACCAGCATCAGCAGCAGCCGTACCAACAACATCACAAGCCTCAACATCGCAAACCGCATTACGAGCATCAACACCATACGCACCGCAGGCACTGAGGGATACCAACAATAATGAGTGATGAAGTATTAATTCATTATTTCATTTACGTTGAAGAAATATTCCGCGGCGATTATGTAATCTCTAAAGTTTTAGGGATTATTCATTTCTAGTTCCAACCGTAAACCAAATGAGATTAATATAATATTAACTCATTAAATTCATATTACATCTAAAGAAAATATACATACACATATTTTTATAAAGACTGTAATAAAAATTATTTTGTACAAAATATTACTTGTGAAATTTTATTTTAACGGGTAGGCAAGGACAATCGTTAATTATACTCTCTCTTTTCATAGCAATATACATCATTTCACAAAATTCAAGACAACCATTTTCCATACCAATTCAATTACATATTCTGATTTTGACAGATCAAAATCCAAGTCAAGATTTAAGAAGTGCCATCAATCTTAAATTCTTACATCCTTCAAAATTATACTCTAAATTCAAATTATACTAGAACATCACTTTCATTCACAGAACTCATAAAGATATTCATATCATTCAAGTTTACGACGAATTCATTATACGGATATTGACGATGACAACCTGCGTCTAAACCCTTCAAAATTCTTGAAAACACCTCAACTAAGGAACAATCGAGAAAATGAACCAATCACACGATACATACGAAGAATATATGCATATAGATATGCATTCGGAGGACACTTGAACCTAAGCAAAGGTTCAACACGTATCCGTGTCAGATCCTTTAGCATTATTATTACCTAAAAAAACTTTACAATCCCTTTTCAAAATAGCGAATTTTGTCACAGCTCCAGAAAGACAACTTCGACTTTTCATCCGGAGTAGCCTTATTATAACCTCGATATATATGTTGTCTTTTCGCCATTGTTATCGGGGAACCTTTTATATTCCACCACATTAGTAGTAAGCTTACCAGCAACTTTATTGCTCTTTGACTTAAATCTCTCTGAAAGATCACTATAAAACGTTGTCATGTACCCATCTACATCTTGTAACAATAATTGTCATACCAAACCCCAGGAAGCATCAATAATTATTCTTGAATCTCACATCATTTCTGCATATACATATAACGTTATTTCCTGGAATTATAATTCTGAAATCCGGAATAGCACTTCAGCCTACGAATCAGTACTATGAAGTTTTGAAAAAGCTGAATGAAGCAGTAGAAACTGTAGACAACCGTAACAGTAAAAAGTTGATGATAAAGAATATTGTGTTAGCAAAGCATAGAAAAAGAGAAGGTTTGGAACTGGAAAACGGATTGAGCAAACCCTGAAGGAGGCTGTGGACAAATCACAAGGACTAAATCTGCCTTCAAAGAATCCAAATGATTCAGTGTCTGCTGAAGCCTTTAGCGAATACCTTGCTCCTTACTCTAAACCCTTGTGGATAATATTCTTCATCATCCTCTGATCTTAGATATTCTAAGATATCATCGTATCTTTCATTATAAATATCCTCCATATTTCTGAAGATATTTTCATAACTATTCTTATCTGAAATAATTCATCTTTTCGCGCTATCTATGTTACATCATAAAAGAAACTATTTTAGTTTCTAAATTCTGGAACCTTCGAGTTTAAAATATGAATGTTTTCAAGTAGTGTTAGGAACTGAAGCATGAGTTAGTATAATATAATGACACTTGATCAACGTGATTATATTACAGTAAGTCATGTTGAGTTTCTAAATGGAACGTAATGATTTACAGACCATAACGTCATCATGTGCCATGTTACATGACACTTACATTCAATCTAATCTCTGAACATAAGAACATATTCTATTGATAGTTCTATCTTTTCCTTTGGATTCTGGTAATTTCACAAGTCAAATTGTGCTATTACAATTTCTCTCTTAGAGCATTAGCTATGTTCATTCCGAATTTCATATCTATGAATTCTAGACCATTATTCGCTTGACTTGAAGTCGGGGAAAAGAAGACGGAAGCATGAAACTCCAAAATATAAGGAAAACTATAAGCACGAAGACAACGCAGAAATTACAAACTGTGTATATCGATGCGTATAGAAATATAAAGACACGGGAAAACTAAGAATACTATAAACCCAAGAGCATAGTAGAAATTAATGGATTCCTCCGGTGGAAGATGAAAAAGAAGAATGACAGATGTGATAGTCAAGAATATATCAAGAATTAAAACTGGATGGAGCATATTGACTAATGTTTTGGAAGTACGAAGAAAGGAAGAAAGTATAAAAGATGGGAGATGTGGAAATAAGGAAACGTAGGAGGTTGATTTATAGTAAAATATCCGACAGAGAAATCGAGACAGATTATTGCATTAAATCGAAGAGGATCATAATTTTCTTAATCGCCGAAGAATCAAATCTTATATAGATTACAAAGATTTTCTTTAATCTGGAGATCAACCGTGATGACGTCAAAAGATAAGACGAATCCCTATTTTCTCATTTCACTCTTTTACGATAGCTTCACTGTAACGACCCTGGATTTTCCAACGTTTATTTATTAATAATTATTATTATTAATACTTGTGATTAAACAAATGTATGTTATTACATTTACATGTTGCCATGATTGCCCGTACTTGACTTTAATTGCCCGAAACGTCTTTGTGACACCCGAAACTTACACGAATAATATTTTCAAATATTATTTACATTCATGATTAGTTTTATTAATCATTTTAATTAACTATGGTTATTAGTTAATTACTTGGGCTTTAATTTGATTTATTTGTTAATTAATTGAACTTGGGCTTTTATTAGTGTTATGGACTCATGATATTGGGCTTATAAGCCCACCCTACATTTTAAATGGATTCTTTAGCCCATTCTTGCATGTAAGTATCACTTTGGAAACAAACTAGTTAGTTAACTTTGTTTAGAATCTAATTACTACACCATCCCCATGCATGCACCCTTATTATCCTACTTTTGAAGCTTTACATATATGAAACTAGTGGTTTTTCTCCTCCTCCCTCCCCTCATTCAAACCGTCGGCCAAGGGGGTCTACAAGGGGATTCAAATCTTTTTTTTTTCATTACTTACTCTCACATTTCACTCATTCCAAACACACACTTACTTGCTACTTCCATTTTTCTCTCATCTTTCTCTACATTTTGTAAGTAACAAAGCTTGAGTTCTTCCTTTTCTTCTCTCTTAAAACCGTAACCATGAACCCCTAAATCATCATCATCATCATCTGTTAATTGTTTTGATACTTGTCTTTGTTAATTACTTACTAGTTGTTGTTATTCTTTACTAGTTACAAGAATCAAACTCTTTAGTTTCATTCTTCATTTTACCTTGTAATTACAAGAACACACAAGAACTAAACTTACTAGTTTATGATTCTACTTTTATTGTTTCAAAAGATTTAAGGTTCATGTGTTGTAAATCATACTTGTAATTCATGTTAGTAAACTTTAAAGTTTACTTTCTTAAAGATCAAACTTTGGTTTGAATCTTTAAAGTATGCAACCCATGAACTTATTAACTTGTTTACCTAGCTTATTTACTTCATTTACTTGCACTTTAATTTCATGATTTATGTTCTTGTTGGTCAAGTGTTACTAGTTAACATTGATCTCATTAATCTTGAACTAAAAATTAACTTTAAAAGTTCAAGAACATGTAAGTAAGATTTCTTTAATTATAACTTTGTACACTTATGTTAGATCTAGACTTTTGAGTCTTGGATCTTCAAGATCAAACTAAGAACTATGTTCTACATCTTAAGATCTTGATTTCATAAGTTTACTTTCAAGTTTGTAACTTATTATTAGTTTTAAAGTTCATGTATGTGTTAGATCTAAGACTTTGATGTAACTTTGGTTCATCAAAACACTTGCAACACTTAAGTGAGTTGTGCTTCATGTCTTAGACTTACACTTGGGTTATGATGGTCAAAACTTGGTGAAAATGATGCAAACACATCAACGAATTGTACACTTGAAGCTATATGCATCAAGGATGAGAACCATGATAAGCATCGAGCACCAAGAACCTCCGGAACCTACTGACCCTACTCTTTTACTGTTTCTGTATCTGACCTGTATGACCTGGGCTACTGTAATTATGATTTTAAGATAGCTCTGTTCGATTAGATAACTTTTCATATAGGACTCGTCTTAATCCGAGTTACGGTTTAGGATTTATGGCCCTCCGATCGTCACTATGTCCATTTAACGTTGTGCTGAAAATTCTGACCTACTCGCACTTAGACCGTCGCCACGGTCAAACAAAGACGAGTTTGCTTCTGTAATTTTTACCACAACTAAAGGACTCATAGACGGAGCCATGGCCACTGGTATCACCTTATTTCAGTAGGTATAGAGGCCGTGGTGACTGACCGAACTCAGCCTTTGTTTTAAACTACTTTCATGAACGAAACCTACTTTACACCTTTTATTTAATGATGAATGATGATGACCTTTAAGACCTTATTTACATACTTTTAAACCTATTCGGACGATTTACTGACTTAGTACTATTTGACTTAGGTTGAAGACCCGTTTGGACAACCTTCATTACTTGCTTACTTTTCGAGTCATACTTTACCGCTACTTTATCATTGTGAGTTATAGCATTCCCTTTTTACTTTAACTTATATTGGGAACTGAGAATACATGCAGATTGTATGTTTTACATACTAAGAACGAGTACTTAAACTTATATATGTGTGGGTTATACAACGGCATAAACATTCCCTTTAGCTCGGTAACGTTTAATCATTGGTTTTTGAACTGTGAACGCGAATCTTAGATATGGATCCATAGGGTTTGACATCCCCACTCGGGCTAGTAGCGCTAGCATTTAACGAGTGTTTAATACTTCGTAGACATACGCACTTTCCAAGTGTACTTTCAGGGGGTATAAACGTTAAGTTAGTTACCAAGTGCCCACGGTTAACATATACTTTATCATACTGTTTTGAAACGCTCTTTGTAGCACTGAAATCTCGTGGCCTACCTTACATACTGTTATACTTAAACTATAGCTCACCAACCTTTGTGTTGACGTTTTTAAGCATGTTTTTCTCAGGTGCTTAAGGTTAATTGCTTCCGCTGTCGTGCTAGTCTTGCCGTAGACACCCGCTGCTCTATTGTTATCCCCGCATGAACTGTTTATCTTGCATTCAAACTTTAATACATTTGAAACTATATTTTGTAATGACCTAAGGGTCATATACATTTATTCATGCTTGCTATTCGTAGAAGTATACTGTTGGTGTAAAACAATTGATGTCTGTTATGACGTCATCTTTTTTATCGTGAATGCAACTTCTTTTGAAACAGCATATAGTACTTAACCTTGTAATGATCCTGTTGTTGATGATTCGTACATGATGGTTTTGTACGGGGCATCACATTTGGTATCAGAGCATTGGTTGTAGGGAATTAGGTTGCATTAATGAGTCTAAGACCGAGCCGAGTAGGATTCACTAATAGGACTAATCTACAACTTGCTAGTTTACTTGTTTCCGCTGAACTTACTGCATGCTACTGCTTACTTTTACTGCTACATGTCGTATGCTACTACATGATTTCACTACTGTATGATATTACTTGCTTTCGATTGCATGCTACTTCTGTACAATTCGTTATCATTGCCATGCTACTTATTGTTATACATAATTTAAACTGTTGGCCTAATACGTGCTTGCTTTATGACTTACTGACATGGAAAAATTTATTTTTCCTTGTTCAGATGTCAGATACTCCACCTACTATCATTTTGGGCAGTTCAGACTCGTCAGCCACCCCACCTGCTGCTGCTGCTGCCGACACACCGATCCCGCTACCCACGAGTGACCCCGACGCTTCATCTTCCGGGACTAGCAGCCAGGCGCCTGCCCCAGTGGTTACTTCTAGCGGAGCCCAGGACCCTTCGGAGATTCCAGCTCCATCTGCCCCCGGACCCTCAGGATCACAGCCCCGCTCCGGCGAGATTGTGATTCCCGCGGAGTTCGGGGAAGGTCCATTCCGTAACTGGTATCGCCATTGGTGCCGACGCGCCCCTGATGGACGTCTCATTCCGATCGGACCCGCTCGTTACCAACAGATGATGGCCGCTCAAGGACGGCCAGTTCAGCCACCCGTACAGCCACCACATGATTCGGACGACCCGTCATCCACTGATGCTTCATTCGACGACACCTCCTCAGATGACTCCAGTGATGATGAGGACCCTGCTGATGCACCTATTCAGCCACCCTCCACCCCGCCGAAGAAGCGGTATCGCTTCGACGGTACCATCATTCCGGGGATCAACGGAGGACGAGCCTTCACTGACGCGTTTGGTCGACATCGTAGGGTTACTGCTCATAAGCGGCTTGTGTCGTACCCTACCGACCCACAAGTGCGTAAGGCACCCCGTTACGTACTGATTATTTCTGGAGCTGGAACATCTGCACCCCGTTATGTAATATCTGCACCACTGGCACCACCCGCACCACCCGCACCACCAGCACCCCCAGCACCACCTGCCCCACCATCTCCCACTCTCGAGGAATTGACAAGGGAGGTGGAGACCCTCCGAGCTCGAGTAGCTGAGCTAGAGGACCAGATGGCCCATGTTATGGACATCCTTCACCCACCTTCACCGTAGGGCTTTTGTATTTAGATTTCATTATGTAATCTAGTTGTAGTTTTATGTTTCACTTATGTATTGTACAAACTTATTCAGATGTATGAAACTTATTATTATTAATGGAACTTTGCGTTATTTAATTCTTGCACGATGTTCTATTTACATTACTGTACGATGATTCTGTGGTATTTGTACCTAGATGCTTTATTTAATAACATGTGATGTTTTGGTTCCATGTTGGTTACTATATACGGTATTATTACTATTTGAATGCTGGATTTTGACTTGAGTCAAAATTTTTGTTTAGAACACCATGGCTAACGGTCGATCCACACCTACTACTACTCAAATTGAAGAGATGATCCAAGAACGTGTAGCCACAGCCATTGCGGAAATGCAACCCCAAGCTCCACCGCCACCGCCACCATCACCGGTTATTCAACCCGTTCGAAATGGGTGTACTTACAAGGAATTCCAGAGCTGTAAACCACACAACTTCAGTGGAACCGAGGGACCGGTTGGTCTCACCAGATGGTTCGAGAAAATTGAATTAGTATTCCGAGTTAGCAACTGTTCGGAGGACAGCAAAACCAAATTTGCATCTTGCACGCTGTCTGACGGCGCGCTCACGTGGTGGAACACAATGGCACAGGCACAAGGCATTGATGAGGCGTATGCTACGCCATGGGAAGAATTTAAGTGTACCATGATTGAGGAGTATTGTCCAAGAACCGAGATATAAAAGATGGAAATGGAATTCATGCAGTTAAAGGCCGTTGGGAACGACCTTGATGGTTACAACAGGAGATTTTTGGAATTAGCCCTGATGTGTCCGACAATGGTCACTCTGGAATTCAAGCGAATGGAAAAGTACTTCTGGGAACTCCCTAAGAGCATCAAGGGAAACATTACCTCATCTAAGCCACCGAATGTTCTCGAAGCGATGCGCATGGTGCATACTTTAATGAATCAAATAACCATTGATGAACCGGAGAAAACTAAGTCTGAAGCGGGTACTAGTGAGAAGCGCAAATGGAATAACCACAACAACACAAAAACAACAACATGGGAAGGAACTATGATCAAAACCCGGCGAAATGACATGAGGGTTTCAGGGGAAACAACAACGGTGGAAACCCCAATCCGAACACCAACTCAAACCCGAACTACAAAGGAACTTTGCCACAATGCAAGAGGTGTTACAAGCACCACACTGGGTATTGCAATGTTATCTGCGAAAAGTGCCAACGGGCTGGGCATATCAGGAAGGACTGCAAGGTCACCACTTTGAATGGGAAGCCGAACGCCAATGGACCGAAAAAGTGCTACGAATGCGGACAGACGGGCCATTTCAGAAATGCGTGCCCCAACAAGAGAAAAGATGGCGGACCACCCCGTGGTAGAGCTTTCAACGTTAATGCAAGGGACGCCCGAGAAAATCCCGACTTGGTGACAGGTATATTCACTATCAACAATCTTTTAGCTTCTGTCTTGTTTGATTCTGGTGCAGATAGAAGTTATGTATGTAGACATTTTTGCGATAAGATTAATTGGTCATTAGTCCCGTTAAAAGAGAGTATGCTTGTCGAGGTCGCCAATGGAAAACTTGAAAAGGTTGACCATATTAGTCGTGGAGCTATTATCAACATAGCTGGTGCAGATTTTAAAATTGATTTGATACCCATCAAATTGGAAAGTTTTGACGTGATCGTCGGTATGGATTGGTTAAGTAAGATAAGGGCCGATATTATCTGTGGAGATAAAGCTCTTCGTATACCACAAGGAGACGGTGAGCCACTGATCATCTACGGAGAGAGATATACCTCGAAGCTGAACCTCATTAGTTGCGTGAAAGTGCAAAAGTTTATGAAGAAGGGACGTCTTGCTGTCCTAGCGCATGTGAAAGCGGTAGAAACCGAGGTGAAGAATGTGAATGACGTTCGAATTGTGAACGAATTTTCCGATGTCTTACCTGAAGAATTGCCTGGATTACCGCCGCCGAGAGCAGTAGAGTTTCAAATTGATTTAGTACCAGGAGCTGCACCTGTAGCTCGCGCACCTTATAGGCTCGCACCTTCCGAGATGCAAGAATTACAGAGTCAACTACAAGAGCTGTTAGATCGAGGATTTATCCAACCAAGTTTCTCGCCTTGAGGTGCACCTGTGTTGTTTGTGAAGAAGAAGGATGGATCCTTCCGTATGTGTATCAACTACTGTGAACTCAACAAATTGACAATCAAGAATCGGTATCCTCTTCCCAGAATTGACGATCTTTTTGACCAACTACAAGGATCGAGCGTTTATTCAAAGATCGATTTATGATCCGGTTATCACCAGTTGAGGGTGAAGGAAAGTGACGTGATGAAAACTGCATTCAGGACCCGTTATGGTCATTATGAGTTTCTCGTGATGCCATTCGGTTTGACAAATGCACCTGCCGTGTTCATGGACCTCATGAATCGTGTCTGCAAGCCGTACTTGGATAAGTTTGTTATCGTCTTCATAGATGATATCCTCATCTACTCTAAGAGCGAAGAAGAGCATGAGCAACATCTCCGACTAGTACTTGAACTCTTGAGACAAGAGCAACTTTATGCCAAATTCTCCAAGTGTGAATTTTGGTTGAAGGAAGTCCAGTTTCTGGGTCATGTTGTGAGCGACCAGGGTATCAAAGTTGACCCCGCCAAGATTGAAGCCATCAGCAAGTGGGAGACCCCCACTACTCTGACGCATATTCGCTAATTCCTAGGTCTCGCTGGTTATTACCGAAGGTTTATCGAAGGTTTCTCTCTGATTGCGCGTCCTTTGACCGCACTGACTCACAAGGGCAAGAAGTTCATTTGGGAACCCGCACATGAATCAACATTTCAAACTTTGAAGAAGAAGTTAACCACCACACCTATCTTATCACTTCCTGAGGGCATTGACGACTTTGTTGTTTATTGTGATGCATCGAAGAGTGGTTTTGGTTGTGTACTGATGCAACGATCAAAAGTTATTGCCTATGCCTCCCGCCAATTGAAGATTCACGAGCGGAACTACACTACTCACGATCTTGAACTTAGAGTCGTTGTCTTTGCGCTCAAATTGTGGAGACATTATTTGTATGGAACTAATAGTACTATCTTCACCGACCACAAGAGCCTCCAGCACATCTTTGACTAGAAGCAACTGAACATGCGACAGCATCGATGGATCAAGACATTGAACGACTACGATTGTGAACTTCGCTATCATCCTGGCAAGGCCAATGTACTAGCTGACGCTTTAAGCCGAAAAGAGAGGACGGCACCTCTTCCTGTTAGGGCTCTGAACATCACCATCCATTCGAACCTCAACAGCCAGATTAGAGTAGCCCAAGATGAGGCTCTCAAGGAGGAGAATATATCTCACGAACATTTGAACATACTTGTCTCTCGATTCGAGGTTAAGGAGTCTGGACTCCGATGTTATGCCAGAAGAATTTGGGTACCTTTTTATGGAGATCTACGGAACTTTATACTTGATGAAGCACACAAATCGAGATATTCGATTCATCCTGGAGCGGGCAAAATATACCACGACCTTAAAGAACAGTATTGGTGGCTGAATCTTAAGAAGGACGTTGCAACTTATGTTGGTAAGTGTTTGACTTGCTCGAAGGTCAAAGCCGAGCATCAAAGACCCTCTGGATTGCTTCAACAGCTGGAGATCCCATAATGGAAGTGGGAAAGGATCACAATGGATTTTATCACCAAGCTGCCAAAGACGGTGGGCGGATACGATACCATTTGGGTTATTGTTGACCGCCTCACCAAATCTGCACACTTCCTAGCGATGAAGGAAACTGATACAATGGAAAGACTTTCTCAACTATACATCAAGGAGGTTGTATCTCGTCATGGTGTACCTTTATCGATCATCTCCGATCGCGATCCCCGTTTTGCTTCTAGATTTTGGCGTTCTTTGCAAGAAGCCATGGGAACTCGTCTCGATATGAGTACTGCTTATCATCCACAGACCAATGGGCAAAGTGAATGAACAATTCAGACCTTGGAAGACATGTTGCGTGCATGTGTCATCGATTTTGGAAAGGCCTGGGAAATACATTTGCCACTCGCCGAATTTTCGTAGAACAACAGTTATCACTCAAGCATTATTGCCGCACCTTTTGAAGCATTGTATGGCCGCAAGTGCCGATCTCCTATTTGTTGGGCCGAAGTAGGCGAGAAGCAAATCACCGGACCCGAGGTAGTCCATGAAATAACGGAGAAGATTGCTCAGATTCAAGCTAGACTTAAGGCTGCTTGCGATCGCCAAAAGAGTTATGCCGATCTTAAACATAAAGACTTTGAATTCAACGTTGGTGATCGTGTAATGTTGAAGGTGGCACCTTGGAAAGGTGTGATTCGCTTTGGAAAACGTGGAAAGTTAAACCCACGATACATTGGTCCTTTCGAAATTTTGGAACGTGTTGGACCCGTTGCTTACCGTTTGGATCTACCAGCACAATTGAGCTCAGTTCATCCTACCTTCCACGTGTCAAACTTGAAGAAGTGTCTTGTTGCACCTGAACTTATCATACCACTGGAAGAACTTACAATTGATGACAAACTCCACTTTGTGGAAGAACCAGTTGAGATTATGGACCGTGAGATCAAAACCTTGAAACGCAACAAGATTCCGATCGTCCGAGTATGATGGAATGCCAAATGAGGACCTGAGTTTACTTGGGAGTGAGAGGATCAAATGATGCGGAAGTATCCTCACCTTTTCCCGACTCCTCCATCTACCTCAGCTTAAAATTTCGAGATGAAATTTTCTTTAACAGGTGGGTAATGTAACGACCCTGGATTTTCCAACGTTTATTTATTAATAATTATTATTATTAATACTTGTGATTAAACAAATGTATGTTATTACATTTGCATGTTGCCATGATTGCCCGTACTTAACTTTAATTGCCCGAAACGTCTTTGTGACACCCGAAACTTACACGAATAATATTTTCAGATATTATTTACATTCATGATTAGTTTTATTAATCATTTTAATTAACTATGGTCATTAGTTAATTACTTGGGCTTTAATTGGATTTATTTGTTAATTAATTGAACTTGAGCTTTTATTAGTGTTATGGACTCATGATATTGGGCTTATAAGCCCACCCTACATTTTAAATGGATTCTTTAGCCCATTCTTGCATGTAAGTATCACTTTGGAAACAAACTAGTTAGTTAACTTTGTTTAGAATCTAATTACTACACCATCCCCATGCATGCACCCTTATTATCCTACTTTTGAAGCTTTACATATATGAAACTAGTGGTTTTTCTCCTCCTCCCTCCCCTCATTCAAACCGTCGGCTAAGGGGGTCTACAAGGGGATTCAAATCTTTTTTTTTCATTACTTACTCTCACATTTCACTCATTCCAAACACACACTTACTTGCTACTTCCATTTTTCTCTCATCTTTCTCTACATTTTGTAAGTAACAAAGCTTGAGTTCTTCCTTTTCTTTTCTCTTAAAACCATAGCCATGAATCCCTAAATCATCATCATCATCATTTGTTAATTGTTTTGATACTTGTCTTTGTTAATTACTTACTAGTTGTTGTTATTCTTTACTAGTTACAAGAATCAAACTCTTTAGTTTCATTTTTCATTTTATCTTGTAATTACAAGAACACACAAGAACTAAACTTACTAGTTTATGATTCTACTTTTATTGTTTCAAAAGATTTAAGGTTCATGTGTTGTAAATCATACTTGTAATTCATGTTAGTAAACTTTAAAGTTTACTTTCTTAAAGATCAAACTTTGGTTTGAATCTTTAAAGTATGCAACCCATGAACTTATTAACTTTTTTACCTAGCTTATTTACTTCATTTACTTGCACTTTAATTTCATGATTTATGTTCTTGTTGGTCAAGTGTTACTAGTTAACATTGATCTCATTAATCTTGAACTAAAAGTTAACTTTAAAAGTTCAAGAACATGTAAGTAAGATTTCTTTAATTATAACTTTGTACACTTATGTTAGATCTAGACTTTTGAGTCTTGGATCTTCAAGATCAAACTAAGAACTATGTTCTACATCTTAAGATCTTGATTTCATAAGTTTACTTTCAAGTTTGTAACTTATTATTAGTTTTAAAGTTCATGTATGTGTTAGATCTAAGACTTTGATGTAACTTTGGTTCATCAAAACACTTGCAACACTTAAGTGACTTGTGCTTCATGTCTTAGACTTACACTTGGGTTATGATGGTCAAACCTTGGTGAAAATGATGCAAACACATCAACGAGTTGTACACTTGAAGCTATATGCATCAAGGATGAGAACCATGATAAGCATCGAGCACCAAGAACCTCCGGAACCTACTGACCCTACTCTTTTACTGTTTATGTATCTGACCCGTATGACCTGGGCTACTGTAATTATGATTTTCAGATAGCTCTGTTCGATTAGATAACTTTTCATATAGGACTCGTCTTAATCCGAGTTACGGTTTAGGATTTATGGCCCTCCGATCGTCACTATGTCCATTTAACGTTGTGCTGAAAATTCTGACCTACTCGCACTTAGACCGTCGCCACGGTCAAACAAAGACGAGTTTGCTTCTGTAATTTTTACCACAACTAAAGGACTCATAGACGGAGCCATGGCCACTGGTATCACCTTATTTCAGTAGGTATAGAGGCCGTGGTGACTGACCGAACTCAGCCTTTGTTTTAAACTACTTTCATGAACGAAACCTACTTTACACCTTTTATTTAATGATGAATGATGATGACCTTTAAGACCTTATTTACATACTTTTAAACCTATTCGGACGATTTACTGACTTAGTACTATTTGACTTAGGTTGAGGACCCGTTTGGACAACCTTCATTACTTGCTTACTTTCCGAGTCATACTTTACCGCTACTTTATCATTGTGAGTTATAGCATTCCCTTTTTACTTTAACTTATTTTGGGAACTGAGAATACATGTGGATTTTATGTTTTACATACTAGGCACGAGTACTTAAACTTATATATGTGTGGGTTATACAACGGCATAAACATTCCCTTTAGCTCGGTAACGTTTAATCATTGGTTTTTGAACCGTGAATGCGAATCTTAGATATGGATCCATAGGGTTTGACATCCCCACTCGGGCTAGTAGCGCTAGAATTTAATGAGTGTTTAATACTTCGTAGACATACGCACTTTCCAAGTGTACTTTCAGGGGGTATAAACGTTAAGTTAGTTACCAAGTGCCCACGGTTAACATATACTTTATCATACTGTTTTGAAACGCTCTTTGTAGCACTGAAATCTCGTGGCCTACCTTACATACTGTTATACTTAAACTATAGCTCACCAACCTTTGTGTTGACGTTTTTAAGCATGTTTTTCTCAGGTGCTTAAGGTTAATTGCTTCCGCTGTCGTGCTAGTCTTGCCATAGACACCCGCTGCTCTAGTGTTATCCCCGCATGAACTGTTTATCTTGCATTCAAACTTTAATACATTTGAAACTATGTTTTGTAACGACCTAAGGGTCATATACATTTATTCATGCTTGCTATTCGTAGAAGAATACTGTTGGTGTAAAACAATTGATGTCGGTTATGACGTCATCTTTTTATCGTGAATGCAACTTCTTTTAAAACAACATACAGTACTTAACCTTGTAATGATCCTGTTGTTGATGATTCGTACACGATGGTTTTGTACGGGGCATCACATTCACTCATACGTTTCGAGTAATCAAATTATTTTATCCATATTTCTCAATCATGATAAAACCCTATGAATCAACTTATATTCGTCATAATAACATTCTTATTGTTAGCCATGACGACCTCGATCAAATTTCGGGACGAAATTTCTTTAACGGGTAGGTACTGTGACGACCCGGAAATTTCCGAACAAATTTAAACTTAATCTTTATATAATTCCGACTTGATAAGAAATGAATTTTAATAAATCTTGAACCTCTGAAAAGAGTTTTACACAAGCTTTTGGTCACCCTTTTATTCCGACGATTCACGAATGTCATAACTTGATTTAATTGTTTAATTGTTTAATTATTGTGTATATATATGGATTCATATATATTTAACTTGAGAATATGATAATTAAATATCTCATTAAGTATATTAACAAAGTATTATATATATATATTTTCATACTACTAATTTAAAGAGTTTTCAAACAATATATATATTACTATTTAAACGACGTAATTAACTTATGTTAAAATGTATTTACATATAATGTATTACGAGTATAAATACATCCTTACAAGTATTGAATACACTTTATAATATACCAATACATATAAAGGATAGCTATACTCGTATTTTCGCTCAATTTCCTCAAAGAATTCTACTCGCATTCATACGGTATTTTTACCCGCATTATACACAGCTTCTAGAAGTATTTACTATTGGTATATACCAATAGAAATCTGCAATTATTTATGTAATATGTCATCCATGACCTAATCAATTTAATGTGTAATGCATGACTTAATACAATTTAACTTATCTTAGATATTTTCACTAAAAACCAAAATTATAAGCTTATAAATAAGGACCATTTTAATTCATTTTTACTCCACATTTTCTTAAACTAAAAACACACACTTGAATAATCTCATATCATAATTTAATATCAGCAACTTTCCTCTTCATAATCAAGGTAAAATACTTCTCAAAATCCTTGTTCAATTCCTTGTATAGTTGCTATCTTATTATACTTATAAAACTTGTAAAAACTAGAACTTGTTTTGGTGAACACCAAGCTTGTTTGAAAAACTAATCTAATCTTTCTAACTTAACTCTAATAACACTTATTTATATGTATTATGATGTTATATTAAGTTAATATAAGAACTTATAACTTGTACATATGAATAACACCTTGAAACTTAACATATATCCTTTAATCTCCATTCGGTAAAAAGCGGGCTGTTTTGGGTTGGGAATTAAAAACCTATCTTAGACTTTGAGTTCGGGGCTAAGACTTTGGAAATATGTTAATATATGTAAATAAGACTTCCAGTATTTTTTTTCATGATTTTAGACAAAGTGGAAGTATTTTATCAAAAATCATATATTGGGTGGATGCCGGGATTTTTCCAAATCTGTCCACTGACACAAAAAGAGGGTAAAGCTCTAAAACTTACTTCTTGGGATGAACTTTTCGAATTTGTTTTATAAAATTTACTTCTTATTGAATCCATAGTTTTTTGATTCACTTTAAATGGAGTTGTAATGAATATTTGGCGAGCAAAACAAAATCTGCTAAAATTAACGTTGTATGGACGAAATTTATATTATAAAAACTATATTAACCATATCCTTGTTAACATTTCCTATATCCTATATATATTTGGATATGTTATCATTAGTATAACAAAATATTATAATCTTGGTTAATTCTGTGATTGTATATATGTATAATAATATTCTTGGTACGTCCTAACACAATAAGTATACAATACGTTTTGATAAATCCTAAGACAATACGTACACAATACGTCTTAGTTAATTATAATATAATACGTATACAATATGTCTCTAGGTTGATGCAAAGACAATACGTATACAATATGTCGTGGGGTAATTCTAAGATTATATATATATATATACCGATTATTGGACTGTTGGACTTTTTGGACTACTAACAAAGGACTACTAACAATGGACTACTAACATAAAATGTTAAAAATTATTATATAAGTATTCTATGAACTTGCTTTATTTTATTCATATGTCGTATTATTATCTGAATCGTTATTATTGTTATAGGTTCGTGAATCCAAGGACGACGGTCATATTTTTAATAAATTGAAAACTTATTATTAATATACTTTTACTACTGTGAGTATATAGTTCTATTTTTAAACTCTAAAAATATTTTGGGATGAGAATACATGCATTTTATGTTTTATGCCATGGACACAAGTACTTAAAATATATTCTACGTTGAGTTGTACCACCTTGCATATCTTCCCTAATAGCTTGGTAACTAATATTTACATGTTGTAAGAACATGTAAGCGCGAATCCTATTGATAGATCTATCGGGTTTGACAACCCCAACCGGGATAGTCGCTCTCGTATCATAAACGGTTGCATAGTACTTCATTTTTACTACACTTGGTACAGTGTAGGGAGATTTCATAATAAAGGGAATATGCCACATTAATGGTTAAGTATGGTTACCGAAGCGCTCAACAACTTATAGAATACTTTTATACACTTGCGAGTGTACATATATTTATAACTATGAAATCTTGTGGTCTATATTTATATCGATGCTAAACCTATATATCTCACCAACCTTTGTGTTGACTGTTTAAGCATGTTTATTCTCAGGTCCTTAAGAAAGTCTTTCGCTGTTGCATTATCTGAGCAAGTTGTGCATGGAGTCTCATGCTTTTAATTAAATAAAGTGTTACATTCAATAAAACCATTGTCATGTATTATATTTGACTGTTTTGTCACGTGTGTAGTATTTGAAAACCGATGTATTATGGGGATTATTCCTTAAATAATCACCCAATTATTTAAAACATGCATTATGTATAATAATAGTGTTCTTTTTATGAAACGAATGCAATATTTTCTAAAATGTATCATATAGAGGTCAAATACCTCGCTATAGGACCAATGAATAACGTACCACATTTATAGTAATATGGACGAGTCGTTTCAGTTTGTTTGTGATTAACTAAAATTAACTAATGTAAAGATTAGATTAACAACTACTAGGCAAATGTAAACTTTGAGTATTTAAGAGCATAAATAATGAGCTAAATGAAAAAGTTGTAATCAATTGGATAAAAGCCTTTATTCCTTTACAATCCCAATTATGCATGTACTAGTCCAACAAATCCTTATGCTATCGAATTATCAACTAAATCTCATAGACAAGACTTCTTCAATTTTCTAATTTTATGATTATCTTGGGCACAAGCAATGCTACTTACACACGTTGTCTTTATCCCTATACTAAATTATAACTAGGTTGGATTAAGCACAAGATGTTAAATATTAATCACTTGTTTTACAACAATCAATAACTTTCAAACTTGCATTAATTGATAATTCAAAAGATTCAATGAAATTATAAACCAAAAGACATAAGGATTACAAAATCAAGAATCACATAAGTAAATGAAGAACTAAACATACAATAATTGCTCATGCAAGGAATAAAGTAAAAGGAACTAGCCAAGCATGTTGGTGATGATGATCATAGTTGCTTCTTGAAGTTGCATGATGAACATTCCTTGAATCCTTGATTAATAATGATTGATGGTGTGATTTTGTGTGTTTTATGCTCTCAAAACTGATGGAAAAGGTATGGAATTCGTAGCCTAGGGTTTACCATATATAGGGATGAAGTAGGGTGCTCCCCAAGCATGAAATCCCTCAAATTCGGCCTCAAATTTTATCCAAAAATAGCTCCAGCCGCAATTTGCACCTCCTGGCCGCAATTTGCGGCCGGACCTCAAAAACATCCGCAAAAATGCGCCCAAATTGGCCCTGTTCCACTTCGAAATCACCCAGCCGCAAAATCAACCGCAAAAACATTTGCAATTTGCAGCCGGACCGCAAAACAGCCACAAAACAGCCGCAATTTGCAGCTGGGACTGATTTTCATCTTTTCTCGTTTAAACCTCGTATTTCACGTTTTCGAACCAAATCGTTGCCCATTATGAAAAACCTTATAAAATAACTTTCTAAACCTCGAATGCACATGTAAAATACATCTCTTAATATCAAATACGATCGGCATTTATGAACCGATCAGGGTTCCAAAGTTTGGTGATCTGCGACAACTTGTTTTAGATGAGGCTCATAAGTCTAGGTACTCTATTCATCCTAGTTCAGGAAAGATGTATCATGATCTTAAGGAGCTATATTGGTGGCCTAATTTGAAAGCTGATGTGGCTACTTATGTGGCTAAGTATTTGACCTGTGCTAAGGTCAAAGCTGAACATCAGAAACCGTCTGGACTTTTGGTGTAACCTGAGATTCTCGAGTGGAAGTGGGAAGGTATTACGATGGATTTTATTAATAAGTTACCGAGAGTTGCGGGTGGCTATGATACCATTTGGGTGATTGTAGATCGACTCACTAAGTCAGCTCACTTTTTGCCGATTAAGGAAACGGATTCAATGGAGAAACTCATTCGTTTGTATTTGAAGGAGATTGTTTCTAGACATGGTATTCCTGTATCCATTATTTCAGACCGAGACAGCCGATTTGTATCGAGGTTTTGGCGATCATTACAGGAAGCCTTGGGAACTAAGTTAGATATGAGCACCGCTTATCATCCTCAGACAGATGGTCAGAGTGAAAGGACCATTCAAACGTTAGAAGATATGTTACGAGCGTGTGTTATTGATTTTTGTAATGGGTGGGATAAATATTTGCCGCTAGCTGAATTTTCTTATAACAACAGTTATCATGCAAGTATTAAAGCCGCACCGTTTGAAGCGCTGTATGGTAGGAAGTGTAGGTCTCCTGTCTGTTGGAATGAGGTTAGGGATGCTCAACTTAAAGGTCCAGAAATTATTCATGAGACTACCGAGAAGATCGTACAGATTAAGGAAAGATTGAGAACCGCTAGAAGTAGGCAAAAGAGTTATGCCAATAAGAGGAGGAACGATATTGAATTTCAGGTCGGTGATCGTGTTATGTTGAAGGTATCGCCTTACGTTTTGGTAAAAGGGGAAAGTTGAGTCCTCGTTTTGTTGGACCGTTTGAGATTATTGAGAGAGTTGGACCAGTGGCTTATCGTTTGAAATTGCCACAAGAACTCAGTGCTGTTCATGACGTTTTTCATGTATCGAATTTAAAGAAGTGTTTGGCCGAGGACGATAAGACTATTCCTCTGGAGGAACTTCATGTTGATAAGCAACTACATTTTATTGAGGAACCTGTTGAAATTATGGACCAAGAGGTTAAGACTCTTAAGCAGAGTAGAATTCCTATTGTCCGGGTTAGATGGAACGCCAGATGCGGTCCCGAGTTCACTTGGGAGAGTGAAGATCAGATGAAGCAGAAGTACCCGCATTTGTTCCCAGATGCTGAATCAACCCCTGCACCTGCTTAAATTTCGGGACGAAATTTTCGTAACGGGAAGGTACTGTAACGACCCTACTTTTTCCGTTATCTTTTACCGTTAATTATTTAACGACCGTTAACTTTTATTCGTGCCACGTCATTTCTATGACCTATATTATTATTTTTGTAATAATATATTAATTATTATGTGTTATGTGAATATTTGTATTAATATTTTAAGTTTTACGTTTCTACGTGTCGCGGATTTCTATCAGGCGAATCTTTTCGATTTTCAAACCAACGGTCAAGCTTTTGGGATTTTTAAGTCCTAATTATTTTAAATATGATATTTTAATGTCATAGGTTTATATATAGTGTTTATATATATTTTTTGTCGCGTAATTAATATCTCTCCGAATAATTAATCGCGTAGTCGTGTTTTCGCGTTTCGGGTTTCGTTCGAGCGTTTGGGCCACAAGCAATCCACCAAATAACAATTTTGGGCCATGGGGCCCACCTCCCTTGCACCATTCGGCTGAACACTCCCAAGGGGAGGGAGTGTTGGCTCATTTGCTCCCACTTTTGCAATTTCACATTCATTTATCAAAATCTAAATTTTATTTTTTGCTCTCTCTCCCTCCCTCACCCTAGCTGTCGCCTACCACCACCATCTTCACCATTTGATCATCAAAACTAGCTTGGATCAAGAAGCTTTCAACATAAACGCGTTCCTCTCGTTCTTCTCTACACGTTGTTATCTCTTAATTCTTGATTAGGGTATAAACTCTAACCCTAGCTTTTTGATTTTTCATATATTTTACTGATTTTATATGTTATATTAATGGTATGATACTTATATGTTATTGTATTGTTGATTGCATGCTTAGAAATGCTCGATTATATATGTTTTCGGTTTGATTGTTTTGGGACAGCCGTTTGATTGTTATTTTCTGTAAATATAACTGATATAAAAGTGAAATTAAAGTGTTTAGATGAGTTCCTCTCATCAAGAAATTAATTTTAGACTCCGGATTCATGTCATTTCGATTCCCGGAGCTCTAGTTATGCTTAAAATGGTGATTTGTTGAGATTAAAATATAAAAACGAATTGAATCAGGTATGGTCTGACTTTGTGACCACCTTTGGAGTCTTTATGGTGTACTAGTGTGTTAGGATTGATAATGAGATGAACTTTCATGTTCGGGTCATCGAAATCCGAGCTACGGATCACCCGGTATGACTAAAACATGTTTTTGAACGGATTAAAGCTACAAGTTGATTTATGGCTGTAAGTCATGACTTGGTGGCTGTTCTTGGGATGTTATTGAGCACACTAATGTGTCGGGTGAGTTGGTTAGGCGAAGATATATATAAGACTCGCCAAAAACTGATTCCCGGGGCTCAAGTTATGACCCGATGAACTTTTAATTAAAATTTATGGTTAATAATTATGACTTATGATATAAATAATGAATTTCATTATTAATAAATTACTTATGATATAAAAAATAATTATTATAATTTAAGACTTATGATATATATTTATTATATCATTATTTAATTATCAATGATTTAATTAAACTTTTAATTAAACTTATGATTAATAATACTTTTATTATTAATGAAAAATACTTATGATAAGTATTAAACTTATATAATGAGCTATTATTATAAGACTTATAATAAGGATTAAATAATTATTTAATTATTATCAGGCTTAGTTATTATTTAATTATAATTTAATTATTAACTACTTATGATTTAATAATTATAAATAGAAACTTATGATATGATTAATAATTCATTATTAATTAATAATACTTATGATATGATTTAAAATTTATTATTAATTAATAATACTTACATTATGACTAATATTTAATTAATTAATTAAATACTTATGTTATATTAATTATATCATTTAAACTTATGTTAACTTTAATAATTTATTTAATTTAATTAAACTTATGTTAACTTTAATAATTTATTTAATTTAATTAAACTTATGTTATGACATAATTATACATATATGACTTTAATTAACGTTATAACCTATATTATTATTATAACCTATACTTTTAAAATTAATGTAGACTATGTTTGACCAAGGTTGACTTTTGAGTTGACTTTCGGTTGACTTTGACTTTCAGTTGACTTTCTAATTAAGGAAACTTTCCTAACTTAAAAACTTTCCAAAATAGAAACTTTCCTAAAATAGAAACTTTCCAAAAATGGAAACCTGCTAAAAATAGAAACTTTCTAAAAATAGAAAGTGTGTGTCCGTACGCTGTTCCGATCAAACCGATGCATGTTGAGTATTGTTCTATGTCTACTTGCAACATGTACAATAGCTATCATACTAAGACTTGACCTAAGTTAGTTATTTATATCGACCTGCTTTATTTATAGGTCGGCGTTGTGATCATTCCTGATCACTTTACTTCTTTTGCTGTTCGTATATTTGTGTGGTTACTTCGTTTGCTATTAAGGTGAGTTATAGTCCCGTTTTTACATACTTTTCAAAGTATATTTTTGGGATGTAATTACATGCATTTTATTTTTACGCTTAGACACAAGTGGCAATTAAATTTAAATTATTCATTGTGAGTTGAACAAAAATATTTTCTAGTCTGGTAACTGTAATCACTGGTTTCTACTGGTGAACGCGAATCCTACGGATAGATCTATCGGGTTTGGCAACCCCATTTCGAGCTAGTCGCGCTAGCAATTTATAATCGGAATGTTTAGTACTTCGTATTTTGTTGTAGATACACTTGTTCAGAGTATATTATTTATTGTGTTTGGCAAGGGTAAATAAAGGGTTAAGTGGTTACCATGTGGCTCATTGATAATGGAATAATGTTTAATGTTTTCTAACATTTTAAATCTTGTGGTCTAAAGTTTATTCAATTATTTAAACCTATAATTCACTCAACATTTTTGTTGACAGTTTACTCGCATGTTTTCACAGGTACTTGAGTTTGTTTGATGCTTCCGCTGTGTTAGAAGAGTCTGCATGCATTTGGGCAGATTTTGTTAAACAATTATGAAACTTTGAACTTGCATTCTATTTTGGAATAATTTAAACTTGTGGATTTTGTTGACAATGTTTTAATGTCAACTTTGGTTATTAATATGTTGGGTTGTTTAAACTACATATTTTGGGTATGTTTTCTTTTTGGGAAACTTTTGAAATAAAAGAATGCAATGTCGTTTATTAAATTCATTTAAGTTCGATCAAGCTGTGTGACCAAGTGACGGAGCCGTTAAGTGTTTTGACGGGGCCATCACACTATGGGTTTAGGATTGCTTCAATTTGCATTAGAATGATACACATTCACGCCACCTAGCAAGACGTAAATTCATAGTCTGATGTTTTCTTTTGATTTGTAGTGAGTTGACACAAGTTATATAATTGTAATTGTTGGTTTCAATTCGGTTGGGTCATTTTTGTGTTTTATGTATGAAAAAACTTTGTGCAATCGGCTAGGGATATGATCACTTGTTAGTTCAACTAGATCGATGGATCTATTTAATATTTAATATATAATTTAATTCAATTGTTCGGATGAAATTATAGGAATTGAGTTTTAAAATGCTTTAATTATGTTACTCTCAACCATAACATACTTCCTTCAATTACTAACTGTCACAGCAACGCCAAATTAACATTTCATCAACATGACTAAACACTCTCAACCATAACGTATTTTCTCATAAATATTAAGATCCATTATATTAATTAATTATTGTATGTTAAAAATATTACAACCAAATGTACAACTCATATATACTAACTATCCGTCCTCAAAAATGTTGTAAAAGAACAAATAACAGGGCTAAACATCCAGGGCTAAACGAGGGGTAGCCACTCCCAGCCAACCCCTCAAGGGCTAAAAGCAGGGCGACGAGAACAAGTTATGCACTAGAAGTGACCTTAATATAATTTTTATCAAGTATTATATGAGACAAATGAAGAAATTCAAATTTAGAATAAAGATTACTAAAAGTGTTAGAGTTATAGCACTGTGAATGGTGACACGTTAACTCGAAGTTCCGTTCGAAGTTCTACTGAACTTTGAAATGGAAACAGTTGATGAGTAGTTTAGTGTTTAAAGTATATGTGTGCGCCATAAGAATAAAAATGGAAAACTTAAAAATATAGTCTTGACCTTTGCAAACTCGATGTCCGTTTAAGAACTTCAGCCATAAACAATGAGAGGATGTTAATGGAAACGTCGACCAGGTGTGGTTGGCCGGGGCGATAAAAGAAACGCCGGCCAGGTGTGGTTGGACACCAAAAATCAAGGGTTTTGTAATGGAGGTTGATATTTTCACTTAAAATTTTGATAGATCCACTACAAATATATCTTAGACATTTATACAATACAAATCCTTAATACATAGTTAAAAGTAAATTTATCAATTATGAAATTAGAAATATGAACTTTAAAAATGGGAACCTCAAAAAAATTGTAGCACTAGATGAAGGGACCCACACAATAGAGCAACCTACCTGCAATTTTTCCAAATATAAAACATACATCCATATTATATGCGATCGTCATCGTCTCCAACTTTGTTCACACTCGATAGAATAAGTTGTAGAAAAACATGTGGGATTTATAGATTCAACAACAATGCCGGCCATTATGTTCTTGTTTATCCTGACGATGGAACCACCACCATCATCGTCATCAGTGCCACGCACGCCCAAAGCAGACAAACCCAAATCCCCACCCCACCAAACCACAACCATCCACTAATATAACACCACAAAAACATCCTACTAATTTTAATTTTTAATAAATACAGTTACAAATGTTATTTTACCAATGTAACAAATTAACCCATAATTTCCTCCAAATTATCACACTAATAAATCTCTAAATTTCTATATTCACTCTCTCATGTATTCCGTATCTTTTTCTATTCTGTTACTAATATCTCCATGTTTATACGACCACGGTTACCGTCACTCTGCCGTCTTCGTTTCACGAGGTGGGCCCACATGGAACCCACCGCCGTCAACACTCGCCGTCATCAAAAGATCGTCGTAATCATGGGTCCCACCGGTGCCGGTAAATCACGCCTCTCTATAGACCTCGCAACTTGTTATTATAACAACTCTGAAATTATAAACTCTGATAAGATGCAAGTCTACCGTGGACTCGATATTACAACGAATAAAATCACAATGCAAGAACGGCGCGGTATCCGTCATCACCTTCTCGGATCATTTGACCCGACCGAATCTGTTATCAACCCGTTTAACTTCCGTCAATTCGCGTCCGAAAAAATCACCGATATTGTATCTCGTGGTGGTTTGCCGGTTCTCGTTGGTGGTTCAAACTCCTTTATATACTCATTGCTTGCGAAAAATTTCGACCCGAAATCGGATGTGTTTAACAGACCCGACCCGGTGAGTTCGGAACTCCGGTACAAATGTTGCTTCATTTGGGTTGATGTTAGTTTCCCGGTATTGGATCAGTATTTATGTAAACGGGTTGATGAAATGTTGGGTTCAGGTATGTTAGAGGAGTTAAAGGAGTATTTTGGGTCGGGTCAGGATTTGAGGGTGAAACGGAACGGGTTGGGTCAGGCGATTGGGGTACCGGAATTGGAGGGGTATGTTAAGGATGGATTGAAATGTGAGGAAATGTACGAGGAAGCGGTGAGGAGGATTAAGGATAACACGTGTCAATTAGGGAAGAGACAAGTGGGGAAGATCGTACGGTTGAAAAAGGGTGGATGGAATTTGAATAGAATTGATGCGACGGAGGTGTTTAAGGCGGTGATGACGACGGATGACGGTGGTGGAAGGGTGGCGGAAATATGGGAGAAACAAGTAGTGGAAACAAGCGTAAAGATCGTGAAGCAATTTTTGGATGAGTAGGTTTCACAGCTCTCTTTCCTATTTTATTTTAAAATTTATTTTATTTATTTTGTTTTATAGTTTTGTACGGAGTAGTATTTTTTTAGATGTAAATTCTAAAAGTAAAATTAGTTAAGAAATAGTGGGTGACCAATTTTGAAGCAATAGGACTCCTTTTGAGAGGTTCACATTCAATACCACTTCAATATTAATCGCGATTTTTCTTCTTTTGTCAATGTCAATTGGGTTTTATGGGATTTTATTTTATGATATTTCATCGGATTTGTATTTGAAATCCCATATATTTGCTCCTCACAAATGCTTCTCCAAATATTCTCCATGAATATCAGATAAACAACTTTCTTCATTTTATGCTTCTAAACTTTTTTTTTTATAGATTCTAATGTTTAATCACAATCTTGCATCTATATCTATTATCTTCCTAATTCCGCTTTTTTTTTTTTTTTTTTTTTTTCTCTTACATTTCGAGACATAGATATTCTCTTCTTATATACCGAACTAAATTGATGATAAGTATTAGGGAGTTGATCCGTACACCACTTGTTTTCTGCCATACACCACCAAACTACAATCTTTGACTATTTTACCCTATCTAACTCAAGGCCTTTTTCCCTAAATTAATTATGAGAAAGGGTAAAATGATCCAAAATTAAATTTTGGTGGTGTATGGCAAAAAGTAAGTGGTGTACGTATCAGCTCCCTAAGTATTACTATTACTATTACTATTATTGATATTGATATGATATTATTGATTGCTTGTTATTAAGTTTCATTGTGTATTATTGATTTAGCAAGATGTGAAGTGATAAGTAATGTTATTTTTGATTATTTTTATTTAATTATGTTTCATGTAGTATCAAACAACATGTGATTTAACTAGATTTAAGAGCTTGTGAATTGTACGAAAACTCTATAGAATTGTATTCGAAAACGTTAGTGTTGACACCGATAGCTTGTATGATATAGTTACAATGACGATACCCTACAATATGTATAGTATTTGTATTGAAACGAAATTTTTTGGAAATTCAAAGATTGTAAACGCTGTCAATGAATACATTTTTAATTCAACGATCAAGTGTTTAAAGTCCTTATTAATAAAGTTCCATGTCGTTCTACTTCATTCCCAAACTTTTGCTTGAATGTTCGTTTAGGTTGGATACCGAAATTGTCACCCTAAAGGAAATAATGCAAAAGGGTGTAAGTATGTCATTAATTTCAAGCTGGTGAAATTGTCAACAATTGTTAGTCATGTATGTGAGTGTAGAGTATGCTTTTTTTATCATCAACTAACTAAACTGCTGTGTAATCAGAGAAAGTTAAAAAACGATAATGGAAAAGTCTTTCTTTAAAACATATCGAATAGCAATGCTCTCTAGCTTTTCATCTTCTCCGGTAATCTAATCCGATTAACACCCTTATTCCGATCAAACTTGCAATCCAGTTAACTGTAATCTAAATATGTATTCAATCCCCACCTCCCCTTTCACACCCCTTCCGACTAATCCCAATCGTCTCCCCAACCGATTCAAATACATAAACCTCTCCACAAAAAAACCTAATCAACAACAATCATATCAGCCGCCTTCAAACCCTTCGAATCAGGAAACCAACGAGACTGAAGATGGGGTATGGGTTCGTGTGGAAAGAAAGCGTAAATCATCGCCCAACAAGCAACAATTTCGAGATCTCATCCAAAAATACGGTAATCCAGGTTACAGATCCTGATCGTCTTTTTTCAATAAACCTGCAAATCATATTAATCGTTTTGCTACTTTCCCTAACTATATCCCTCTCCATCACCCGAAACAATCTAACCAAAACCCTCCTACATCCATTATGTTCTTCAATTTTCCTGACCATTGGAGATTCAATGACCTACTGCTATTTTTTAAGAGATATGGCGATGTAGCAGACCTTTACATTCCAATCACGAAAACTTTGAGGAATGGTAAAAGATACGGTTTTGTCCAGTATTCCAATATTCAGGATATCGATTTCCTTCTCAAACGTCTCAACTCTATCAATCTAAATGGCAATTGGCTAAGAGCATACCGAGCTCATGAACGAAAAGGTAATCTAGATGGTAGCAGGCGTCAAGAAAATACTCAGTCAAAAACCACTCATGTTAACCAACAAAAATACCCACATACGACCAAGCAATCTGCTGCCCTTAAAAATACCCAACCCAAACCCATTTATGTCCCTAAATCCTCTACTGTCATACCAACAACACCTAGTAACCCTACTAACGATCACAATCATACCGTTCACAATAACTGATAATGCTAAAAACGAACATATATTTCATAGCATTATTCCTCAAGAAAGACAAGCTTTTAGTTGCAATTGTCCTATTTACAAGTGATATTCGTTTAAATAATAAAAGGTGAAGATAAAAGACAGATTCGACGAATTGAAGACGCAAACGACCAAAAAGCTCAAAAGTACAAAATACAATCAATGAGGTTCCAATTATTGATAAGAAACGTCTCAAAATTACAAGAGTACAAGATTCAAAACGAAAAGTACAAGATATTAAATTGTACGCAAGGACGTTCGAAAATCCGGAACCGGGACCATAGTCAACTCTCAACGCTCGACGCAACGGACTAAAAATTACAAGTCAACTATGCATATGAATATAATATAATATATAATTAATTCTTAAAATTAATATATATATTATATTATATTTAAATAAACGTCGGCAGAAGAAAACAACCAAAAGTGGCTCTCCCCAGCTGGCCATGTGATCGCATGGCCTGGAAGGCATAAATCCATGCGATCGCATGAGCCCCTTTTCCAGATCACAGGCCTATAAAAATCTAGCTTTGGTGCACCATTTTTCCATCCATAATATCAATCTCTCTATCTATATACGTAGTATATATTTATATTTATATTTTAATTTTAATTTTAATTTTAATTCTAATAATAAGGGTATGTTAGCGAATGTTGTAAGGGTGTAAGTCGAAATTCTGTCCGTGTAACGCTACGCTATTTTTAATCATTGTAAGTTATGTTCAACCTTTTTAATTTAATGTCTCGTAGCTAAGTTATTATTATGCTTATTTAATCCGAAGTAATCATGATGTTGGGCTAAAAATATTAAAATTGGGTAATTGGGCTTTGTACCATAATTGGGGTTTGGACAAAAGAACGACACTTGTGGAAATTAGACTATGGGCTATTAATGGGCTTTATATTTGTTTAACTAAATGATAGTTTGTTAATATTAATATAAAGATTTACAATTGGACATCCCTATAAATAACCATATACACTCGATCGGACACGATGGGCGGGGTATTTATATGTACGAATAATCGTTCATTTAACCGGACACGGGAATGGATTAATAGCCACTAGAATTATTAAAACATGGGTGAAATTATGTACAAGGACACTTGACATAATTGATAACAAAGTATTAAAACCTTGGGTTACACTCAGTCGACATCCTGGTGTAATTATTAAACAAAGTATTAAAATCTTGTTACAGTTTAAGTCCCCAATTAGTTGGAATATTTAACTTCGGGTATAAGGATAATTTGACGAGGACACTCGCACTTTGTATTTATGACTGATGGACTGTTATGGACAAAAAACCAGACGGACATATTAAATAATCCAGGACAAAGGACAATTAACCCATGGGCATAAAACTAAAATCAACACGTCAAACATCATGATTACGGAAAGTTTAAATAAGCATAATTCTTTTATTTCATATTTAATTTCCTTTATTTTATATTTAATTGCACTTCTAATTATCGCACTTTTATTTATTGTTATTATATTTAATTGCAATTTTAATTATCGTACTTTTTAATTATCGCAAGTTTATTTTATCGCACTTTTATTTATCGAAATTTCATTATCGTTATTTACTTTACGCTTTAAATTAAGTCTTTTATTTATTTAATATTTTACATTTTGTTTTAACTGCGACTAAAGTTTTAAAATCGACAAACCGGTCATTAAACGGTAAAAACCCCCTTTAAAATAATAATATTACTTATATATATATTCGTATTTTTATAAATTAAACTAATATAGCGTTAAGCTTTGATTAAAAGATTTTCCCTGTGGAACGAACCGGACTTACTAAAAACTACACTACTGTACGATTAGGTACACTGCCTATAAGTGTTGTAGTAAGGTTTAAGTATATCCATTCTATAAATAAATAAATATCTTGTGTAAAATTGTATCGTATTTAATAGTATTTCCTGCTAAAATTTAAGCTATTTTATATACACCTCGCATAACATCAAGTATTTTTGGCGCCGCTGCCGGGGAACCATCTAGCTTAAAAGCCGGAAGCGCAACGCTAATATAAAAAAAAAAAAAAAATTTACGCTTTTGTAAAAATACGTTTTAATATATTCGAAAATATAAAAAGAAAACAAAAATATAAATATTTTTAAGAGTTTGTTAAATATTTAAGTTCTATAAAAGTTTATTTATCTTTATTTTATAAAAATATAAGTTTTATTTAATTTATATAAATATATTACATAAATATATAAAACAGAAAATTCAACACAGCAAAAAAAAAATAAAAACACTCGAGTCCGGTACTGTAGCAGCCCACTCTGTGGCCCGAAACCCTAGCCCATACGATCGCATGGCTGGATAACTTAGGACTCATGCGATCTCATGAGCCCGTCTGACACGCCACAGTTGACTGAGTACTGCATTAATTACGGTTTATAATTATTATTATTATAATTAAACCCTAATTAGGTTAGATTAGTTAAATATTTAATTTAGTTATTTATTTAATTTATATTTTTAAGTTTAATTAGTTTTATAAAATATAAAATTAATAGTTTTATAAAATAAATAATATAAAAATAATATTTTTATAAAAATTGTACTTTTTACAACTTTTAGTATATTTTTATATTTTATCCCTTTTTAATTGTTTTAGCGTAACTTTTGTAATTTTTGCTCGTATTTATTTTTAATTCATAGTTTTTGCCATAGTTATTTTTATTTCTAGATTTTTAGGCTTTGCCGTAAAATCCCTTAAGTGCTTTTTCTTTAGACTAAGATTTAAGTGCTTTAGAATTCTGCGATGTTTTTTTTTAAGTTTTAATACCTTTTTGAGATATTGCCATTTGGGATATAGTTTTTCCTGTAAGCTTTAATATTTTTAGACCCTTTTACCTATGTATCAATTATCATTCCAATTAGTAATCTCAATTTGCGATTATAATTTTAAGTTAGTGATAGTAATAAGGTTGGGTTAGTCGAGTTTTTTTTTTAAGTTTTATAGTCATTTTTTTTTCTTTCTTATTTTTCGACGCCTTTTATTTTTCGATCTTTTCTTTTTCGACCTTTTTCAACGCGCTCTTTTTCTTTCTTATTTCTCGTCATTCTAGTTTTTAGGACTTAAAATTTTTTCTACTTCTTATCTATACTTCTTAAAATTACGAAAATTTATTTTAAGTGGTTAAATTGATAGACATCAAAATTTTCTGGTTCGTAGTAATAGTTGGATTTGTACGTGGACCGGGTTATTGGAGCCAAACAGTCCTCAATTATATTGAGACCAAACGAATCCTGCCCCTCTGCTGCATCTTTTGGCTATTCGAAACGTGGGCAAAATCAGAAAAGTCTATTAATTGGATAACTTATATAATTTTTTCTTTTATAACTAATAGGATATTCAGTGAATGCACCGAGTAAAACGTTCACCACCTTTTGTACGTTCACCACCTGTAACCAGATCAAGACATCTAGCCAATATTGTCGCCGTTGATTTTTCTTTAGAATCGTCATCTAGTCAACCAAGTACTCCAATTCAAATTTCCGATAATCCATTTTTGAACCCGACCTCACAAATGATAATCTGGAGAATCTTCAGGGATAATTCAGAGATCCTGAACCACTAATCTTTCCTCCGGAACCACCAATCATTCAAACGGATATTGTCGAGGAACCAACCATTAAATTAGAATCCTATAGTGATTCAGATTCAACAAATTCAATCATGGAGAATCTGGAATCTCTAAGTATGGAAGACCCAATGAGAGCTAAACGCACTGGCCAAGGTCACGCAATTACTCAACCAGACATAAATGCGCCAGATTATGAAATCAAAGGACAAATCCTACACATGGTAACTAACCAATGCCAATTTAGTGGTGCGCCGAAGGAAGATCCAAATGAACATCTTCGTACCTTTAATAGGATCTGTACTCTATTTAAAATCAGAGAAGTAGAGGATGAACATATATATCTCATGTTATTTCCCTGGACTTTAAAGGGAGAAGCCAAAGATTGGTTAGAATCGTTACCTGAAGGGGCGATTGATACATGGGACGTTTTAGTTGAAAAATTTCTTAAACAATTCTTTTCGGCATCTAAAGCCGTGAGACTTCAAGGAGAAATTGTTACGTTCACGCAAAAGCCAAATGAAACTCTATATGAAGCATGGACAAGATTTGGAAAGTTATTAAGAGGATGTCCGCAACATGGTTTAGACACCTGTCAAATAGTACAAATATTCTACCAAGGATACGACATCACTACAAGGAAAGACATAGATATATCAGCTGGTGGTTCTATTATGAAGAAAACCGAAACTGATGCTTACAAAATTATTGATAACACTGCTTCCCACTCACATGAGTGGCACCAAGAAAAAGATATCGTTAGATCATCTAAAGCAGCTAGAGCCGATTCTAGCCATGACTTAGATTCCATTTCTGCAAAGATAGATGCTGTCGAGAGACGAATGGAAAAGATGACTAAAGATATCCACTCAATACGAATTAGTTGTGAGCAGTGTGGAGGACCACATTTGATAAAAGATTGTCTTAGTATTGAATTAACAATGGAACAAATAGAGAATATTTCATACATAAACCAAAGGCCTGGAAATAATTATCAGAATAATTATCAACCACCAAGACCGATTTACAATCAAAATCAGAATTATAACCGAAATATTCCATACAACAACCAACAAGGTCCTAACAATCAACAAGTATCCAATAATACTTACAATCAGCAAAGACCTAATTTTCAAAACAAACCACCACAAACCGATGATAAAAAGTCAAATTTAGAAGATATGATGACGAAGCTAGTTGAAACTCAAACGCAGTTTTTCACATCTCAAAAACAAACTAATGAACAAAATGCTCAAGCATTTAGAAATCAACAAGCTTCTATTCAAAATTTGGAACAAGAAGTAAGTAACCTGGCAAGGTTAATAGGTGAAAGAAAACCGGGAAGTTTACCTAGTGATACAAATGCTAACCCCCGGAATGAAACAGCTAAAGCCATTACCACAAGAAGTGGGACAACACTTAAACCACCTGAAATACCTGTAACTTCTGATTAAGCTATTCCTACTCCACAAGAACCACAACCTGAACAAGATAAGGAAAAAGAACCGATAGTTGAAAAGGTTAATGAAGATAACACAGCTAAGGATAAACCTTATGTTAAACCATACCAACCACCACTTCCTTACCCAAGTAAAATGAAAAAAGAGAAACTTGAAGCCGAGCAATTCAAATTCTTGGATATGTTTAAACAGATAAATGTAAATCTTCCTTTCATTGATGTGATTTCAGGAATGCCTAGATATGCTAAATTTCTTAAAGATCTAATCTCGAATAGAAAGAAAATGGAAGAACTCTCGGCTGTTACTATGAATGCTAATTGTTCAGCAGTGCTGTTGAATAAGATACCAGAAAAGCTATCTGATCCAGGAAGTTTCACAATTTCATGTTTTCTGGGTAGTCTTAGTTCAATAGAAGCATTGGCAGACTTATGTGCTAGTATAAATTTAATGCCGTATTCACTATACGCTAAACTAGACCTTGGAGAATTGAAACCAACAAGAATAAGCATACAACTAGCCGATCGATCAATAAAATATCCTAGAGGGATAATGGAGAACATGCTAGTTAAAGTTGGTACTTTAGTATTTCCAGTAGATTTTGTTGTTCTGGACATGGAAGAAGATTCTCAAGTTCCTCTCATATTAGGAAGACCATTCTTAACGGCTAAAGCAATGATAGACGTGTTTGGTAAGAAACTGACCCTAAGTATAGAGGACGAGAGTGTTACCTTTTCAGTTGATAGAGCAATGCAACAACCGCAATCTGCAGATGATACATGTTATTATATTCAAACTATATATTCACATGCGGAATTATTAGAAGAATTTTCAGAATTACAAGGAACAGGAGAATGTTCTTTAGGAGAAGGAACTGAACAAATTGATGAAGCTGAAATGTTAGCTACACTTATAGCTAATGGATATGAACCAACAACAGAAGAAATTCAAATGCTAAAAGAAGAAGACAGATATCGATATAAATCATCGATAGAAGAACCTCCGAAATTAGAGTTAAAGCCACTTCCAAACCATTTGGAATACGCTTATTTACATGGTGAATCTGAATTATCTGTAATAATATCGTCTTCTCTTACTGAAAATGAGAAATCACAACTCATTTCTGTGTTGAAAGCTCATAAACCAGCCATTGCATGGAAGATTCATGATATTAAAGGAATAAGTCCTTCGTATTGCACACATAAAATCCTTATGGAAGAAGGTCATAAAACGTATGTGCAACGCCAACGAAGACTAAATCCGAATATGCAAGATGTAGTTAAAAAAGAAATTATTAAACTGCTAGATGCAGGTTTAATTTATCCAATCTCTGATAGTCCATGGGTAAGCCCAGTTCAATGCGTGCCTAAGAAGGGTGGCATGACTGTCATTACAAATGAAAAAAATGAGCTTATTCCTACAAGGACTGTAACAGGATGGCGTGTATGTATTGATTATAGAAAATTAAATGACGCCACCAGAAAAGATCACTTTCCCTTACCTTTCATTGATCAAATGTTGGAAAGATTAGCCGGAAATAGTTATTATTGTTTTCTTGATGGATTTTCCGGATATTTTCAAATTCCAATAGCACCCGAAGATCAAGAGAAAACCACGTTCACGTGCCCTTATGGTACTTTTGCTTACAAACGCATGCCATTTGGACTTTGCAATGCCCCTGCAACCTTTCAAAGGTGCATGATGGCGATTTTTCACGACATGATAGAAGAATGCATGGAAGTTTTCATGGATGACTTTTCAGTCTTCGGTGATACATTTGAATCATGTCTAGTTAATCTGGAACGAATGCTTATTAGATGCGAACAATCAAATCTAGTACTTAATTGGGAGAAATGCCATTTCATAGTTAAAGAAGGCATCGTTCTTGGACATAAAATTTCAAAAGAAGGAATTGAAGTGGATAGAGCTAAAGTAGATGTAATTGCTAAACTTCCACATCCCACCAATGTTAGAGGAGTTAGGAGTTTTCTAGGGCATGCCGGTTTTTACCGACGTTTCATAAAAGATTTTTCTAAAATTGACACTTCTATGAATAAACTCTTAGACAAGGATGCTCCATTCATCTTTTCAGATGAATGTATCAAATCTTTTAATATTCTTAAAGAGAAACTCACTAATGCGCCGATCATGATAACACCAAATTGGAATCTACCGTTTGAACTAATGTGCGATGCAAGTGATTTTGCAATGGGAGCCGTTTTAGGACAAAGGATTGAAAAACGATTTCAACCTATATATTATGCTAGTAAGACGTTACAAGGAACACAAACAAATTATACAACTACTGAAAAAGAACTCCTTGCTATTGTCTTTGCTTTTGACAAATTTCGTTCATATCTCGTTCTAGCAAAAACGGTGGTCTATACCGACCATTTTGCTCTTAGATACCTATTTTTGAAACAAGATGCTAAACCAAGATTAATCCGTTGGATCTTACTCTTACAAGAATTCGATATTGAAATCCGAGATAAAAGAGGAGCAGAAAATCTCGCCGCTGATCATCTTTCTCGTCTTGAAAATCCCGAATTAGAAGTTCTAAATGAATCGGCCATACAAGACAACTTTCCTGATGAATATCTATTGAAGATAGAATATAATGAAATACCATGGTTTGCAGACTATGCAAACTACTTAGTATGTGGATTCCTTGAAAAAGGATTATCGTACCAAAAACGAAAGAAATTCTTCAGTGATATAAAACACTATTTTTGGGAAGAACCACATCTGTTTAAAAGTTGTCCCGATGGAATAATACGCCGATGTGTATTCGGAGATGAAGCTAGTAAAATTTTAAACCATTGTCACACAGGACCAACAGGAGGGCACTATGGGCCTCAACTAACATCAAGAAAAGTTTATGATGCTGGATTCTATTGGCCTACAATTTACAAAGACGCACACCTTCTTTGCAAATCCTGTGATGCTTGTCAAAGGGCCGGAAAAATAAGTCAACGTGATGAAATGCCACAAAATGTCATTCAAGTATGTGAAGTATTTGACATTTGGGGTATTGACTTTATGGGTCCATTTCCAAAATCTCATAATAATCTCTATATTCTCGTAGCCATTGATTATGTATCTAAATGGGCGGAAGCACAAGCTCTCCCAACTAACGATGCACGAGTTGTAGTCAACTTTTTAAAATGTCTTTTTGCAAGGTTTGGAACACCGAAAGCTTTAATAAGTGATCGGGGTACTCATTTCTGTAATAATCAACTTGAAAAAGTTCTTAAAAGATATGGAGTAACTCATAAAATCTCCACCGCATATCATCCACAAACAAGTGGACAAGTTGAAAATACCAACCGAGATTTAAAACGTATTCTAGAGAAAACCGTAGGATCAAATCCAAAGGAATGGTCCATTAAATTGGAGGATGCACTCTGGGCTTTTAGAACAGCCTACAAAACTCCAATTGGAACCACACCTTTTAAACTCGTCTACGGAAAAGCATGTCATCTTCCAGTAGAAATTGAACACAAAGCATTTTGGGCTTTGAAGACATGTAATCTTGATTTACATGAAGCTGGACGTCTACGATTAAGTCAACTAAACGAATTAGGAGAATTAAGACATGAAGCATACGAAAATTCGTTAATCTATAAAGAAAGAACGAAGAAATGGCATGATAAAAGAATCAGAAGTTCAAAAGAATTTAAAGAAGGCGACAGAGTTCTTCTTTTCAATTCACGATTCAAGCTATTTCCTGGAAAATTGAAATCAAGATGGTCTGGACCATTCATAATCAAAAGAGTTTTCCCATACGGAACGATAGAATTAATAAATTCAAATGGAATTGAATTTAAAGTTAATGGTCACAGAGTTAAACATTACATAGATAGTCCGATGGAAGTCGACAACAAAGTTAATCACAATTTCGATACCACAGCTAACTAAGTGTGAGGAGAATCAAGTCTTTTAAGGATTTTATGTATTTCTGTTAGAGTTAGATTGTCTGTTTTCGTGTAGTTCTCGAAAATGGAACCCGAATGGTCTTTCCCTAGCAGACCCTAAAGAACTAGTCTTCTCCCTCCATTCTGAATTTTTATTTTTTTTAGGAAATGAAGACTGCCTGTGAACTAAACCATGGTCTAATGCTACACGCTTTGATCACTAAACGTAATAATGACACACTTCCGAGTGAAATAGTATCAGTAATCAGAGAAAGATTGGACGGAGTAAGAAAAGAATCCAGATGCGAAGATAATAAGTTACAATTTGGTAAAGGAAAATCAAAATCCGCAGCGAAAAGAAGAGCACGACACCTTGAAAGATGTCACAAATGCGGAAAATGGTCACATGGAGATAAATGTTCAAATAATCAAACCTATTCAAATACCGAATTTGTTACATTATGCAGAGACGGACCGTTCATATGTTTAGAAGAAAAAACACTGAATGCTCGAGGTTACGCCTATGTAGCTATGGAAAACCAATTAAACCGACTATCTTATGAATGGGATAGATCATATAACTAAGAATACTATCTCACAGGTAAGTCTGTACAGTTTTTATTTTTTTATTTTTATTTTTAACCTTTTGATAATAAACGCTAATTTGTTCGCTATAAAGTATTAAATTGGTATTGAATAAAATTAGGTTTGGCGACCGAAATTATTGATATCATACAAAAATTTATTACATCACTGCGAAATTTAACGTTTATTCTTAAGGTATAAATATCTTTAATCAATCAACCCAAAATATTTCAAAAATTCGTCATGAGTTAAATTAGGTCATGGAACCGAAATTACTTTACCGAAAAGAGGGGCACATATTTTTGATAATATTTGATTGATTAAAGTGGGATAAAAGCCAAAAAGATTTTTAATTTTATTTTTTTACCATGTTTTTAAAATTAATATATAAATATTAAATTAATATTTTGAACTTTGTAAAATCAATATATTTAAAATTGTAAATATTTGAAAAATTAATCTTTTTAATATAATTTTGTATGTATAAAAACAAAAATATAATATAAGTTTAGTGTGAATTTATAATATGAATTTTTATTTAAGTTTGGTGTGAATTTTTAATTTTATGCATATTTTTAATTTAAGTTTGGTTTGAATTTAAAAACAAAAATTTACTTTATTTCGCTAAGTTAAAAATATGATTTTTAAAATTCGTCGTGAGTTGAAGACTAGGTCGTTGAACCGAAATTGCTTTACTCGAGGGAGGGACGAGAACTTTTATTATCATTATTTTTAATCTTATTGAATTAAAGTATGCCAAAAACATTAAAAAATCCAAAAATCTTTACTTTTAAAACCGCGCTTTGATTTGACAAATTTTAAAAATTTTGTCGAGGGACAGACTTGGACATCGATCCAAAACGCCCTCATCCTAAAAAGAAACAAATTTCTAAAATTTTATTAATTTTATGTTTTATAAAGTATAAGGTTTTATTTATTAAAAAAAAAAAGGCAAAACACTGTAGCCGGCACCCCATGCGATCGCATGGGGTTTGCACTTGGAACCCATGCGATCGCATGGGGACCAAATGCAGGTCAGACTCAAAACTCCCAGCGGGTCTGTCTTCTCCACACAACACACACACAAACACGAACCAACCCCAAAATTACCTCTAAAATTCGCAATTTTCCACCGTAATTCGTTATTTTTCTTGCTCTAATCATGCCTAGATTCTCATTCTTCAGCAAAATGGTAAAAATTACACTCCTAAACTCATAAATTTGCTAGTTTTTGTGATAAATTCCAATTTTTTACCTAATGCAATTTTGTTAATTTCTAGTGTAATTAGTGTTAAATTGTTAGTATTTTATGCATGTATAACCTAGATTGATGCTATTTAACATGATTTGAAGCCAAAAACTTCAAAATTTTTAGAAATCTAGGGTTTGTGTTCTTGAGCAATTTGGGGCTTTTTGATATAAACAGGTTATGGCCAATTTTTGTCATGAATTATTGCTAAATTGAGTAGTGTAACATGTTTAGATAGTTAAATGATCCAAACATTGATCCTAAACATGATTTTTGGAGATTAAAGTGGACTTTTTAAGTCCAAAATTCATGAACTTGATTAATTTGATATATTTGCCATTTGAGACTTGTTTAATTATTAGTAATGAATATTTTGACATGTTATTTGAGTTAAAAGCTTATGAACTTTGTATACATTCTCATATTTGCTTATTTGAAAAGTGTAGAATTGTGAAAAATTGTAAAAATGTGTATAAGTTTAATTTTGATTTAACATGTTATAGTGATTGTTTTAAGTTGTTATTTTGCTAACACTAATGCATATTTAGATGCACAAATTTTGTGTTTAATGTGTTTTGCAGAAAGCCGATACTGGAGGTTCAGGAGCATCATCATCTAGACGACCAGCACCAGAACCAGAACTAGAACTAGAAATGCAACACGAACAAGAACCACAACAGGAACAATAACAACAGCCTGATCAGCACGTACCTTATTATGATCCGGTACAGTTTGCTGATGAATTCATAGTATTCCCAATGAGGCCGCCAGTAGAATTCCCAACGATTCCTGAGCACACTCTGCATCCTAATCTGAGATTTGATAGGAGATGGAGAGATTACGAGACATATCAAAGGAACAAATTCAAATTGGTAACAAAAAATGTAGAGGTGCCAAGGGTAATCGATTGGGCCCCTTTAGAAATGGTCCATCTAGCTGACCGTGTTAGACAGCTTTTAGTTCAAAGGTATGGCAGTTCTTCTTTTACAGATTGGGAACGTCTTTTCACCATTCGTAGACCTGTATATAAGGAATGGTGTGTTGAGTTGATGAGTACTGTATCACTTGATACAAATATAGTTAGAATAGATGATAGAAGATTTCTTAGGTTTATCCTTGGCGGTAGGATGTACAGAATGTCCATGCTGGACATGGCCAGGGCCTTACAGATATATACTCCTGGTGAGTTGCTATTACCCGATTGTACAAATTTGATTTATTATGGTGAAAGGGTAGATAGTAACTTTGACGCTGACGCCATTTGGAGGCGTATGTCACATTTTGATGTTTTTACACGAGCAGGAGGACACTCCTATACACATATTGACAGAGCCGAGCTTCGTATTATTCATAGATTTTTGGCTAACTCGATTACACAGAGAGGTCATAATAAAGAAAAAATTACCTTACATGATTTATTCTACCTAAAGTGTATTCGGGATCCTAGAAGCTTTGTCAATATCCCTTACTGTGTTGCTTTTTATTTATCTAAAATGGTAGAGGGAATGCAGGACGGGAGTATAATAGGAGGAGGTATTTTTGTTACTCTTATTGGAGAGTATTTAGGTGTTGATAGGAACCAAGGGGGTCCATTACAGCTTTGTAGAGAACAGGTTGAGCCCTTAGGATTGAAAGTTTATGTGGGTGCTAAGGTATTGAAAAGTAGACGTAACCAGGCAGTACCCTATGAGGGATCTCATCCTCAGGTAGAGAGAGGCTCAGACGAGGAAATGGAGGAGGCGGAAGACATTAGGGATGTCTTTCGAGATGCTATTCTTGACGTCCACGTTCGTATAGATGAGGAAGCAATGACGAACGTGGCCAGACATAGTATGTATGAGCAGTGGAACTCCGAGCGAGTATACGAGGATTATAGGTGACGCCAACACGATAGCTGGTTAGTTCATCAGTACCAAATCATGAGCCAGCTATCATATCAGGTAGCAAATAATTACGTACCTACTCGACCTGCTCATTTTCCGCCACACAGCCCCGATATTCGACCACCCTTTAACTGGTATGACTATAATCAAGCCTATCAGAACACCTATAACCAACAATGGAACCCACCTGACGAGATGAACTGGAACCCATATCCAGACTGATTTAGTTCCATTTGGTTATTTATATGATTTATATGTTTTTATCTTTTTACTTATTCATGTTTAAACTTATGTTATTGAATATACTTATGTAATCTTTATCATTTTTATTATTATTGTGTACTAATATTTCACATTTAGGATTTGAAAGTGGGATATTAAGTCCCATTTCAAATTGCCATGCATGTTTATATTTGTATGTATGTATATGGTAAATTGTACAAAACAGGGTAAAACAGCGCATTTTCAAAGACTGGCATTAAGTTAAGCAAAAGCTACTAATTTTGACGACAAGATAAATGTGATGTAACAACAGACGGAATGGACAAATGATATGTACCATTTATCATTCAGCAAACAAACGCCAATATGTTTGGAAACTTTGGTAAAATTTAATCATTTCTACGCTAATCACCCTCAATAATTTAAATTGTTACTGATTTCTTGCAAATGAGGGCATTGCAAGATCTTAAGTGTGGGAAGAGGTTAAATTCTTTCGGATTTTTTAAATTTTTTTACTTTAAACACTTGGTTACCATTAGAAATACTAGTAAAGTAGTAGTTGTATTAGAATCTAGTGCTCTCTGATAATAAAGAACAGCCCTAGTCTTATATACTGACTACCCAATTCTAGTAAAATTTTTCAAAATTTTCAATTAAATGAACTCAAAATCATGTTTATACATATTTATGAACGATAAAACTAGGTGTTAACACCGAAATTATTGTTACCTCGGAAAGGACATAAATTGAGAAACAAACCAAAATGTTAAAATTCATTTAAAATGGAATAGAGGACAATAAAAAGGAAAATAAAAGGCAAGTGTGGGAAATTTTCACCGAGTTATTCAAAATACATATCACATATTTTTGTACAAATAATTGAAAATACTTTTGTTTTGGACGATAATTAACTGTTTTACCTGATGAAAGAAAAGAAGAGATGGATCTACACGATGAATCAATTCCATCGTTAAAAGGAAGTAAAGTCTTTCGAAAAAGACACGCGCTTCTTGATTTAGGTCATGAAGTTGTCGTCCAGACCAGCTGTAGGTTGATGAAAAATCTAGAAAAGTCATCTCTAAAATCAGTAGGAAATTCACGGACCTCGGCATAAAACAGGGTCGCCAAGTGGTCAGATTTATCCTAACCATGAGAAGGATTTATCTCGTACAATGGGGGGCACCGTGCAAATTAGCTTGATAAGACTAATAAATCAGATCCCCAGAAAGGATAATCTCCTTAAAAGATCAAAAATCAGCTTTTAAGCCTGGTATTACTTAATCCTAGAGATTGACCTTAAAGATTGAGAATTCAAACTCATGGAATTCAATGATATCTAAACTCGAGCTTGAACGAGAAAATATTTTGATCAAATTATAAACCGATTTGTTTTCTGAAAACCCATTTTCAATGCGTTCATTACCATTGAACGTAAAATCCTAGGAATTCACCTGGAATTCATTAGGTCATCTGAACCAAATCGGGTGTCAACCGTAAGAACGGTGGTTGCATAGCATGGTCGAAGACAGGACCTTGTGCCAGACCGAAAAATCATAAGGGTGAGCTTTACTATTGCTCCTACAAAGGATAGTAATTGCGCCCGATACGTTATAGACCATAATTAAAAGCATGTCAGGGGACATTGCCTTAACAGTTGCTTGTTCAACGCTTTCCTTTATAACCGGACGGTAGTTTACCGAAAGGTAATATACGGAGCAAGTATACTGGATGTGTTGCTTTCCTAATACAAGGTTAGCAAGTGGGTGACACAAAACCACAAGTTTTGAGCTAAAATTTTCAAATCTGAAACCCACCAAGCCCACAAAAATATTTTGCAAACACCGGTGAAGGGTTATTCCGGAAAACTTATCTAGGGTAAAAACTAGATTTAATTTTCAAAAGATTAAATGTTTTCATAAAGATTCAATTTCCTTAATGGATCTAAATTTTATAGTCATGTGGGACTGTAAACCACATCGTTACTACCATTGCTTATACCGCCGTAAAGAAATTACTGATGTACAAAGTGTGAAGAATAAAGAAGTGATTCTAGTATTTCAAGACTATATTGCTTGAGGACAAGCAACGCTCAAGTGTGGGAATATTTGATAATGCTAAAAACGAACATATATTTCATAGCATTATTCCTCAAGAAAGACAAGCTTTTAGTTGCAATTGTCCTATTTACAAGTGATATTCGTTTAAATAATAAAAGGTGAAGACAAACGACAGATTCGACGAATTGAAGACGCAAACAACCAAAAAGCTCAAAAGTACAAAATACAATCAATGAGGTTCCAATTATTGATAAGAAACGTCTCAAAATTACAAGAGTACAAGATTCAAAACGAAAAGTACAAGATATTAAATTGTACGCAAGGACGTTCGAAAATCCGGAACCGGGACCAGAGTCAACTCTCAACGCTCGACGCAACGGACTAAAAATTACAAGTCAACTATGCATGTGAATATAATATAATATATAATTAATTCTTAAAATTAATATATATATTATATTATATTTAAATAAATGTCGGCAGAAGAAAACAACCAAAAGTGGCTCTCCCCAGCTGGCCATGCGATCGCATGGCCTGGAAGGCATAAATCCATGCGATCGCATGAGCCCCTTTTCCAGATCACAGGCCTATAAAAATCTAGCTTTGGTGCACCATTTTTCCATCCATAATATCAATCTCTCTATCTATATACGTAGTATATATTTATATTTATATTTTAATTTTAATTTTAATTTTAATTCTAATAATAAGGGTATGTTAGCGAATGTTGTAAGGGTGTAAGTCGAAATTCTGTCCGTGTAACGCTACGCTATTTTTAATCATTGTAAGCTATGTTCAACCTTTTTAATTTAATGTCTCGTAGCTAAGTTATTATTATGCTTATTTAATCCGAAGTAATCATGATGTTGGGCTAAAAATATTAAAATTGGGTAATTGGACTTTGTACCATAATTGGGGTTTGGACAAAAGAACGACACTTGTGGAAATTAGACTATGGGCTATTAATGGGCTTTATATTTGTTTAACTAAATGATAGTTTGTTAATGTTAATATAAAGATTTACAATTGGACATCCCTATAAATAACCATATACACTCGATCGGACACGATGGGCGGGGTATTTATATGTACGAATAATCGTTCATTTAACCGGACACGGGAATAGATTAATAGCCACTAGAATTATTAAAACATGGGTGAAATTATGTACAAGGACACTTGGCATAATTGATAACAAAGTATTAAAACCTTGGGTTACACTCAGTCGACATCCTGGTGTAATTATTAAACAAAGTATTAAAATCTTGTTACAGTTTAAGTCCCCAATTAGTTAGAATATTTAAACTTCGGGTATAAGGATAATTTGACGAGGACACTCGCACTTTATATTTATGACTGATGGACTGTTATGGACAAAAAACCAGACGGACATATTAAATAATCCAGGACAAAGGACAATTAACCCATGGGCATAAAACTAAAATCAACACGTCAAACATCATGATTACGGAAAGTTTAAATAAGCATAATTCTTTTATTTCATATTTAATTTCCTTTATTTTATATTTAATTGCACTTCTAATTATCGCACTTTTATTTATTGTTATTATATTTAATTGCAATTTTAATTATCGTACTTTTTAATTATCGCAAGTTTATTTTATCTCACTTTTATTTATCGAAATTTCATTATCGTTATTTACTTTACGCTTTAAATTAAGTCTTTTATTTATTTAATATTTTACATTTTGTTTTAACTGCGACTAAAGTTTTAAAATCGACAAACCGGTCATTAAACGGTAAAAATCCCCCTTTAAAATAATAATATTACTTATATATATATATTCGTATTTTTATAAATTAAACTAATATAGCGTTTGTGATGACCCGTCCTAATCCATCCGGACGAAGTCCATATCGATTATAAACGATTCACAACAGTTGCTTACATCGCGAGGTACTTGACCTCTATATGATACATTTTACAAACATTGCATTCGTTTTTGAAAAGACAATCTTTCAATACATCGAAAGTTGACGGCATGCATACCATTTCATTATATATCTAACTATAATTGACTTAATATTAATCTTGATGAACTCAACGACTCGAATGCAACATCTTTTGAAATATGTCATGAATGACTCCAAATGATATCCCTAAAATGAGAAAATGCACAGCGGAAGATTTCTTTCGTACCTGAGAATAAACATGCTTTCAAGTGTCAACCAAAAGGTTGGTGAGTTCATTAGTTTAACATAAATAATCATTTCATAATTTTAATAGACCACAAGATTTCAATTTCCATTTCTCATAAACATACGTCCCATGCATAGAGACAAAAATATCATTCATATGGATTGAACACCTGGTAACCGACATTCACAATATGCATATAAGAATATCCCCATCATTTCCGGGATCCTCCTTCGGACATGATATAAATTTCGAAGTACTAAAGCATCCGGTACTTTAGATGGGGCTTGTTGGGCCGGATAGATCTATCTTTAGAGTTCGCGTCAATTAGGGTGTCTGTTCCCTAATTCTTAGATTACCAGACTAAATAAAAAGGGGCATATTCGATTAGATAATCCAACCATAGAATGTAGTTTCATTTACTCGTGTCTATTTCGTAAAACAGTTATAAAAGCAGCGCATGTATTCTCAGCCCAAAAATATAAAGGGTAAAAAGGCAAATGAAACTCACCTAATGTATTTTGTAGTAAAAATACATATGAAGACATTTAATGACTGAACAATGCAGGGTTGGCCTCGGATTCATGAACCTATATCATTTATATGTATATTAACATACACATTTGTAATTGAACAAATTTATATGGATTATTATTAGTGATATAATTGTTTTATGCTACATTAATTCATAAAATAATTTCTTATTAATGTAGTTTAATAATTTATGTATGAAAATAGGAACTTACTTTAAGTTCTTTATAATAAAAATATATATAGTTTATTTAATAATATGTTATTGATAGAATATAGTAATATGTAATATTAATATAATTGTAATGCATTTTTATATAAACAAACAAAATATAACAATTTGTAATAATACTAATAAAAATGATAATAATAATGTTAGTAATATTAGTAATAATAATAATGATCTTAATGCTAATTTCTAAAAATGATAATTTCATTGAAGATAATAACTTTACTAATAATGTTAAATTTTAGTAAAAATTATAATTTTAATAAAAAATATGATAACTTTGATAATTGTAGTTAAAATGATACTTTTAATAGAAATGAAATGATAATAATAATAATAATAATAATAATAATAATAATAATAATAATAATAATAATAATAATAATAATAATAATAATAATAATAATAATAATAATAATAAAAATAATAAAAATGCTACCTTCAAAGCTTTCCTAAAAAAAAAAAATGCCTCAGACAGAGCTCGAACCCTTGACCTCTCGTTCCTTACTCATACCCTTAAACCATCTCTCTGACTATTAGTTTTTGATTAAACTTGTATTCTTTATCTATTTAACTTCAACTTTTTCTGTTTCCTCTTCTTAACAACATCATTAACATAAATTTATATCATCATCATGATTAGAACATAAATCCAATTACCACCATAAAATCATGATCTTAATATCATCTTATCATCTTTTTATCATCTTCAAAACATCATCAACATCTTTATTTTATTGAACCATAGTTATGATCACACCACTACCCCACTTCACCATTCACGACCCATATAGAGAATTAAAAAAAAAAACATTCGGGTCCACCACACATTTTCATATTCACGTCCCATTTCTTGTAACAACATGCGTGGCCCCAAAAATGTATTCCTATATGGTCCGAGAAAAAATATAACTTTCCAGCTAGTAACCGACAGATTTCTTTTATTTTTATGTAAGTGGAGTAGTTATTCTGTCATGCACTAATATGGGACCTCTCCAAATTTTAAGTCCTACGGTCCACCAATCAAAAAGAAATTTCGGCCTAAAGTATATGAATGTTCACAGCTAAATTCCAAACCCAATGAAAGCAATTTAATTAACAAAGCCCGATAGATCTATTGCAATATTAAATTGTTCGATGGGGTCCTTGATACAAGTTGATAGTTTGAATTGTGCAATTGAGTGTCGCTGAGGGAAAAAAATTTATTAAACGTCCCATAAAGAGAAACTTGGTCGGCCACTCTTTTCTCTCTTTATCCTAACTATTTTAACCTCAAAACAATAGTACACGTTCCTGCTATTCTCTATTTTCTTGAACCTTATCTACTATATTTTCTCCTAATATGGTTGAAACCAGGGTGATGGTCCGTTAATGATAATAGTTGGATAATGAAGTTTGAGAGAGGTGAAGGTGTTTGATCGATTAACGAAACAGTAAGTAATGATGGGTTTGTAACTGCATATGAATCATACATGAGTCTTGTGGGTTGGTTATTTGGTGAAAGGTGGTGAAAGGTGTCTCGTTTGGTGTGGCGTGAAGGTGGTTTGAGCAAGATCAAGTGATGGGGTTTTGATGAATATTAGAAAACAGATAGAATAGATTTTTTTTGGGTTTTGGATTATTAGTCGTATAGGAAGTAATATTATTCGACGATAGTAGTGATTGGGTCCTTGGTCTTGCATTTAAAATAGAAAAGAAATAATCATGTGAGTGGTGATATATTCCTAACAGAAATGTGATGATAAATGGTGTACCTTGAGTTGGCTCTTAGATTTTTGGTGATGGATTTCGTACATGTATTGGAGTAAGAAATGAATATGGTTGCAAAGGATCGATGGTTGTTTATGGTGGTCTCAGTGGTGTTGAAGAGAGTTGATATCCAAAGGTGATGACGAGTGTCGACTAGCAAAAGAAAGTAGAAGAGAATTGGTGTATTCAATTGTTGCAGAGAAGTTAAAAGTGCTCTCTTATATGATATAGTGTATGTATATATTTATGTCTACATATATGAACTTGATTATATAAAAGAAAAGTAGAGAAATAGTAGTTTGGTTTAGGATATTTGCAATTGTTATTGAGGATGGAAGTCGACGAATTGGTTATCAATGTGTGACTGATAGTTTGACCTATAGCAAGAATCTTTGATGGGTCTACTTAATACTCAGACAAAAACAAAGAATAGGAAAAGAAAATATAAAAAAAATATAAAATAAAAGCAAGAGTACCTTCATAACAGAATTTGTTTTTAATTGATTGTAAAGTAGTGATGATTCGATTTGTGAATCAATTAAGAGACAGAATCCTAAAATCAGCTACAGAACGATAGATACCCACAACTGATTCATTCATCAATCGTATATATGTGATTTTTAAATAATATTAATAATTAATAATTAATAATTATATTTATGTCAAGATACTAATAATAATGGAAATACTAATTTTTATTAATGACATTACTAATAGACTGTGTTATTTTCTAATAATAACTATAATGATATTAATAATACTAATATTGATAAAGGTAATAATAATAATAAATATTCTTTAATAATAACTTAATTTTTGTAATTTTACTACTAATTATGATATGAATAATGATAACAATAATACTAAGAATAATACTAATATTATAACAAATCAGTTGTATCAAAATTTCATAATTATGTATTATACATAATAATAACATAACACTGTTTTTAATATTAAATACTTATTCAAATAATATTAATGAAAGTAATAATAATAATATTAGTAAAGATGACCAATTAATTGTGTTAAATTTCATATCTATATACACACATATCTATTTACAATTAATTGTTCGTGTCGTTGAGCATAGTCGCAGGGTAATTGATTACATGGATATAATTTCAAACTTTTCGAGACTCATCATTACAGACTTTGCTTATCGTGACGGAAACATATAAAGATTTAAGTTTAAATTTGGTCAAAAATTCCCGGGTCATCACAGTACCTACCCGTTAAAGAAATTTCGTCCCGAAATTTGAGTGAGGTGGTCATGGCTAACAATAAAAATGTTTTCATGACGAATATAAGTTGATAAATAGAGTTTTCATCATTACAGGATAATACAGATAAAATAATTTGATTATTCGAAGAGCACGAATGAAACTATCATGAAAGAGGTCCCAACGGCATCGTCCACCTTCGCCCAAAAACTTGCCCAAATTTTTAGCCGTTAGTAAAATAATAATAAAAAAAATTTCAACGGCTATCCCAACGGTCACTTTTACACTATAAAAACACCAACCAGATACTTCATTTTATACACTCAAACATATATTTCTTTTATATTTCCACATTTCTCAAAATTAAAATCAAACACTCCCAAACTGCAAAATGTTAACACTTCCCCCTATGATTGTTTCATTCGATGTTCATTACGGAGGTGATTTCCGTAATCAAATGAAGGAATATAAGTGGGGCGACAGTATTTCGTTTGAAGATATCGACATTCGTGATGTTGGTTTACAAGACTTGCTATCCTTTCTGAAGGAAAAAGTTCCGTGTGAATTCACGTCTGTGTTCTTTTATAAAGAAGATTATGATCCGGATTGTAGGGCAAGTTTTCTGTGTACCGATGATCAATGGTACTTTATAAAAGATACCATTGAAGATCACGGTAAACGCATTTCTTTGTATGTGGTTCTTGAAGATGAAGAGACGTTGGGTTATCGTTACGTCGATGAATCAGCTGAAGCAGCAGTTGAGGCATCAAGAGAAATACTGATGTCTCCAGAGTACCTCCCGGATGGTGGAATGACTGGTGAACGCTACTTTGCAGATGACAATTGATGACGACGAGTAGTTTGATTGTAATCTTTTAATTTTTAATTGTCGTGATGTATTAATTTTTATTTATTGTAATTTCAGTGTTGTTGTCGAGTTTTATATCTTCCTTTATGTTTCGGAGCTCTTCGTCTTTTTAATCTCCTCTCGATCTCTAGTAAAACGAGTAATGGTCTAGAATTTGTAAGTATGGAGTTTCGAATGAATTTAATGTCATAATCAAGAAAGAATGTAATAGCACGATTTGATTCGTCAAATTACTAGAATCATTGAGAATAGAGCTATCAAGAATATACTTTCTTGATATATTCAGAAGTTATTTAGAATGAAAGAGTTACGTAACATGACACATGATGGTGGTATGGTCTACTGTGAACCATCATGTCCCATTAGAACTCAGCATGACTTACTGTAATATAATCACGTTGATCAAGTGTCATTATATTATACTAACTCATGCATCAGTTCCCAACATTACTTCAATAACATTCATATTTTAAGCTCGAAAGTTTACAGAATATAGAAACTAACAGTTTCTATATGATGTAATACTGATAGCACGAAGAGATTAATGATTTTAGATGAGATTAGTTATGAAAATATATTCAGAAATATTGAGGATATTTATAATGAAAGATACGATAATATCTCGGAATATCTAAGATCAAAGGATGATAGAAACTATTGTCCATAAGAGTTTAGAGTAATGAGCAAAATATTCGCTAAAGACTTCAGCAGACATTGAATCATTTGGATTCTTTGAAGTCAAACTTATTCTTTGTGATTTGTCCACGGCTTTCTTCATAGTTTCGCATAATCTGCTTTTTGGTACTCAATCTTCCATTGAATGTTTCCAATATAATGATACATAGGAAGCACGAAGAGGTATATAATTTCGGACGAGAATATTTATAAAAATATCCTCAGAAATATCGAAGATATTAATGATGATATTTTGAAATTTCTAAGTTCGATGGTTGATGGAGAAAGATTTTCCGCAAGATTTTAACATGACCTCGGAGTAAGATATTCTCTAAAGATTTCAACAGATCCAGAATTATCTGGATTCTTTGAATATAGGGTATGGTCCTTGTATTTGTCCTTGGTCTCCTTCGTGGTTAGCTCAATCCGTTTTCCAGTTCCAACTTTTCTGAGCTTTTCCAACATTCTATTCTTTATCATTAAACTTCTGATGATTAGGGTCGTTTACAGTTTTTGTTGCTTCATTCAACTTTTCAAAATTCAGAGTATTGGTTCACAGACTGGGTGCTTTTTCAGAATTTCGGAATGGAAGATCATTATTCTAAGAGATAAATGTTATACATATAACTGTTGATGTAGATATGCTGTGAGTTTTCAAAGTACTGCTTGCCGATTCTTCTACATTTACTGCTACCATATCTGAATCATTGGTTATTGATCTGAGGTGATTTCAAGAGAATTGTGTTTTTAGATGATTAAACGCTGATGGTAATATGGTGGAATATAAAAGGTTCCCCGGTAACAATAAAAGAGCATACATATAAATCAAGGTGATAATATGGTTGTTTCGAACGAAAAGTTGAAGTTGATTTGCTGGAACCGTGACAAAATTTGCTACTTTGAAAGGAATTACCAAGTTATTTTGGGTAATAATAACACTAAAGGAATTAGCACTACTATGTGTTAAACGTTTACTCAGTTTCCGAGAGTTTTTCAGATGCATAACTAAATGCATCGATCTTTTCTCCCGTAGATGAAGTGCGGTTGATTCATCCTATCGATTGATGTGTTTTCAAGAATCATGAAAGGTTTGAAGGCAGATTGTAGTTGTGATGATACGAATGTGGTTTAAAATGAAATCAAGTGGCAAACTTGAAGAAATGTTTAGTTTCATATGTCTTAATCAATATTTTAATTCATTTTGATTGTCCAATTTTATTAGTCCACAATCGATAGTCCATAATTAACAGTCCGATAATTCATATATAGATTAATATATAATATTCTAATTAATTAATAAGTATCGTGACCCGTATACGTCTCAGACTCGATCACAACTCAAACTATATATATATAGATGGGTCGATATGATATGTCAAAACATTGTATACGTGTGCCGATATTTAAAATGCGTAAATAACATAATGACGATAAATAAAGTGCGTAAAATAAATAACAGAAATTAAATGACGATAAATAAAATTGCGAGAATGAAATTTGCGATAATTAAATTGTGATAAATAAAATATAACCAGTTAGCTAGGAACAGTTATCTAGGATCTTGTTAGCGTGGTCTCTTAACAAAATTTCATATTGTTAATTAGTCTGTTTCTAATCAATTTTTATTGTGTCCATTATTTCTTCACTATGCCACTTGTTGGATTCTGATAGGTCAAAATCCAAATTTAAAATTGAATGAAAATGGTTATTCTGCGGTGACGGATACGGATACCGGTGGATGTAAGTAGGATAGTGAATGACTGTTGAATCAGATTCGAAGAATGTACAGTGTAACTTATTAATGCGAAATCTAAATATTCCTCGGGTATTACCTACCCGTTAAAATATTTTCACAATTAACACTTTGTACGAAAGAATTTTTAATTACAATCTTTATGAAAAACATATATACATATACATTTTCTTCAGATGTAATCATGGATTCATTGAGTTAATATGATATTAAACTCATTCAGTTTTCAGTTGGAACTAGAATAAAAAATCTCTAAAACTTTAGAGATTACATATTCGCCATGTCAAACGAAGATAAATGAGGTAGAACGATACGTAGAACGAAGATCATACTCGAAGTACAGATAGTGATATTGAAGCATGGATTGTTGATGGTACTGGTGATGTTACTGATGGTACTGTTGGTGCCGGTGATGTTGCTGAAGCTGGTACATTTTGCACCATATTCTCCAAATTGATTTTTTTTTATCTCGAAGTTCATTGACTTATTACTCCAGGATGATTGTCGGTCGGAACGAGCGGATGAATAAGGTTCAGAATTGTAGATAGAATATAATCTTGTTGAGTTACCCTGGAAATGAGACTGAAAATGGTGTCTCGAACAGGTTCGCCAGTAAACGCTTCAAGTTCATTGTCAAGAGGTGAATTCGGTTGGTGGAAGGGATTGCCTTCTTCTCGTCTCCATTAATTAAGTAAACTACGAACTCATCATATGAATTGAGGATGGTTGGTTGGTTGATTCATTCTGGTGACGCTGCTTTCGGAGCTTAGGTGAACGTTCACATCGGAATAGCTGTCGGAATAATTATCGGAATAGCTATCGGAAGCTGAGGGACTCGAACTGGTTGCAGGATTCATCTCGTATGATCAGATGAAGAATTTTCGATAAGAAATAGATTATAGGATGTAGATTAATACCTTGCAATACATAGTTTACATATGCATATATAATACTAAAATCCCATAAGTTACGGAGGAATCTACGGAAAGTGTCAGGCAAAGTTTACAATATCAGATACGCTAAGATATGAATTTTTGTCTATACATTATTCATGCAATCATTGCAGTAAGATATGTCTAGACCAAAAATAATGAGCAGGTAATTTCCTAAGGATGATAAGCAGATGATTTCCGACAAAAACGATAAGCAAAACTATTGACATGCAGACACGGTCGAAGTCCAGACTCACTAATGCATCCTAACGACTATCAGTTAGACACACTAATGCAAGACCCGGTTCGCTAAGACCACCGCTCTGATACCAACTGTGATGACCCGTCCTAATCCATCCGGACGAAGTCCATATCGGTTATAAACGATTCACAACAGTTGCTTACATCGCGAGGTACTTGACCTCTATATGATACATTTTACAAACATTGCATTCGTTTTTGAAAAGACAATCTTTCAATACATCAAAAGTTGACGGCATGCATACCATTTCATAATATATCTAACTATAATTGACTTAATATTAATCTTGATGAACTCAACGACTCGAATGCAACGTCTTTTGAAATATGTCATGAATGACTCCAAATGATATCCCTAAAATGAGCAAATGCACAGCGGAAGATTTCTTTCGTACCTGAGAATAAACATGCTTTCAAGTGTCAACTAAAAGGTTGGTGAGTTCATTAGTTTAACATAAATAATCATTTCATAATTTTAATAGACCCCAAGATTTCAATTTTCCATTTCTCATAAACATACGTCCCATGCATAGAGACAAAAATATCATTTATATGGATTGAACACCTGGTAACCGACATTCACAATATGCATATAAGAATATCCACATCATTTTCGGGATCCTCCTTCGGACATGATATAAATTTCGAAGTACTAAAGCATCCGGTACTTTGGATGGGGCTTGTTGGGCCCGATAGATCTATCTTTAGAGTTCGCGTCAATTAGGGTGTCTGTTCCCTAATTCTTAGATTACCAGACTAAATAAAAAGGGGCATATTCGATTAGATAATCCAACCATAGAATGTAGTTTCATTTACTCGTGTCTATTTCGTAAAACAGTTATAAAAGCAGCGCATGTATTCTCAGCCCAAAAATATAAAGGGTAAAAAGGCAAATGAAACTCACCTAATGTATTTTGTAGTAAAAATACATATGAAGACATTTAATGACTGAACAATGCAGGGTTGGCCTCGGATTCACGAACCTATATCATTTATATGTATATTAACATACACATTTGTAATTGAACAAATTTATATGGATTATTATTAGTGATATAATTGTTTTATGCTTCATTAATTCATAAAATAATTTCTTATTAATGTAGTTTAATAATTTATGTATGAAAATAGGAACTTACTTTAAGTTCTTTATAATAAAAATATATATAGTTTATTTAATAATATGTTATTGATATAATATAGTAATATGTAATATTAATATAATTGTAATGCATTTTTATATAAACAAACAAAATATAACAATTTGTAATAATACTAATAAAAATGATAATAATAATGTTAGTAATATTAGTAATAATAATAATGATCTTAATGCTAATTTCTAAAAATGATAATTTCATTGAAGATAATAACTTTACTAATAATGTTAAATTTTAGTAAAAATTATAATTTTAATAAAAAATATGATAACTTTGATAATTGTAGTTAAAATGATACTTTTAATAGAAATGAAATGATAATAATAATAATAATAATAATAATAATAATAATAATAATAATAATAATAATAATAATAATAATAATAATAATAATAATAATAATAATAAAAATAATAAAAATGCTACCTTCAAAGCTTTCCTAAAAAAAAAAAAATGCCTCAGACAGAGCTCGAACCCTTGACCTCTCGTTCCTTACTCATACCCTTAAACCATCTCTCTGACTATTAGTTTTTGATTAAACTTGTATTCTTTATCTATTTAACTTCAACTTTTTCTGTTTCCTCTTCTTAACAGCATCATTAACATAAATTTATATCATCATCATGATTAGAACATAAATCCAATTACCACCATAAAATCATGATCTTAATATCATCTTATCATCTTTTTATCATCTTCAAAACATCATCAACATCTTTATTTTATTGAACCATAGTTATGATCACACCACTACCCCACTTCACCATTCACGGCCCATATAGAGAATTAAAAAAAAAAAACATTCGGGTCCACCACACATTTTCATATTCACGTCCCATTTCTTGTAACAACATGCGTGGCCCCAAAAATGTATTCCTATATGGTCCGAGAAAAAATATAACTTTCCAGCTAGTAACCGACAGATTTCTTTTATTTTTATGTAAGTGGAGTAGTTATTCTGTCATGCACTAATATGGGACCTCTCTAAATTTTAAGTCCTACGGTCTACCAATCAAAAAGAAATTTCGGCCTAAAGTATATGAATGTTCACAGCTAAATTCCAAACCCAATGAAAGCAATTTAATTAACAAAGCCCGATAGATCTATTGCAATATTAAATTGTTCGATGGGGTCCTTGATACAAGTTGATAGTTTGAATTGTGCAATTGAGTGTCGGTGAGGAAAAAAATTTATTAAACGTCCCATAAAGAGAAACTTGGTCGGCCACTCTTTTCTCTCTTTATCCTAACTATTTTAACCTCAAAACAATAGTACACGTTCCTGCTATTCTCTATTTTCTTGAACCTTATCTACTATATTTTCTCCTAATATGGTTGAAACCAGGGTGATGGTCCGTTAATGATAATAGTCGGATAATGAAGTTTGAGAGAGGTGAAGGTGTTTGATCGATTAACGAAACAGTAAGTAATGATGGGTTTGTAACTGCATATGAATAATACATGAGTCTTGTGGGTTGGTTATTTGGTGAAAGGTGGTGAAAGGTGTCTCGTTTGGTGTGGCGTGAAGGTGGTTTGAGCAAGATCAAGTGATGGGGTTTTGATGAATATTAGAAAACAGATAGAAGAGATTTTTTTTTGGGTTTTGGATTATTAGTCGTATAGGAAGTAATATTATTCGACGATAGTAGTGATTGGGTCCTTGGTCTTGCGTTTAAAATAGAAAAGAAATAATCATGTGAGTGGTGATATATTCCTAACAGAAATGTGATGATAAATGGTGTACCTTGAGTTGGCTCTTAGATTTTTGGTGATGGATTTCGTACATGTATTGGAGTAAGAAATGAATATGGTTGCAAAGGATCGATGGTTGTTTATGGTGGTCTCAGTGGTGTTGAAGAGAGTTGATATCCAAAGGTGATGACGAGTGTCGACTAGCAAAAGAAAGTAGAAGAGAATTGGTGTATTCAATTGTTGCAGAGAAGTTAAAAGTGCTCTCTTATATGATATAGTGTATGTATATATTTATGTCTACATATATGAACTTGATTATATAAAAGAAAAGTAGAGAAATAGTAGTTTGGTTTAGGATATTTGCAATTGTTATTGAGGATGGAAGTCGACGAATTGGTTATCAATGTGTGACTGATAGTTTGACCTATAGCAAGAATCTTTGATGGGTCTACTTAATACTCAGACAAAAACAAAGAATAGGAAAAGAAAATAAAAAAAAATATAAAATAAAAGCAAGAGTACCTTCATAACAGAATTTGTTTTTAATTGATTGTAAAGTAGTGATGATTCGATTTGTGAATCAATTAAGAGACAGAATCCTAAAATCAGCTACAGAACGATAGAAACCCACAACTGATTCATTCATCAATCGTATATATGTGATTTTTAAATAATATTAATAATTAATAATTAATAATTATATTTATGTCAAGATACTAATAATAATGGAAATACTAATTTTTATTAATGACATTACTAATAGACTGTGTTATTTTCTAATAATAACTATAATGATATTAATAATACTAATATTGATAAAGGTAATAATAATAATAAATATTCTTTAATAATAACTTAATTTTTGTAATTTTACTACTAATTATGATATGAATAATGATAGCAATAATACTAAGAATAATACTAATATTATAACAAATCAGTTGTATCAAAATTTCATAATTATGTATTATACATAATAATAACATAACACTGTTTTTAATATTAAATACTTATTCAAATAATATTAATGAAAGTAATAATAATAATATTAGTAAAGATGACCAATTAATTGTGTTAAATTTCATATCTATATACACACATATCTATTTATAATTAATTGTTCGTGAATCGTTGAGCATAGTCGCAGGGTAATTGATTACATGGATATAATTTCAAACTTTTCGAGACTCATCATTATAGACTTTGCTTATCGTGACGGAAACATATAAAGATTTAAGTTTAAATTTGGTCGAAAATTCCCGGGTCATCACAGCGTTAAGCTTTGATTAAAAGATTTTCTCTGTGGAACGAACCGGACTTACTAAAAACTACACTATTGTATGATTAGGTACACTGCCTATAATTGTTGTAGCAAGGTTTAAGTATATCCATTCTATAAATAAATAAATATCTTGTGTAAAATTGTATCGTATTTAATAGTATTTCCTGCTAAAATTTAAGCTATTTTATATACACCTCGCATAACATCAATAACCGTGTCCTAGAATACACCAACCCAGCAAACAAACCACGTACGATTACCCTGGAACCTGTTGATTCTAATAAAAAAAATCTTCAGAATGCCATTATTGGAGAAATAATATACATGGACCTTATTGAGGACTTTCCAACTTTATGTACTGCCGAGGGCTTATCAAATTTCAACATTAAATATCTCGGTGGCCTTGATATATGCTTAACCTTCGAAGATGGTAACACTGTCGATAATGTAATGAATGATGAAAACCATATCCTTTTAACCTGGCTCAAGAACATACGAAGGGTTAAAGACAAATGCTTTAAATCTGCAAGACTTTCATGGTTGACAATCAAAGGCGTCCCTATTACCTGCTGGTCGGAAAAGAATTTCAGAAAAATTGCAGGTTGGTTTGGGCCTATTTACGATGTCTATAATTGCGATTTTAAGGGAAATAAAAACTTAGTAACCGGTAAGGTTCTCGTCAAATTATGGGGCGATGCACTAACCAATACCTCCATTAAAGTTAAGGTCGATGATGGCAGCATATATAATGTTCAGGTAATTGAAGACGTAAACAGTATAGTGGAAATTGAAATGGAGGAATGTGACCAAAACATTAATTCGTTTGATTCCACTAGCAATCATGATGATGATAACGATTCTAGTAATGACCTATTTGCAAAAGATGATGAAGATGCAGATGATTGGCCACCGGAATTAGCTAACTTCGCCGATGAAACGGGTAACCCAAAAGTTTTTGCCACGTCAGCAAGTTTTAACGAAGACATTAATTGTAACGGGTCTACAACTCCTTTAAATGATCTTGAAAACGAAGTGTCTCATAATGACCAGGAGGGATCACAATCGGTAAATGAACTCCCAAAAAACCTTTCATCCCCCGAGAAAATCTCCAGAACCAATGCATCACCAACTTCTTCTAAGCCTATAGACGACACTTTCAACCCTAGCCCTGTAACCGTTAACACCTCGCCCACTACCCCCAAGCCCACTCCCCACGTGAAAACAACCCAGATAACTACATCCCAATTGACCTGTTGGGCCATGCTAATAACTGTTTCAATACTACTCCACAAATCTCAAGCCCAAATATTTTTGACAACCCAAAACCCTTCATACCCGACCAATTCGATCCACCTAATTCCACTTCTATTTTTACATTCAAGCTGGATTTCCGAATAAAAAAAGAAAAAATACCTCAAACGAATCGGTGTGGACTAATATTAGAAGATGGAATACAACTTCAAGAATTCTCAAGGCTAAGTCCCAAGCTAGAAATTCGACCCGGAAAAAATTGAAAATCAAGTCTTGCTCAACTCATTCATCTTCATTCAGTAAAGGCAGTAGCTCCCATTCCTTCTCAGGAAAATCGTTACATGGTGAGGATGTTGGCGAAATTCTTGGATTAAAGAGGAAACCGGCCCAACCAAAAAGTTGAGGTACATTCTGTATCTATTCCGTTATTATCGAGAACTTAATAAGTTGATTAAAATGAAGATTATATCCTTAAATATCAGAGGTCTAGGTCTAGATGACAAAACCAAATATAATTGGTTCAAACGCGTTTGTTTTCAACAAAACCCTAATGTTATAGCTCTCCAGGAAACTAAAGCCGAAAAGATTTCAGAACTTTAGGTGGAAAAGGTTTGGGGTAACAACAACTATAACTACGCTTTTAAAAAATCAAAAGGTAACTCGGGCGGGATTATCACGATATGGGACCCCAATATTTTTACTGCTAACCGTGTTGTTGAGTGTGACTCCTTTATTGTTATAAAAGGATTTTGGAAAGATGTTGGTATCGAGCTCATCCTTGTGAATACTTATGGACCTCAAAATGACCAGGAAAAAAAGAAAATGTGGAACGATCTCAATGAAATTTTGAAATATGACGATGCAATGTGGGCCATTTTTGGTGATTTCAACGAAGTTAGATTCTCCTCGGAAAGAAAGAATACGGAGTTCTGTGATAGAAGAGCAAAACTTTTCAATGATTTCATTAAAGATAACTCTTTACTTGACTTGCCATTGGGAGGAAGAACCTACATTCGAATCAGTGATAACGGAAGAAAATTCAGCAAACTTGATAGATTCCTCATCTCCGAAAATCTAGTACTTCAATGGCCGAATCTCAATGTAATGGTTTTGGATAAAAAGCACACGGATCATTGCCCTCTTATTTTACAAGATGGTAATGTTGATTTTGGCCCTAAACCCGTTAAGGTTTTTGATGAATGGTTAAAACACGAAGAATCCTACGACATCATCAAATCCACTTGGGAGAAAACCACCAACAGCGTTAAACCCGATTACATTTTCTGTGATAAACTTAAGCTGGTCAAACAAGAGTTACGAAAATGGTACTCTAGTTCACATGGAAAACTGAAAACAGAAATAGAAGAATTGACATGTATAGTGAACGAATGGGAAAGGAAAGCCGAACTATCCAACCTAAATGATGAATAATATACCAAATGGATGAAAGACAAGGAAACCCTTCTTCATAAAGAGATGTCACAAATTGAGATGCTCAAGCAAAAATCAAGATTTAAATGGGCTCTAGAAGGGGAAGAGAACAGTAAATTCTTCCACTCATACATCCGCCGAAGGAATTAGAAAAACAATATTTATGCCGTCAACATCGATGGGGTATTGAATTCAAACCCGTTACTTATAAAAAATGAAGCTTTTAACTTTTTTCATGGACTCTTCATGAAGAACACCTCGGAAGCTTGGATGTTAAATAGTTGGGAGGGACCAAAAATTGACCCAAATTCAGCAGTAGGTCTAGAATCTACATTTACTGAATCTGAAGTACTAGATGCAGTCAAAGGTTGCGGTAGAAACAAACGCCGGGCCCGGATGGTTTTAACATATCGTTCTACATCAAATTCTGGGACATAATCAAAGGCGATCTCCTTAATGCTCTAAATTGGTTCTGGGAAACAGGAACCATCTCCAACGGTTGCAATGCCTCCTTCATCACACTTATCCCGAAGGTCAATGATCCTCTCAATTTTTCTAATTACAGGCCTATTAGTCTCATCGGTAGCTATTATAAAATTCTTTCAAAATTACTTGCAAACCGAATCAGAAAAGTTATCCCGAGACTAATAAGTGACGAGCAAAGTGCTTTTATTTCTAATAGATACATTCTTGATGGTGTCTTAATTGCTCTTGAGTCTATTGATGACCTTAGATCAACAAAACAAAAAAGCTTCATTTTTAAAGTTGACTTTGAAAAAGCCTTTGATTGTCTAGATTGGGACTTTTTAAGTTCCATAATGAATGCAATGGGTTTTGGGGCTAAATGGGTCAAATGGATTATGTCTTGCCTTAACTCGACTTCGAACTCGGTTTTAATTAATGGTTCACCCACCGACCAATTCTTCCCCAAAAGGAGCGTAAGACAAGGAGACCCATTATCTCCCTTTATTTTCATCCTTGCCGGGGAAGGATTAAACCAGCTTTTGAAGATTGCAACAATGAAAAAATTGATTAATGGGGTTGAGATTGGGAACGATAAGTTTAACACCCCGTCAAAAACCATTAACGGCGATGTTAACTCTAGTCCCAGTGCTTGCTTTGACTTCTATGTAACAGCAAAGTTTTACAGCGGAAGGAAAAAGTACCTGAGAATAAACATGTTTAAAAAGTCAACACGAGGTTGAGTGAGTTCATAGGTTTGTCATAATTAATGATTTTGATAATAATAATAGATCACAAGATTTTAGTTTCCATAAATATCCTTACACCGCAGTGTAATAAAAAGATTCTACAACCATGGGCACCTGGTAACAGCCTTAACGATAATAATATAATAATGAATACCCCTGATGTCTATAGAGCACCGAATTAAGTACGAAAAATACTCTCGAAGTACTAAACATCCGTTGACGGCTAGCGCGACTAGCCCGGATGGGGTTGTCAAACCCGATAGATCTATCAATAGGATTCGCGCCTACAGTACAGAGACCAATAGATTACGTTACCAAGCTAGGGGAATATTTGTGATTCTAACCCACGTAGAATTAAGTTTAGTACTTGTATCTATTTTGTAAAACAGATATAAAACATTACATGTATTCTTAGCCCAAAAATATATATAAAAGGGGAACTATGAAAACTCACGATACGATACGATAGTTTATAGTAAATATGCATATGACGGCACTGAACAAGTGCAGAGTTGTCCTTGAATTCACGAACCTATATCAATTATATATATATTAAAACATATAATGACAATTAACCAGTTTATATATATTAATATTTTTAATATACTTCTTATATTAATAATTAATTACTTAATTAGCTATATTCATTTTATATATTTTAAATTAATACTTAATATATGTATATATCATATTTAAAGTATATGATATGTCTTTTATTGTAAATATCATATTTTGGTGTTTAGACGTATCATATCATGTATTAAAACTTAATATATATATTTGTTTTCAATATTTGACATAAGTATTTAATGTTAATTTAAAAAGGTAAATTAAAATATTTTAGTATTAGTAATAATAATCATAAAAATAATGATATAAGTTTTAAAGTTAATAAATTTAATAATAATTGTAGTGATAATAAGGTTACTAAAATAATAGTGATAATGATCATTCTAATAATAATAGTGACAATTTTTATTGATATAAAAAGATAATTTTAGTAAAATGTTACTTTAAATGAAAATGTTAATTTTTAATAAAAAGATAGATATAAAAATAATGATACTTTTAGTAATAATGATAACAATAATGATAACAATAATGATATTGATAATAGTAGTAAAAATAACTAATTTACTATGAATGATATTAATGATAATAAATTTAATAATAACAATACTAATAATCTTATTAATATTAATGATGCTAATATTAATAATAATACTTTTGTTATTAATAACAATGATAAAATTAATAATAATAACAACATTAATGATACTTATAATAATAGTTATAATACTTATAACTATGATAATAATAATAATTATTATGATACTAATAATAACAATAATAATAAATGATTCTTAATAATTATATTAGTAGTAATAATAATAATAATAATAATAATAATAATAATAATAATAATAATAATAATAATAATAATAATAATAATAATAATAATAATAATAATAATAATAATAATTATGAGAAAGGAAACTACCTTATGTAGCTTTTTCAAAAAAAAATGTCCAAGACGGGACTCGAACCCGAGACCTCTAGCTCCCCCGTAACACCCTCAAACCATCCCACCATCCTTGCTTTTTTGATTAATACTCCAGACGATATTTATTTAACCATATATTCTGTGTTCTTATACCTTCTTCTTCTTCACTTATTCAATCCATTCCAAAATCATTTCTAATCTTAATAATTGTTACAGAATCGAATTTAGGACTTAATATCCAACACATAACCAATTATTTGAGATTAATTAACAAAAAAAATAAAATTAAAAATTTAAGAGTGCTGCTGCTGTTCGCTACACTTTAAGAAAAAAAAAATGATTTTTAAATTTGATCACGTAATGGACTATGATTATAACATGAATAGTTTGTGAATCATTCATAGAAACTATTGAAATCATCAATTGGACTTGAATTACAACAGAGAACTCGAATTTAATCGAAGAACAATTGTTGACTTTTAAATTTTGAAACTTTGACTCAACAATTCAGGCTCGATAGAAAGAATTGGGAGTTGGTATTTTACAGATAGTATGAATGAAGGATTCCTAACACCATAGCATTTATGGATTTTAAAATTGATTCGATTTTAAAGCTTTTCAAAAGATGAATATGAACAGAGGTATCGAGCTTTTTGCTGTATTTTTTCTGTTTGATTTTTAATTACTGCAACTATACCCCGTATATAACGATAAGGATGATGTTATTCAGATGTGTAAAGCAGAAATCTTTATAATTGTTTAGTGATAATGGGTCGATGAGGATGATAAAATATAGCAGATAAAAAAATTACGATGGCTTAAAAAAATTAAAAACAGATTGCAGATCGCTATTAATAAAAACAGATATCATCAAATTTAAAAATAAAAAGCAGATTAATACCTAATTTGTTTGTGGATTCATTCGTATAATTTAATCAAAAAAAATATAAAGTTGATCACAATAAAAAAAATAAACAGATTTATATATTCAGTACATTTTATTTGACTTTTTATTTTTAATTAATATTATTATTAAATATATTAATAACTAATTAATAATGTATTAATAATAATAATTTGATAATATAATAATAAAATTAATAATAATGATAATAATAATTTATAAAAACGATAATAATAAATGATAATAATAAATGGTATTATTTTTATGTTAATAATAATAACTATATTAATTATTAATGATAATGGTAATAATAATTATGATAATAATATTAATAATCATAATAATAACTAACGTCAAAATTTTACTACTAATCATAATAATAATGATATTAATAATGATAACAATAATACTAGTGATAATATTGTACTAATACATCAAATTCATTTATAATTTGGTCTAAAGGGTTAATTAATATCGTTGATTAACTATATTTTTTAATATAAATTATCGGGGTATTATAACATATCCCACTTAAAATGATTTCTTAAATTGAGGTGGTGACCAGAATTTAATGCTGAGACTCGAACGATAAAACGATCTCGATCCGATAAATAAGACATTACGCGATTTATAATATGCGGGAAGAATAATAATTCACGAAATAAAATATAGGAATATTTTCATATTTCTAATGACATAGGAATGTCATATAAAAGAATTCGGATTTAAAAATCATGAATATATAATCGTTGGTTTGAAAACCGAAACGATTCTTCAAAATATAACCGTTATACGTTGAAATGTAATAACACATGAATACACATTTTCATTCAACAATTAATATTGAAATATTATTTTAATTATTTTAATATAATTTTTCATATAAAAATGACATAACAAGGATACCAATTAATAAAAGTTAAATATTTATCGTAAAAGATAACGAAAAAAGTAGGGTCGTGACAGTACCTACCCGTTAAAGAAATTTTGTCCCGAAATTTGATTGTGGTCATCATGGCTAACAATAAAAATGTTTTTTTATGATGAATATGAGTTGATAAATAGAGTTTTATCATTATTAAGTAATATAGATAAAACGATTCGATTACAGGAAGAGTATAAACGAAGCTATCGTAAAAGAGTGAAATGAGGAAATTAAATATTCGCCTCAACTTTTGATGTAGTCACGATTGATTTCCGAATTTCAAGGAATTATAGAAATCTTCGTAATCTTTACAAGATTCGATTCTCCGGTAATTAAGGAATTTGAGATTTTCTTTGATTAAATGCGGTGAATTGCCTCGATTGCTGTGTTTGGAATTTTACTATAAATTAGCTTCTTCCGTTTCATTATCTTCACCACTTCTATACTTTTTTCCTAAATTCATACTTCCAAAATATTTGTTAATATGCTCAATTCCGTATTGATACTTGTTATTATATTGACCATATATGCAGTCATTCTTCTTTTTCATTTATCACCAGAGGAATCTGTTTACTTCTACTATGCCCTTAGGGTTATAATGTTTTTAATTCTCCCGTGTCTTTACGTTGCAATACGTATTGATATACACGGTTTATAATTTATGTGTTGTTATCAGGCTTTATATTTTTTCTTATATTTCGGAGCTCTTTGCCTTTTTATTCTCTTCTCGACTCTAAGTAAAGCGAGTAATGGTCCAGAATTTGTAGGTATGAAGTTTCGAATGGTCCTACTGTTCTAAGCGTAATATCACGATTTGATTTGGTAAATTACCAGAATTACTGAGGATAGAAGTATCAAGAGTATATTTTCTTGATATGTTCAGAGATTAAGTAGAATGTAAGAGTCGTGTAACATGGCAAATGATGATTATAAAGTCTATGAATCATCATCTTTCACTAAAAATTTAGCATGACTTACTGTAATATAATCACGTTGGCCTGACGTCATCATATTATACTAACTCATGCTTCAATTCCCAACATTTCTTCAAAACATTTATAAGTTAAACTTGAATTTTACAGAATATAGAAACTTAAACAGTTTCCTTTACGATGTAATCAAGAAATCGTAAAGAGATAATTAATTGCGGACAAGAATCGTTATGAAGATATCTTCAGAAATATAGAGGATATTTATAACGAAAGATATGATGATATCCTAGAATTTCTGAGATCGAAGAATAATAAAGAAAATTCTTCTGTAAGGATTTAGAATACGTAAAGAGATCTTTTGTGGTTTTTATCAGAAATTGAATCATCTAGATTCTTTGATTACAGGTTTAGTCCTTGTGATTTGTCCACAGTCTCCTTCATAGTTAGCTCAATCTATTTTTCCAGTTCCAAATCTGAGCTTATACCATTCTTTATTATCAAACTTTTGGCCTTTAAGACCTTCTACAATTTTGTTGTTTCCTCTGCATTTAATGCAGCCATATTTGAATCATCGGTTATCAATCCGAGATGGTTTCAAGAAATTTTATTTTTAGATGATTAAACGCTGATTGTAATCGTCAACGGATCTAATGGTTAACGAATAGGCGTTGTTGATTTTAAAAGTAATGAATGATAATTTCGGTGGTTTGATGTGATAATTCATCATAGAATACGAATGAATATTATTCATGAATGTAATGATCTTTAGAAAGATAACACTTGCTAAAGCTTTACTTGGATTCTGATATGTCAAAATCAGAATATGTAGTTTGATTTGTATGAAAATGGTTATTCTTTGGTGCACGGATACATATATCTTGTGAATGTAAGTAGAATAGCTACTGATTATTGAATCAGAATTTGAAGAATGTACAATGTAACATATTAATGTGAGATATAAATATTTCTCGGGTTTTACCTACCCGTTAAAATATTTTCACAATTAACAGTTTGTACAGAATAATTTTTAATTACAATCCTTATGAAGATATACTTTCATAAATATATTCTTCAGATATAATATAGATTTAACGAGTTAATATAATATTAAACTCATTTGATTTGCGATTCGAACGAGAATAAATAATCTTCAAAACTTGAGAGATTACATAATCATCGCGGAATATTTCTTTAATGAAGTTATGAATCAATACTTCATCGTTCATTCTTATTGATATACCTCGGTATATGATGTTTGTGCTCGTGAATTTCTTGTGAAATTCACAAGGCATGAATGATGTTTTCTAGAAAGTTTCGAGTACATCGAAAATGAAAGTATACAATCAAACATGTATTTGAATGATACACTTGGTTTATTATAAAATGGAATTCATTGAGTTGAAACAGAGATTGTAGTTAATGATGGTTACATCATTAATGAAGGTTGTACATCATAGCATATTAGTGATATGAATTAACCAAGTAATACATACTAGTTAAGATTCACACGTAATAGCTTAGTACGAAAAGATTTATTATTGTTCCAAACCGTATATATATATAAAGTATACATATATAATTCTTTAGGAAGAATGAGTCAATACATCTTAACTCATTATTACTAATATTCCTTGGTATCTATGGGGCATATTATGCTGATGTTCGAGGTACTGAGTGTGATGTTGAGGCGTGGAATGCAGATGTTTTTGGTGGTACTGGTGCTGTTGGTGGTGATACTGATGATACTGGTGGAGCTGGTTATGCTGCTGGTGCTTGTAGGTTTTGCACCATATTTTCTAAAGCCACTACTTGAGCTCGAAGCTCATTGACTTCTTCTATTATACTGGGAGGATTGGCGGTTCGGACAAGGGGACGAATAAGATCTAGAATTCTAGATATTATATAATCGTGGCGAGCTGTTCTGGAAATGAGGGTGAAAATGGTGTTTCAGATTAGTTCGCCGGTAAGTGCTTCAGGTTCTTCGCCAAGAGGTGAATTCGGTTGGTGGAAGGGATGGCCTTCTTTTTGTCTCCATTGATTGAGTCGACTACGAACCCATCCCCAATTCATCCAGAATTGATGATGTCTAATTGGTTCGTTCGTTCCGGTTACATTGCCTGTCGAGCTCGAGGAATCAAGTGAGAAATTCATATTATGTGTTTGGAATAGGGTTTGATATGAAATGAGTGTTGGATACTGAATGATATATTCGTCTTCTTGAATACGTATATATAGCAAAAAGATTTCCGTGATTTACGGAGAAAATTTAGAAAAAGTGGTAGACAAAGTTTACTGGGATAGATATGATAAGATGTAATTTTTCTATACTCCATTTATGCAATAATTGCAGTATGACGTGTGTAGATTAAAAATGATAAGTATGTAATCAGATAAACTTTCGATTAAAGACTTTCAATTCGTAATGACCTATTCAGGTCTAGGGGCTTGAGCTATAGGATCCTTTAAATTGGTAATCCAAACCCTTCCATCCTAGAGTTTTGTAGACGCCATCCGTCAAGAAAGTTCAATGATAAAAAATAACGAGAAATCAAAGATTTAAAAGTTATGAATATGAGTAGTGATGACATTATAATGTCTTTGAGATTCTCAATAACCCAATGACATTTTCTGGTTCACAAACCGATGCATAAAGGCATAAGGCATATAGGTACGTGATATAACAGGGAGTTATATACGTTTGAGTATGAATAGCAACAAATATAGGAGTTTTAAAAATCATGGATAATATTTCATGTAATACATACGTAATACATAAAACCATGATAGATGACATATGAATGTCGAAAATTTCAATAACGATGAGTGACAGCCCTCGGTTTAACCAACCGAGGTGGTTTTATAAAGATAATGCGTATGAGTTATTGAATATTGTGAATCACAATAGGAGTTCCTCCCGGAGTGACAGAATAAAAGATATGCATATATGTGATGCAAGTAATAATGTTCTAAAGCTATAGGTCAGGCTGTAGACTAGACTTTAATGCACCTTATAAATCTGGGTTATCCATGAGAATTTCAGCCAACATGTCCTAGATGACCCACTCATAAAAATTTGATTTTTATAAATTGGCCCGACGATTAAACGAGCGTGATCCGAGAAAAATACCGCTACGCAAATTAAATACGCGAGAAGAATAATAATTTAAGAAATAAAACATAGGAATATTTTATTAACTCATACGACATCGGAATAGCGTATTAAAATAATTCGGATTTGGAAATCTCGAAAGTCTAATCGTTGGTTTGGAAACCGAGACGATTCATCGAATAAAAACGTTATACGTAGGAACGTACAAACACATAGTCACACCTTTTTATTTAATAGATAATATAGGAATATTAGAATATAATTTAGTCTCATAAAATAACTTCATAAAACCTTTCAAAATTTTGAGACTCATAATAATAAGTTTGCTTATCGAGTCGAAAGCATTCAATCATATAGAGAATTGCCTTAAAAATAAGTTGAAACTTTCCGGCAAGAAATGATAAGTAAAATTTAAAATAAACACGTACGGTCAAAATCCAGACTCACTAATGCATTCTAACAACTACCGGTTAGACACACTAATGCAAATTCTAGTTCGCTAAGACCAACACTCTGATACCAAATTTAACACCCCGTCAAAAACCATTAACGGCGATGTTAACTCTGGTCCCAGTGCTTGGCTTGACTTCTATGTAACAACAAAGTTTTACAGCGGAAGCAAAAAGTACCTGAGAATAAACATGCTTAAAAAGTCAACACGAGGTTGAGTGAGTTCATAGGTTTGTCATAATTAATGATTTTGATAATAGTAATAGATCACAAGATTTCAGTTTCCATAAATATCCTTACACCGAAGTGTAATAAAAAGATTCTACAATGATGGGCACCTGGTAACAGCCTTAACGATAATAATATAATAATGAATACCCCTGATGTCTATAGAGCACCGAATCAAGTGCGAAAAATACCCTCGAAGTACTAAACAGACTAGCCCGGATGGGGTTGTCAAACCCGATAGATCTATCAATAGAATTTGCACCTACGTTACAGAGACCAATAGATTACGTTACCAAGCTAGGGGAATATTTATGATTCTAACCCACGTAGAATTAAGTTTAGTACTTGTATCTATTTTGTAAAACAGATATAAAACATTGCATGTATTCTCAGCCCAAAAATATATATAAAAGGGGAACTATGAAAACTCACGATACGATACGATAGTTTGTAGTAAATATGCATATGACGGCACTGAACAAGTGCAGAGTTATCCTTGAATTCACGAACCTATATCAATTATATATATTAAAACATATAATGACAATTAACCAGTTTATATATATTAATATTATTAATATACTTCTTATATTAATAATTAATTACTTAATTAGCTATATTCATTTTATATATTTTAAATTAATACTTAATATATGTATATATCATATTTAAATTATATGATATGTCTTTTATTGTAAATATCATATTTTGGTGTTTAGATGTATCATATCGTGTATTAAAACTTAATATATATTTGTTTTCAATATTTGACATAAGTATTTAATGTTAATTTAAAAAGGTAAATTAAAATATTTTAGTATTAGTAATAATAATCATAAAAATAATGATATTAGTATTAATGTTAATAAATTTAATAATAATTGTAGTGATAATAAGGTTACTAAAATAATAGTGATAATGATCATTCTAATAATAATAGTGATAGTTTTTATTGATATAAAAAGATAATTTTGGTAAAATGTTACTTTAAATGAAAATATTAATTTTTAATAAAAAGATAGATTTAAAAATAATGATACTTTTAGTAATAATGATAACAATAATGATATTGATAATAGTAGTAAAAATAACTAATTTACAATGAATGATATTAATGATAATAAATTTAATAATAACAATACTAATAATCTTATTAATATTAATGATGCTAATATTAATAATAATACTTTTGCTATTAATAATAATGATAAAATTAATAATAATAACAACATTAATGATACTTATAATAATAGTTATAATACCTATAACTATGATAATAATAATAATTATTATGATACTAATAATAACAATAATAATAAATGATTCTTAATAATTATATTAGTAGTAATAATAATAATAATAATAATAATAATAATAATAATAATAATAATAATAATAATAATAATAATAATAATAATAATAATTATGAGAAAGGAAACTACCTTATGTAGCTTTTTCAAAAAAAATGTCCAAGACGGGACTCGAACCCGAGACCTCTAGCTCCCCCGTAACACCCTCAAACCCTCCCACCATCCTTACTTTTCTGATTAATACTCCAGACGATATTTATTTAACCATATATTCTGTGTTCTTATACCTTCTTCTTCTTCACTTATTCAATCCATTCCAAAATCATTTCTAATCTTAATAATTGTTACAAAATCGAATTTAGGACTTAATATCCAACACATAACCAATTATTTGAGAATAATTAACAAAAACAAAAAAAAAAATTTAAGAGTGCTGCTGCTGTTCGCTACACTTTAAGAAACTATTGAATTATTTTTGAATTTGATCACGTAATGGACTATGATTATAACATGAAATAGTTTGTGAATCGTTCATAGAAACTATTGAAATCATCAATTGGACTTGAATTACAACAGAGAACTAGAATTTAATCGAAGAACAATTGTTGACTTTTAAATTTTGAAACTTTGACTCAACAATTCAGGCTCGATAGAAAGAATTGGGAGTTGGTATTTTACAGATAGTATGAATGAAGGATTCCTAACACCATAGCATTTATGGATTTTAAAATTGATTCGATTTTGAAGCTTTTCAAAAGATGAATATGAACAGAGGTATCGTGCTTTTTGCTGTATTTTTTCTGTTTGATTTTTAATTACTGCAACTATACCCCATATATAACGATAAGGATGATGTTATTCAGATGTGTAAAGCAGAAATCTTTATCATTGTTTAGTGATAATGGGTCGATGAGGATGATAAAATATAGCAGATAAATAAAAAAAAATCACGATGGCTTAAAAAAATTAAAAACAGATTGCAGATCGCTATTAATAAAAACAGATATCATCAAATTTAAAAATAAAAAGCAGATTAATACCTAATTTATTTGTGGATTCATTCATATAATTTAATCAAAAAATATAAAGCTGATCACAATAAAAAAATAAACAGATTTATATATTTCGTACATTTTACTTAACTTTTTATTTTTAATTGATATTATTATTAAATATATTAATAAGTAATTAATAAATATATTAATAATAATAATTTGATAATATAATAATAAAAGTAATAATAATGATAATAATAATTTATAAAAATGATAATAATAAATGGTATTATTTTTATGTTAATAATAATAACTATATTAATTATTAATGATAATGGTAATAATAATTATGATAATAATATTAATAATCATAATAATAACTAACGTCAAAATTTTACTACTAATCATAATAATAATGATATTAATAATGATAACAATAATACTAGTGATAATATTGTACTAATACATCAAATTCATTTATAATTTGGTCTAAAGGGTTAATTAATATCGTTGATTAACTATATTTTTTAATATAAATTATCGGGGTATTATAACATATCCCACTTAAAATGATTTCTTAAATTGAGGTGGTGACCAGAATTTTAATGCTGAGACTCGAACGATAAAACAATCTCGATCCGATAAATAAGACATTACGCGATTTATAATACGCGGGAAGAATAATAATTCACGAAATAAAATATAGGAATATTTTAATATTTCTAATGACATAGGAATGTCATATAAAAGAATTCGGATTTAAAAATCACGAATATATAATCGTTGGTTTGAAAACCGAAACGATTCTTCAAAATATAACCGTTATACGTTGAAACGTAATAACACATGAATACACATTTTCATTTAACAATTAATATTGAAATATTATTTTAATTATTTTAATATAATTTTTCATATAAAAATGACATGACAAGGATACCAATTAATAAAAGTTAAATATTTATCGTAAAAGATAACGGAAAAAGTAGGGTCGTGACAATAAGGTTGTTATGTCGCACCTTCAATATACGGATGACACCATTATTTTTGGAAAATGGAACAAAACGGAGGTTAGAAATATCTTTAAAATACTTAAGTGTTTTGAATATCTTTCGGGTCTTAAAATTAATCTTAATAAAATTAGCGTTTATGGCATCGGTACCACTAATTCTGAATTAAAAAGCTTGGATACTTGATTTTGTTGTAAAGAAGGCTCTTTTCCGTTCAATTACCTTGGTCTTCCAATTAGGGCAAACCTAAATTCGCATAATACTTGGAATCCCATTTTTGATAAATTTAAAAAACGACTTTCAGATTGGAAAGCTAAAACCATTTCTTACGGTGGTAGACTCACTCTCATTAAAGCGGTCCTTTCAAGTCTCCCTCTTTATTACTTCTCCCTTTTTAAAGCCCCGGTAAGTGTGATTAAAGAACTCGAAGGTCTTCGTCGTGATTTTTTTTGGGGGGGTTCTCATGACGAAAAGAAAATGGCTTGGGTTAAATGGGACCAAATCACTCTTCCTTATGAATCTGGAGGCCTAAATGTGTGTCCGTTAAACTTTAAAAATCTTGCTCTCCTCGCCAAATGGTGGTGGAGATTTCTTTCGGGTGATAATGTTTTGTGGATTCGTATTATTAAAAGTATCTATGGTAACGGAGGTGGGTTGGGTTATACTTCTTCTTTGCCCGAAAACAAAATGAAAAAACTTTCGGGTCGTACGTGGTCTAACATTATTAAAAATGAAAACACCCTAACCAAGTTAGGGTGTAATCTTTCTAATTCTTTTGTCAAAGATGTAGGAAATGGTGCCGATACGAGGTTCTGGATTGACAAATGGCTAGGTGACGTTCCTCTTAAAGATGCATTCCCTCTGCTCTTTAGACTGGAATATTTCAAAGATGTGCCCATTCCAAACCGGCTTCAAGTCACTAATTCTTCGCTTGCTTTCACCTAGGCATGGTCTTCTGAACCAAGATGGAGGACATCGGATGAGTTAACTTCACTTACAGCAGCAATTAGTCTCCACAAGTTCTCGAACAAATCCTCTTCTTCGTGGACCTGGAAGCACTACGCCAACGGGCTATTTTATACCTGCTCACTCGTCCAGAAGCTTAACACCATAGCAGCTGAAAAATTCTGTTCGAACTCACAGCCTCCAAACCCTACGGATCTTAATCCTTTTATCCCGCAAAAAATTGGCATTTTTGTTTGGAGATCGAAACTTGATAGGCTTCCGGTTAGGATAGCCCTTGATAAAAAAGGTATTGACCTTCACTCTCTAAGATGCCCAGTATGTGATGACGATATAGAAACCTTGTAACATTCGCTAATTTCTTGTTCCTTCGCCAAAGAAATTCCAAATGTGGTTCCGAGACGCTTGTTCTGAAAAAGAGTGGTTCCGATGTTAGTAAGCGGAAGTCCAAAACTACGATGCTTTCGAACAAGAAAAGTAAGAGTGCTACCGAAGGTGGCGGAGGCATGAAGATAAGTGGCGCGGGTAATTCCAAATTCGCGTGTTATAATTGTGGTAAAATGGGACATAAGTCTCATGAATGTCCGTCGGGAAAGGTCACGTGTTTTAAGTGCCGGAAGGAGGGACACCGGAAGTTGGAGTGTCCCGAGTTGATTAGTGACGGAGCGCAAAGTTCTAACGACGCTTGATTTAGATACTAATCAATTTTTGGTACCTATTATTTTATGTGGGTGACTTTTGGGTAATAATTGAGTTTATCCATATGATGTAGTGACTAGCTAGGTCGAGTTAGTCCATTCCAGTTTGATTAGCCATGTCGGGTTAATCGATTAGATGTTAGGCGTTGACCGATGCGGGTTGACCAAGCGTGTTTGACTTAACCAAGTCGGGTTAATCAATAAGTTATTAGGGGCTATGACCAGGGCTGGTTGACCAAGTGAGTTTGACTTAACCGAGTCGGGATAATCATTTGTTATTAGGGTTGTTTGACTAACCAGGTCAGGTTAATCAAATAGGTGTTAGGTGTTGACAGAGGCGGGTTGACTAAGCGTGTTTGACTTAACCAAGTCGGGTTAATCAATTGTTGTTAGGGTTTGACCAAGTCGGGTTGACCAAGTGTATTTAACTTAACCAAGTCGGGTTAATCAATTGTTGTTAGGGGTTTGACCAAGTCGGGTTGACCTAGTGAGTTTGACTAACCGAGTCGGGTTAATCAATTAGATGTTACGTGTTGACCAATTTGGGTTGTTCAAGCGAGTTTGACTTAACCAAATCGGGTTAATCATTTATTGTTAGGGTCGTTGGACTAACCAAGTCGGGTTAATCATTTGTTGTGAGGGGTTTTACCTAGTCGGGTTAACCGAGTGCGTTTGACTAACCGGGTCGGGTTAATCACTAGACGTTAGGGTTGGCCGAGGTAGGTTGACCGAGCGTGTTTGACTAACCGGGTCGGGTTAATCTTATGGTGTTGGAGGGTTAACCAAGTCGGGTGTAACCGTGATATGGTTAGAGGGTTACTTGTATTGTTCTCCATAAGGGTTAGCGTAGAAATGGTATGCCGTTCGAGAGACGTTTACGTTGACCATGTATGTGTGCGAGTAGAGTCACGGTTGTTGACTATCCTTGATTGTGTGTAAGTAACCGTGTTAACGGTTAAGATGGTGTGAGTTAGGGTGTAAGTCTTGGTGGCCCCAAGCATCGCCATTGTAAGTGAAAGGTTGCTAGGCTCACTTTGCGGCCTAAGTAGATCGCGACTAGCAGTTGATTGCTAGGAAGTTGCGGGCGTTAAGCCATAAGGTCGTAGGATTTATGTGACTTCGAATAGCCAAGTGACATATGACACCGAGGGTAGACCCCGTAAGGGTCGAGTTATTGAGACTCGGTGGTAGTAATGGGAGTTTCATAACACTGCGTCAGGTGCCTCCGTATACCTGTTAGTGAAATGCCTCACTCCGGTGATGTGGTTACCTTGTACTTGGGTACCGATGTGAAACCCAAAAGGTACGATAATGGTTTATTGTGATGATTAGCGGGTGTTAACATTTGACTGATTTGAAAGGTCGAGGTTCGAGTGCCTTGTTGTAAATCCGCGAAGAATTTTTTAGCATGACCAACGTCGAGACCGGTCATGTGTGTTATGGAATGTCAAAATTTTCGCGAGATGTTATCATCTTGACGGTGATAATGTGGGGTTAAAACCTTAAGTGGGGGAGTATGTACCCAGAAGGTACGGTGTTGCCTCAGTATGGTAGGCGTGCTCGAGTGATTTGTCGGAAGTCGTTCTGTTGGTGAGCGAACTAGGGACGTGGATTGTTGATTTTGACTGTCTCGTGTAGAGATATGTTAGTGTGGAGCGCGTTCGAGAGCGAGTTCTCTAGTGTATTGAGGAGTTGTATGCGCGGGAAGTGACGAGATCGTCCTTAACGGACGATTGAAACGATGTTCACAGGGAAATGGTGGAAGAGTTGCGAGTCGTTCAAGGTTGCGTGTCGGTTGGAGTTACCGAAGAGTTGCGTGAAATTTCATCACCGTGTGCGTGGTGTGGATGACCCAAATTAGTTGGTGGTTGGCGAGGATACTCTAAGTGGTAAATTAGAGTGTGCCAAGGAATTATGGAGAATCGTTGTGTGAGTAAAACATTACGTTCCAAGGAAGTGGGACTTATAGGATGCAATGGCGGCATCGAAGGGTCCAGGGTTGTGCGAGAACTCGAAAAGTTGAGGAAGGAGTATTTTTCTTGTTCGTAATGAGGTTTAGATCGCGAGGACGCGATCCAGTTTAAGTGGGGGAGAGTTGTAACATCTCAAAATTAGAATACAAGTTCAAATATTAACAGCTCAGGTGTGGACCGGCGGTCCACTTTGGCCCGACGGTCCAAATTCAGCATAAAGTGGAAACAGGTGCAACCCGGACCGGCGATCCAGCATGTGATTCTTGAAATAGGCAGGTCAGGAGTGGACCGGCGGTTCACTTTGGACCGGCGGTCCACAACGGGTTTTTGTGCAGTTTTGTAAAAATAAGAAGGGGCTTTTTGGTCAATTCATATGGGAGCCGGATTTTTAGCCACAAAACTGATTCCACCTCATTCTTATCTTCATTTCTCCTCATCCTCTTCCACTCAAACACTCTCTTCTCATCTTAGAGAGAGAAAACCACTTTTTAGAGAGATAAAGCTTGGATTGGAGAAGAAAGAGGTGAAATCTCTTCAAGGTGCAAGTGTTAAAGTTGTTCATCTCGTTCCTAGCTACGTTTTGGTTGTTGTGGTAAGTTCTAACTCCAAATTTCATTATTTGATTTGATATTCAAAGTTAGGGTTTGAAATTAAATTGTTGAGAAACCCATTTAACCTCATGAAGTGAGTTTAGTGATGCTAGTAATCGGGTTTCATATTTTTGTTGGTGGATTTTGGGTTGGTTGATGTTTTGGTCAAGTTTAAGACTTGAAAAATGGGTTTAATCACTAGGTTTAGTAATTTTGGATGTCTTGAAACTCATTTGGGTGTGTTTGATTGACTAATTTTGACATGGGTCAAAATTAGGGTTTATGTGTCAAATTGGGTAAGACAAGTGTTTAACACTTATGATTTGGTTTAATTGGTGTATTAGGACCATTTTCACTTGTGTTAGTGATTATTGATTAGTTTGGGCGCGGTTTGTGCTTAGAAGTGCATTTGGGTCGAAATTGCACTAAGTGTCAATTTGGGTTGATTTGTAATCCGCCCTAATTATGTTATGTGTTATGTGATAAATGAAATAGGTACATTCCATTGGCGAGTTGTGGATTATTCTGTTGCATTCATCGAGGCGCTAATGTGAGTGGAATATTTATACATGTATGTATGTAGTTTATTTACTCGTACGCGATGTGGGCCTTAGGTGCCACATCGTGAGTGTTGGTGCTATGTCACAAAGCGGTGACTTGTTGATGATATGGGTGATGAGAACTACGGGTCGGTAGTGTATTGATAGGTAATTCACAAGTCGGTGATACCTTATGGTGGTTCACAAGACGGTTACCCCTTTTGTAGTGGCGGGTGATTCACAATTCGGTGACACCCTATAGCGTTTCACAAGTCAGTGACACTTAGTGGCGCTTCACAAGTCCGTGACACCGCATGGCGTTCACAAGTCGGTGACCCATATGTATTGGCGGGTGATTCACAAGTCGGTGACACCTCTTGGTGATTCACAAGTTGGTGACACCTTACGATGATTCACAAGTCGATGACATCATATGAGTAAGACTTGACGTTATTGGTCATCTACAAGTCGGTAGTGCCATAGCGGGGAATGGTTTGGTATGTTTATGCATTGTTATGATTTAGTATGTTATTGTGGCGGTTTATATACTAATGTTGTTGCTAGTTGTATGTTTGGTGATTGCAAGCTCTTTACGTTTGTTTGCATGGTATTTTGTAAGTGGGTGAGCGTAGGTAAACTATATATGTATATGTATAAGTATTGCACTCACTAAGCAATTAGCTTACCCTCTCATTGTTTATATTTTTATAGGTTGCAAGTGGCGGCTTGGGTTTGCTTGGGGACTAGTGCTTTACGGATTGCTTTATATTTTTGATTAGGATTGTGTAGCGTTTCCAATCACCATGCTCGATTTTGGTTGTAAAGTGAACTAGTCGGGTCATGAACTATATTTCGGATACGTCAAATGGGTCCCGGGTTGTATTCCCGTTTTGTAAACTTAGTTTACATATTGTATATTGTAAAGATGGTTAAACTTAACAGTGCAATGATGATGTTTTCAGAAACGTAAATGGACTAATGTTGCATATATTATTATGATAAAAAGGAAAAAAAAATTGGGCCGGAAATACGACGGGTTGGGTCGTTATATATCTTATGGATAATATTAAAGAGTATATATATATATATATATATATATATATATATATATATATATATATATATATATATATATATATATATATATATATATATATATATATATATATATATATATATATATATATATATATATATATATATATATATATATATATATATAAGAAGGTATTGGCCGATAAATTTGGGAAATTGATTGAACATATGTAAGTGTCAGCTGTATCTACTTTAATTTATATCTATTTCCGTTTTTTTAAAACCCCACTCAAAAACCGACATTATGTTACGAAGTATCTGGCTTCCTTTTATTTTTTTTCAACGGGCCATCGAGTTATAACAGGCCAGCTTATTTGTTTGATGTAATTTGGGCCGTAAACTTATTTACTATATTTGGCCCGTATACTATTAGTGATGATTGGGCCAAGAATAAGGTTGGACTTGTGAAGAGAATTGGGTCACGAAAATTGCAAGCCCATTGTTCCATTTTTTTTCTTCGGGTTCCTGTCAACGATATCACACAAACACATACACTTATTTAAAGGTGATAATGGAAGTGATAGTGATGATTATGATGATGTCGTTGCGTTGTGATGAAGTGAATCAAAAATACTGATCATAATAATATTGGTTAATTGATACATGAAATAACAATAATAATGATGATGATAAGTCATATATACTAATGGTGACTAAGTTTATGTTGAGATGATGATGAGTCTGTTGAAGACGACTAATGAAATTGATAATTGAAGATGATGAGGAATAGTAGTGGGTTTAGTATTAAGATGAATATAGCGGAAATCAAATTAAATATAAATAAAGTGATAATAATTTCAGGAAGAAACAAGATGGAGTAATGGTTATGGGTTGTATCGGGTTAGCGGGACATCGCTGGTTCAAACCCGGGCTTGGGCAATTTATTTTTGGAACTTATTCTTTGAGGTAGTTACTAAATTTTATTATTATTATTATTATTATTATTATTATTATTATTATTATTATTATTATTATTATTATTATTATTATTATTATTATTATTATTATTATTATTAGTCTTATTGTTATTGTTAATATAGATTACTTATTATTATTACTAATATTAATATCATAATTATTATTATTATTATTATCATTAATACTTTTAACATTAAAATTACTATTCTTAACAACATTATTATTATTATTATTATTATTATTATTATTATTATTATTATTATTATTATTATTATTATTATTATTATTATTATTATTATTATTATTATCATTTTTATTATTACTAGAATCATTATTATCATTATTAATAGTATTATTTTTATATAACAGATAAATATTAAATATTTATATTAATATTACATATTACATATTAACATCAATTATATAAAAATTACATATAACAAATTATTGATTTTTGGATATGAATAAAATACATATATAACTACAACACTATATATATATATATATATATATATATATATATATATATATATATATATATATATATATATATATTATATGGAAGGATTTATGTAATTATATGTGTTAATATATAAACTTGATATAGGTTCGTGAATCCAAGGCCAACTTTGCATTGTTCAGTTCCGTCTTATGCATATTTTTACTACCAAATATCGTATAGTGAGTTTCATTACTACCTTTTTAAATGCTTTTGCAATATATATTTTTGGGATTGAGAATACATGTGCTTTTATAAATGTTTGACGAAATAGACACAAGTAATCGATGAAAGGACCCGTTCATATCGATTATAAACGATTCACATTAGTTGATTCCATCGCGAGGTTCTGACCTCTATATGAAACATTTTACAAACATTGCATTCGTTTTTAAAAGACAAACTTTCTTTACATCGGAAATTGACAGCATGCATACCATTTCATAATATATCCAACTATAATTGACTTAATAATAATCTTGAGGAACTCAACGACTCGAATGCAACGTCTTTTGAAATATGTCATGAATGACTCCAAAGAATATCTCTAAAATGAGCAAATGCACAGCAGAAGATTTCTTTCATACCTGAGAATAAACATGCTTTCAAGTGTCAACCAAAAGGTTGGTGAGTTCATAGGTTTATCGTAAATAATAAAATTCATCATTTTGATAGACCACAAGATTTAATATTCCCATTTCCCATAAACATCATGCATAAAATTCATTCATATGGATTAAACACCTGGTAATCGACCTTAACAAGTTGCATATAGATTATTCTCATCATTCCGGGACAACTTCGGACATGATAAATTCGCCATCATTCCGGGACAACTTCGGACATGATAAATAAGCCATCATTCCGGGACAACTTCGGACATGATAAATTCTCCATCATTCCGAGACAACTTCGGACATGATAAATTCGCCATCATTCCGGGACAACTTCGGACATGATAAAAAGGGCATATTTGATTCCGATAATTCAACCATAGAATGTAGTTTCGATTACTTGTGTCTATTTCGTAAAACAGTTATAAAAGTAGCGCATGTATTCTCAGTCCCAAAAATATATATTGCAAAAGCATTTAAAAAGGGAGCAAATGAAACTCACGCATATAAATATTGTAAAACAGTTAATAAAGTATTTGCATGTATTCTCAGCCCGAAAACATAAAGAGTAAAAGGGAGCAAATGAAACTCACAATAAGATATTTTGTAGTAAAAATATGCATACGACGGAACAGAACAATGCAGGGTTGGCCTAGGATTCACGAACTTATATCATTTGTATATTTATTAATATGCATAGTTGTAATCGAACAAATATATATATATATATATATATATATATATATATATATATATATATATATATATATATATATATATATATATATATATATATATATATATATATATATATATATATATAAATTTATTAGTTATATCCTTTTTATATTAAATATATATATATGTTTCTTATATTCATTCTGTTATATAAAAATATTAATCTTCTTATGTTATATGTATTGAATAAATTTTTAATATATATGTAGATCATTTGTATATTAATAATAATAGTAGTCAAAATAATATTAATAGCGGTAAAAATGATAATAATTATAATACTTAATATTACTAATAAGATAATAATGTTATTAATTCTATTAATGATAATAATATTGATATTAATAATTAAAATTGTAAAAATATTAATTTTTCTGTTAACGATAGTTATGATACAGATTTTAGTAATTACATAATAATAAAACTCGTGATAATACAAATAATAATACTTATGTTAATATTAACCATTCTATTATTTATAAAAAGATACAAATACTAATATTTATGAAAATAATAATAATTTGTATTATTTTCATAATGATAATAATCATAATCATAATTTTGATACTAATACTGAAATGGTAAAAATTATGTTTTTAGTAATACTTATAATAATACTAATGATAATATTATTAACATTACTACTTAATAATAATATTGGGAATGATAATAATATTAATAATAACGATAATAATAATAATAATAATCCTACTTGTAATTATAATTAAGATAATAAAAATAAAAGGGTATCTACTACTTTTATTAGTAAAAATATTAATACTAATAACTAATATACTAGTATTAATAACAATAACAATAACTAATAATAACAACAATAATAATAATAATAACAATAAAAATGATGATAATAATAATAATAATAATAATAAAAGTAAACTACCTCACTAGCTTTTTCTAAAAAGAATTGTCATGAGCAGGGATTGAACCCGCGACCTCTCGCTACCTCAGAACACACCCAAACCACTCAACTGCCCATTCCTTTCATTTTAAATCCGTAACCCATTTAAATTTATCCCAATTATCCCTTTATTTTGGTCCATGTTTAGCCTCGGCCCAACTCTATCATTTCGGCCCATTTTTAACCTCGGCCCAAGTTTGACAGCTTTAAATAAAAAAATTACGCCGTAGCCTGGAATCGAGCTCAGAACCAAGCATAACCCAACTAACACCCTGAACCATCCGACCAACTCTACTTTTCTGAATTAATCCCCATCCTATATCTATCTATCTAATATATCTTTCTGTACCCATCCTCTTCTTTAATTAAATCGACATGATCAATTATTCATATCATCATTTTTACATCATCATTCGAAGCCTTCTCATTATTATCACCAAAACTGAAACGAACAAAACTGAAACGAGTAATCCTTTAAGCATCATCACAGTTATCCATCATCATCTTCCATCATTATCATATCAAATTGTTCATCAACATTATCACAGTCCTTCGTCGTCTTTGATTAATAATAACAGAAACGTGCAACATCAACCATAGTTCGAGTAGTGTACAGGAGGATTGGCTTGGGCCTGGCTCTCGTCACTATCAAAATAAAAGAGTAACAGAAAACTGGAACGTACAATAACTGTAGCAGCTATGGGTTTCGTTTGGTGTTCGAAATATAAAGGAAGCAGAAGGCATAGCAGTAACAGGAGAAAATGGTGGTTTGTTGGTGGTGTGAACATGAACTGCAGTAACGTAGCTGCAGCAGCAGTACCGTCGAACAACATAGCTATGTGGTGATTGTTTTTGGGGTCAGTTTTGAACAAATTTAGGAGAGAGAGTAGAGTGAGAGATGATGGTGAGGGTGTTCTTGAAGATGAGGGTTGTAAGTGGTAAGGTGGCGGATTATGGTGGCCGAAGGGTGTGGTGCCGACCGATGATAATGGTGAAGTGGCGATCGACGTGGTGGTTGTACGGTGATGATCGAGGTATTTACTGAACTAACGAAAATAAATATAATAGAGAGAGCGAAAAGATAGAGAGAGAATAGAGATTTAGTGTGGCGATTTGTTATGGTGCTTCGATGGTGGCTACCGGTGGTGATGTGCAAATGAATGTGGTGATTGGAACAAAATAAAAAAACGCAGCAGCGGTGTGGTTTAAAGTGAATTGGGTTCTCGAAGAAGATTAAATGTTTGGTGGTTATACACAAGATTAAAAATAATATGCATGTATGTGATCTTGGGTAATGTCTTGTTGATTGATTCTTGTATGTTGTATTGCTCACGTGAAAAAGAAATAAAGAGGAGAAAGAGTGGATTCTCAGCAAAAGCAAAAAAATAATTGTTTATTTATATTGAATATCTATGGATATGTATACATATTCGTTTGGGTGGTGATAGACAAAGACAGAGATATTTCACTTCAATTACTATAGCACACAGTAATAATAATTATAGTATAATAATAATTAATAATTTAAACGTGTGATTAATATTTGCCATCACTATTTTTGGTTTTTATTTACCGACAGTTTTCCCGGACTGTGTATCGTGCGAAATCAGTGGCGCATAAAAGTGTTCAGAAAAATCTCATATTTTTAAATTAACTATAGTTATTTATTTAGGTCATTATGGTATAAAATTCGATCCTTAATTTATTAAATAAAAATTACATCAACTGTCCCTCTCATTTATGAGTGAAATATAAAAAGTGTTAAAATTTATTAATTAGCTTCTAAATATATTTTTAATAAGCCTAAAATTTATAGAACTCATTTTCTATCACCGTTTATTTTAAAATTTCTTAAGTTTAAATTTAACTTATTTAATATCAATCGAAACATCAAACGAGTATTACAATCATTTAATATTTATTTTTAATATACTTTATTTATATACAGAGATATATTTTAAATAACAATTACTATAATATCCTATTTTTATTTTATTAATTTTTAATAACAACAACACATAATACTTCAAATTATATTTCGAATTATTATTTATATATACATACACACATATCTATTTATACTTAATTGTTCATGAATCGTCGAGAGCAGTCGAAGGTCAATTGAACAGTTAAAAATTTATTGAGACTCAACCTAACAGACTTTGCTTATCGTGTCGAAACCATAACAAGATTAAGTTTAAATTTGGTCGGAAATTCCCGGGTCGTCACAATTGAAACTACATTCTATGGTTGAATGATCGAAATCGAATATACCCTTTTTTAGTCTGGTAATCTAAGAATTAGGGAACTGGCCCCTAATTGACGCGAATCCTAAAGATAGATCTATGGGCACTAACAAGCCCCATTCAGAGAATTTGAACTGCTTTAGTACTTCGAATTTATCATGTCCGAAAGGAGTCCCGGAATGATGGGGATATTCTATATGCATCTTTTTAAGGTCGATTACCAGGTGTTCACCATATGAATGATTTTTATCTCTATGTATGGGATGTATATTTATGAGAATTGGAAATGAAAATCTTGTGGGCTATTAAAAATGATGGAAATGAATATTGATGATAAACTAATGAACTCACCAACCTTTTAGTTGACACTTTAAAGCATGTTTATTCTCAGGATTGAAAGAAGTCTTCCGCTGTGCATTTGCTCATTTTAAAGATATTACTTGGAGTCATTCATGGCATATTTCAAAAGACGTTGCATTCAAGTCGATGAGTTCAATAAAGATTATGATTAAGTAAATGACAGATTAAGTCAATTATAGTTGGATATATTATGAAATAGTATGCATGCCATCAACTTTTGATGTAATGAAAGTTTGTCTTTTAAAAACGAATGCAATGTTTGTAAAATGTATCATATAGAGGTCAAATACCTCGCGATGTAATCAACTATTGTGAATCGTTTATAATGTATATGAACGGGTCCTTTCAGTTGGTATCAGAGTGGTGGTATTAGCGAACTAGGTCTTGCATTAGTATGTCTAACTGGTAGTTGTTTAGATGCATTAATGGGTCTGGACTTTGACCGTGTCTGCATGTCAAAAGTTTTACTTATCATTTCGTGTCAAAAATTACCTGCTTATCACTTTTAGGGAATCACTTGCTCATCATTCTTAGTCTAGACACATCTTACTGCATTGACTGCATGACTAGTGTATAGATAAAATTCATATGTTAGCGTATCTGCTAATTCATATCTTACCGTATCTGTTACTATAAACCTTGCCTGACATATTCCGTAAATTCTTTCGTAATCTACGAAATCTTTTGATCTATATATATAGATATTCTATATAATTAGAATACCATCCGATAGCCGAAAATCATTTCATATCGAAAATTCTTTATTCACTCGTACGAAATGGAACTCGCCACTAGTTCAAGTTTCTCGGATTCCGACAGATATTCCGACATGGATGTTCACCTGAACTCCGAAAACAGTATAACCAGAATGGATCAATAAATCAGTCATCATCAATACTGGATGAATTGCGGATGAGTTCGTAGTCGACTTAATCAATGGAGACGAGAAGAAGGCGATCCTTTCCACCAACCAAATTCACCTCTTGGCGAAGAACCTGAAGCACTTACCGGTGAACCTGTTTGTAATACCATTTTCTCTCTCATTTCCAGAGTATCTCGTCACGATTACATAATAACTCAGATTCTAGTTCTTATTCATCCATTCGTTCCGACCGACAATCATCCTGGAGTAATGGACGAAGTCAACGAGCTTCGCGCTCGAGTAATCAATTTGGAAAATATGGTGCAAAACTTACCAGCTTCAGCAACATCACCAGCACCAACAGTACCACCAACATCAACACCAGTACTATCAACAACCCAAGTTTCAACATCACACGCCTCAATATCTCATTATGTACCTCGAGCATAATCATCGTTCTACGTATCATTCTAGCTCATTTATCTTCGTTCGACATGGCGATTATGTAATCTCTAATGTTTTAGAGATTATGTACTCTAGTTCTAGCCGTAAATCAAATGAGTCTAATATCATATTGACTCATTAAATCCATGATTACATCTGAAGAAAATATATATGTATATATATGTTTTCATAAAGATTGTAATTGAAAATTCTTTTGTACAAACTGTTAATGGTGAAAATATTTTAACGTGTAGGTAATACCCGAGGAATATTTAGATTTCACATTAATAAGATACACTGTACATTCTTCTAATCCGATTCAACAGTTATTTACTATCCTACTTACATCCACAGATATACGTATCCATTCACCGCAGAATAACCATTTTCATTCAATTTCATATTTGGATTTTGACCTATCAGAATCCAACAAGTGGCATAATGAAGAAAACATTGGACAAAATAAAATTTATTAGAAACAAACAAATTAACTATGAGAAATTTTGTTCAGAATCCACGTTAACAAAATCCTGGCTAACTGTTCCTAGCTAACTGTTAATTCCTTATTACATTTATTTATCGCAATTTATTTATCACAATTTTAATTCTCGCAATTTTATTTATCGTCATTTAATTTCTGTTATTTATTTTACGCACTTTAAATATCGGGACACATATACAATGTTTTGACATATCATATTGACGTCATATATATATTATTTGGAATAACCATAGACACTCTATATGCGGTAATGCTCGAGTTAGCTATAAAGGGTTGAGGTTGATTTTAAATAATATATATACTTTGAGTTGTGATCGAGTCTGATACATGTATATAATGGGTCACGACACGTATTAATTAATTCGAATATTATATATTAAACTATATATGAATTGTTGAACTACTAATTGTGGACTACTAACTGTGGACTAATAACATTGGACAATTAAAATGAATTAAAATATTGATTATAACATATGAAACTAAACATTCCTTCAAGTTTGCCACTTGATTTATCCTTAAACCTCATTTGTATCTTGACGATTACAATCTTCGTTCAAACCTTTCATGATTCTTGAAAACACCTCAATCGAGAGGATGAACCAACCACACTTCATCTACGGAAGGAAAGATTTATGCATATAGATTGCACCTGAAAAACTCTCGGAAACTGAATAAACATTTAACACGTAGCTGTGCTAATTCCTTTAGCGTTATTATTACCGAAAATAACTTTGCAACTCATGTTCGAGATAGCCAGTTTTGTCACAGCTCCAGCAGGACAACTTTGACTTTTTGTTCGAAACAACCTTATTATAACCTTGATATATATATATATATATATATGCTCTTTTATTGTTACCGGGAAACCTTTTATATTTCACCATATTACCAGCAAACGTATCAGCAACCTCGTTGCTCCTTGGTTTAAATCTCTCCGATAAATCACTATATTTATTCATTGAAACCCTATCATATACTCATCCGCATCTTATAACGAGAACTGCCATACTAATTACCGGGAGGCATCAATAGATAATCTCGAATTTCTCAGCGATTCTACGACAACAATTATATATATATATATATATATATATATATATATATATATATATATATATATATATATAACTTCTATCTCCTGGATTTACGAAACTTCAATTCTGAAATTCTAAAAAGCACTCAGTCTACAAATCAATACTCTGAATGTTGAAAAAGCTGATGAAGCGGTGAAAACTGAAGACTGCCTTAACAGTCAAAAGTTTGATGATAAAGAATAGAGTGTTGAAAATGCTCAAAGATTTTGATACTGAAAAATGAATTGAGCAAACCATGAAGGAGACTCTGAACAAATCACAAAGACTAAACTTGTACATAAAGAATCCAGATGATTCTGTTTCTGATGAAATCTTTAGCGAATACCTTGTTCAGTAATAGTTCTAAATCATTGTGAATGAATTTCTTCATCACATTTTGAATGTAGAATTATAAGATGTTATCGTATCTTTCATTATAAATATCCTCGATATTTCTGAAGATATTTTCATAAATATTCTTATTCGAAATCATTTATCTTCTCGCGTTATCAGTATTACATCATAAAAGAAACTGTATAGTTTCTATATTCTGTAAACTTTCGAAATCTTTAGAGAATATCTTGCTCCGGATTCATGTTAAAATCTTGCGGAAAATCTTTCTTCATCAGCCTTCGATCTTAGAAATTCCAAAATATCATCATAAATATCTTCGATATTTTTGAGGATATTTTCATAAATATTCTTGTCCGAAATTATCTACCTCTTCATGCTTTCTGTATTCCATTATATTGGAAACTTCTGTAAAATCTAAGTATAAATTATGAATGAATTGTAGAGAAGTATTGGAATTGATGCATGAGTTAGTATAATATAATGCGCTTGGCCAACGTGATTATATTACAGTAAGTCATGCTGAGTTTCTAATGAAACTTGATGACGGTTCACAGTAGATCATACCATCATCATGTGTCATGTTACATAACTCTTTCATTCTACTTAACCTCTGAACTTATCAGGAAAATATATTCTTGATAGTTCCATCCTCAGGGATTCTGGTAAATTGACAAATCAAATCATGCTATTACGTTCTTTCTTGTGTAGAGCATCAATATCAATTGAAACTCTATATCTACAAATTCTGGACCATTATTCGCTTGACTTGAAGTCGGGAAGAGAAAACAAGAGCATGGAGCTCCGAAAAATAAAGGAAAATATAAAGCCGATCACAAACACAGGAATTACAAATCGTGTATATCAATGTTTATCGCAACATAAAGACACGGGAGAATTAAAAACATTATAACCCCAAGGACGAAGTAGAAGAAAACAGATTCCTCCAGTGGTAATTGGAAAAGGAGAATGATTATTACGATAGTAAGGATGAGGACAAGGATCAGAACTGGATTAAGCATTTTCACAATCTTTTGGGAGTATGAACTAAGAAAGAAAATATAGGAATGATGAGAATAATGGAACGGAAGAATTTAATTTATAATGGAAATATCAAACAGAGTAATCGAGGCAGATCACCGTATTTAATTACAGAGATCCTAATTTCCTTATTCACCGAAGAATCAAATCTTTTTGATTTCGAAGATTTTCTTCAAATCCCTTGAATTCCGGAATCCAAATTCAAACAAAGACAACGTCAAAAGCTAAGACGCACCTTATTTTTCTAAATTCAACCATGACTACGTCAAAAGTAAAGATGAATATTTATTACCTTATCTCAATCTTTTGTGATAGCTTCAATCGTAAGCTTCGAGTAATCGAATGGTTTTATCCAAATTATTCAATGGTGATAAAACTTTATTTATCAACTCATATTCGTTATGAAAACATTTTTATTGTTAGCCATGACGACCTCGATCAAATTTCGGGACGAAATTTCTTTAACGGGTAGGTACTGTGATGACCCGGGAATTTTCGACCAAATTTAAACTTTAATCTTTATATGTTCCAGACACGATAAGCAAAGTTTGTTAAACTGAATCTCATAAACTTTAAACTGTGTAATTTGACCCTTGACTATTCACGAACAATTGAATTGTAAATAAATATGTATATATATATATATATATATATATATATATATATATATATATATATATATATATAAATACATAAATAAAGATAAATATATTTAGTAATTTGAAATTTGAAATTATAGAATATAATTCAAAAATTAAAATGAAATATGTAAAAATAAGATACAAAATAATTATGTGTATTTTTAAAAAAATTAAATAAATAAATCATATATGAACATATAATATTTCTATAGATAATTATTATTATATGTATATCGTAAAATAAATAAAAATTTATAAATAATAAATATTCAATAAAAAAATATTATAATATGATTATTAAATATTACATAATTAACATATGATACAAGCTAAAACATAATTGTTATAGTAATATTATTACTCTCATAAATATTATTAATATCAGTATTATTAATTTAATTTGATACAATTGATTTGTTATATTATTATTATTGCAAATATCATTAAAACTAGTAGCAAGATTATAAATGTAATTATTAATATTAGTATTATTAATATTATTATGTAACAATACTATTGTTATACATTTTATGATAATTATTATCATTAGTAATATTATTTATTATTATTATTAATATTATTATTATTATCTGTATTTAAATTATTATTTGTAATATAATTATAATTACTAATTATTTATTATATATAGAGAATCAGGATCCAAATTCGTTTTGCAATTCAACCCAACTGTGTTTGATTTTTGTTGCTATCTCCAGTTTGTTTAACATCACAATCAAAACTGTACTAATTTTTATTCCTGTCTTTTACAAAATCCAAAAATCAATTAGCTAGGTCCATTACTTTATTTTTTTTTTATTTTGCTGTACGAGTAATTGATTCTGCAATCTCCTTCTTCTATTAAACAACAATGAATCACTAATATCTACTGCACCATATATCAACCACTCTATATAATTCGTGCTCTACAAATTTAAAACCAAAACACGAAAAAAAATTTAAGAAAAACCCAAACCGTTCCTGTTCTTCAAACCTTTTTACCAAAATTCAAATTCAATTTCTATTTCAAAAAATATTAATGTAGTTTTGTTAGGATTACTCTAATCAATCTTTCTGCAAAGTTTAAAGTTCCAATTCCTCATATTAATCAATAATTTTGGAGTCAAAGTTAATATTTAAAAAGTCAAAGAAATTGTTCATCATGAAATTCGTAAATATTTTGATGTTTTGGATTAAATTGAGCATACAAAGAGTTTCTATGATAGATTTACAATCTTTTTCGTGTTACAACCTTTAGCTAAAACAACCTCAATTGTAAAATCATTTTTATTTTTTTTAGAACACCGACGGCAGCAGCACTGTATTCTTTTTATTTTTTTTTTCTTTTTCAATTAATAGAAACTTTGGGTATTGAATTATCATTAATAATCTGTAGTATTAGAATCATTGATGTGAAGATTGGGAAACTAGTTTTGGTTCGAATTGTGGTTTGAAGGAGAAGAAGAAGATGAACTACAGGAACAGGTTAAATAAAAATGGTTTATAGATTATAACAGAAAAGTAAAAGCAGCGGGATGGTTAGAGGGTGGTGTCGGGTAACGAGAGGTCGGAGGTTCGAGTCTCGTAAGGATAAATTCTTTTTAGACAACGAATTTAGGGGTATACACTCTTACTTCTTTTTCCATTATTATTAGTATTAATGTTATTATTCTTATTATTAATAATATTGTTATCATTATTATTGTTAATATTTATTAATGTTATTATTACTAATTATTATTTAGTATTATAATTATTATGATTACCATGATTATAGGTAATATAACTTTATTTATTATTATTAACATTAGTACTTTATTTATTATTATTAACATTAGTAATATATTTATGATTATAAAATTTGTCATTTTAGTATTAGTTATCAGTATTATCACATTTATTAACGACTAATATAGGTATTATTACGATTAGGATCATTAGTATTGTTGTTATTATAAAAATAATAGAAACTGTTAATTCTACTGTTAATATTAGTATTAGTATCATTATTATACTTATTAGTATTATTATTATTAACAAAAAGTATTATTATTAAGATTACCATTTGTAACAAGATTGTTATAATTATTATTATTATTAGATATTAGGTATTAATATCAAAATTATTATTTTTATCATCATTATTATTAAATCCTTTATTATATTAAAAGCTACTGATATTATCATTATTAGTATCGTTATTATCATTACTGACAGTAGTATTATCACTTTTATTATATTAGTATTACTACGAATAGATATTTTTATAAAAATACATTACAATAATATAAATATTACATTTCATTATTTTTTTATTTAAAATGATATTAACTAAACTATATATAAAAATATATAAATCAATATATCTATCTATATATATTTTGCTATTTATACATAAACCTTAATATAAATTAGAATTATCAATATGTTGTAATGAATATTAGTGATACAAAATATATAAAATAAATATATTAAATATATTTATATAACACATAATGATTATTAAAAATAATATATATAAACTTCTTTGAATACGACTATGTGTATTAATATATATATACAAATGCTATAGGTTCGTGAATCCGAGGCCAACCCTGCATTGTTCAGTGTTATCATACGTATTTTTACTACAAAATACACTAGGTGAGTTTCATTAATCCCTTTTTAAATGCTTTCGCAATATATATTTTGGGACTGAGAATACATGCGCTGTTTTTATAACTATTTTACGAAATAGACACAAGTAATCGAAACTACATTATATGGTTGAATTATCGAAATCGAATATGCCCCTTTTTATTTAGTCTGGTAATCTAAGAATTAGGGAACAGATACCTTAATTGACGCGAACTCTAAAGATAGATCTATCGGGCCCAACAAGCCCCATCCAAAGTACCGGATGCTTTAGTACTTAGAAATTTATATCATGTCCGAAGGAGGATCCCGGAATGATGGGGATATTCTTATATGCATATTGTGAATGTCGGTTACCAGGTGTTCAATCCATATGAATGATATTTTTATCTCTATGTATGGGACGTATGCTTATGAGAAATGGAAATATGAAATCTTGTGGTCTATTAAAATTATGAAATGATTATTTATGTTAAACTAATAAACTCACCAACCTTTTGGTTGACACTTTAAAGTATGTTTATTCTCAGGTACGAAAGAAATCTTCCGCTGTGCATTTGCTCATTTTAAAGATATTACTTGGAGTCATTCATGACATATTTCAAAAGATGTTGCATTCGATTCGTTGAGTTCATCAAAATTATTATTAAGTCAATTATAGTTAGATATATTATGAAATGGTATACATGCCGTCAACTTTCGATGTAATGAAAGATTATCTTTTCAAAAACGAATGCAATGTTTGTAAAATGTATCATATAGAGGTCAAGTACCTCGCGATGTAATCAACTGTTGTAAATCGTTTATAATCGATATGGACTTTGTCCGGATGGATTTGGACGGGTCTTCACAGTTGGTATCAGAGCAGAGGTCTTAGCGAACCAGGTCTGCATTAGTGTGTCTAACTGATAAGTCGTTAGGAGGCATTAGTGAGTCTGGACTTCGACCGTGTCTGCATGTCATAAGTTTTGCTTATCATTTCTAGTCGGAAATCATTTGCTTATCATCCTTAGTAAATTACATTCTCATTATTCTTAGTCTAGACACATCTTATTGCATTGACTGCATGAGAAGTGTATAGACAAAATTCATATCTTAGCGTATCTGCTAATTCATATCTTAGCGTATCTGTTATTGTTATCTTTGCCTGACAGCTTCTGTAGATTCCTCCGTAACTTATGAGATTTTAATATTATATATGTATATGTAAATTATGTATTGCAGGATACTAATCTACATGCTATAATCTATTTCTTATCGAAAATCCTTCATCTGATCGTACGAGACGAATCCCTCAACCAGTTCGAATCCCTCAGATTCCAACAACTATTCTAATTTGGAGTTTCATCTAAGCTCCGAAAGCAGTGTCACCAGAATGAATCAACCAATTCATCTGATGGGTTCGTAGTCGACTTAATCAATGGAGACGCGTAGAAGGCGATCCCTTCCACTAACCGAATTCACCTCTTGGCGAGGAACCTGAAGCACTTACCGGCGAAGCTATTCGAAACACCATTTTCAGCCTCATTTCCCAAATATCTCACCACGACTATATCATAACTCAGATTCTAAACCTTATTCATCCGCTCGTTCCGACCGACAATCATCCCGGGGTAATCGAAGAAGTCAACGAGCTTCGCGCTCGAGTAATCAATTTGGAGAACATGGTGCAAAACTTACCATCTTCAGCAACATCATCGGCATCAACAAAACCATCAGTAACAACACCAGTACCATCAACAATCCATGCCTCGACATCTCATTCTGTACCTCGAATATAATTATTGTTCTACGAATAGTTCTACATCATTTATCTTCGTTCGACATGGTGATTATGTAATCTTTAATATGTTAGAGATTATATATTCTTGTTCTAATGATAAATCAAATGAGTTTAATATCATATTGACTCATTAAATCCATGATTACATCTGAAGAAAATATATATGTATATATGTTTTCAAAAAGATCGTAATTAAAAATTCTTTTGTACAAACTGTTAATGGTGAAGATATTTTAACGGGTAGGTAATACTCGAGGAATATTTAAATTTCACATTAATAAGATACACTGTATATTCTTCGAATCTGATTCAACAGTTATTCACTATCCTATTTACAACCACCGAGATACGTATCCATTCACCAAAGAATAACTATTTTCATTCAAATTCAATTTCATATTTGGATTTTAACCTATCAGAATCCAACAAGTGGCATAATGAAGAAATAATGGACACAATAAAATTGATTAGAAACAGACTAATTAACAATATTAAATTTTATTAAGAAACTACGCTAACAAAATCCTAGCTAACTGTTCCTAGCTAACTGTTAATTCCGTATTACATTTTATTTATCGCAATTTAATTATCGCAATTTATTTTATCGCAATTTATATTCTCGCAATTTTATTTATTGTCATTTAATTTCTGTTATTTACTTTACGCACTTTATTTATCGTTATTTAATTTCTGTTATTTATTTTACGCACTTTAAATATCGGGACACGTATACAAGGTTTTGACATATCATATCGACGCATCTATATATATTATTTGGAATCACCATAGACACTCTATATGCAGTAATGATCGAGTTCTCTATACAGGGTTGAGATTGATTCTACAATAATATATATAGTTTGAGTTGTGATAGAGTCTGAGACGTATACGGGTCACGACACGTATTAATTAATTCGAATATTATATATTAAATTATATATGAATTATTGAATTGCTAACTGTGGACTATCAACTGAGGACTATCAATATTGGACAATTAAAATGAATTAAAATATTGATTATAACATATGAAACTAAACAGTTCTTCAAAGTTGCCACTTGATTTCGTCTTAAACATCATTTGTATTTTCACGATTACATTCTGCGTTTAAACCTTTCATGATTCTTGAAAACACCTCAATCGAGAGGATGAACCAATCGCATTTTATCTACGGAAGAAAAGATTGATGCATATAGTTATGCACCTGAAAACACTCGGAACTTGAGTAAACATTTAACACGTAGTGTGCTAATTCCTTAGTGTTATTAGTACCCAAAATTACTTGATAATTCCTTTCAAAATAGTAAATTTTGTCACAGCTCCAACAAAACAACTTTGACTTTTCGTTCGAAACAACCTTATTATAACTTTGATATATATGCGTGCTCTTTTATTGTTACGGAGAACCTTTTATATTCCACCATAATACCATCAGCGTTTAATCATCTAAAAACACAATTCTCCTGAAAATATCTCGGACTGATAACCGACGATTTAGATATGGCCGCATTAAATGCAGAGGAAACAGTAAAATTCTAAATGGTTTAAACGGTCAAAAGTTTGATGATAAAGAAAGGAGTGTTAGGAATGCTTGATAGAAAATTTGGTACTGCAAATCGAATTGAGCTAACCATGAAGGAGACCAAGGACAAATACAAGGACCAAACCCTATATTCAAAGAATCCAGGTAATTCTGGATCCGCCGAAATCTTTAGAGAATATCTTGCTCCGGATTCATGTTAAAATCTTGCGGAAAATCTTTCTTCATCGGCCTTCGATCTTAGAAATTCCAAAATATCATCATAAATATCTTCGATATTTTTGAGGATATTTTCATAAATATTCTTGTCCGAAATTATCTACCTCTTCATGCTTTCTGTATTCCATTGTATTGGAAACTTCTGTAAAATCTAAGTATAAATTATGAATGAATTGTAGAGAAGTATTGGAATTGATGCATGAGTTAGTATAATATAATGCGCTTGGCCAACGTGATTATATTACAGTAAGTCATGCTGAGTTTCTAATGAAACATGATGATGGTTCACAGTAGATCATACCATCATCATGTGTCATGTTACATAACTCTTTCATTCTACTTAACCTCTAAACTTATCAGGAAAATATATTCTTGATAGTTCCATCCTCAGGGATTCTGGTAAATTGATAAATCAAATCGTGCTATTACGTTCTTTCTTGTGTAGAGCATCAATATCAATTGAAACTCTATATCTACAAATTCTGGACCATTATTCGCTTGACTTGAAGTCAGGAAGAGAAAACAAGAGCATGGAGCTCCGAAAAATAAAGGAAAATATAAAGCCGATCACAAACACAGGAATTACAAACCGTGTATATCAATGTTTATCGCAACATAAAGACACGGGAGAATTAAAAACATTATAACCCCAAGGACAAAGTAGAAGAAAACAGATTCCTCCGGTGGTAATTGGAAAAGGAGAATGATTATTGCGATAGTAAGGATGAGGACAAGGATCAGAACTGGATTAAGCATTTTCACAATCTTTTGGGAGTATGAACTAAGAAAGAAAGTATAGGAACGATGAGAATAATGGAACGGAAGAATTTAATTTATAATGGAAATATCAAACAGAGTAATCGAGGCAGATCACTGTATTTAATTACAGAGATCCTAATTTCCTTATTCACCGAAGAATCAAATCTTTTTGATTTCGAAGATTTTCTTCAAATCCCTTGAATTCCGGAATTCAAATTCAAACAAAGACAACGTCAAAAGCTAAGACGCACCTTATTTTTCTAAATTCAACCATGACTACGTCAAAAGTAAAGACGAATATTTATTACCTTATCTCAATCGTAAGCTTCGAGTAATCGAATGGTTTTATCCAAATTATTCAATGGTGATAAAACTTTATTTATCAACTCATATTCGTCATGAAAACATTTTTATTGTTAGCCATGACGACCTCGATCAAATTTCGGGACGAAATTTCTTTAACGGGTAGATACTGTGACGACCCGGGAATTTCCGACCAAATTTAAACTTTAATCTTTATATGTTCCAGACACGATAAGCAAAGTTTGTTAAACTGAATCTCATAAACTTTAAACTGTGTAATTTGACCATTGACTATTCACGAACAATTGAATTGTAAATAAATATGTATATATATATATATATAAATACATAAATAAAGATAAATATATTTAGTAATTTGAAATTTGAAATTATAGAATATAATTCAAAAATTAAAATGAAATATGTAAAAATAAGATACAAAATAATTATGTGTATTTAAAAAAAATAAAAATAAAAATAAATCATATATGAACATATAATATTTCTATAGATAATTATTATTATATGTATATCGTAAAATAAATAAAAATTTATAAATAATAAATATTCAATAAAAAAAATATTATAATATGATTATTAAATATTACATAATTAACATATGATACAAGCTAAAACATAATTGTTATAGTAATATTATTACTCTCATAAATATTATTAATATCAGTATTATTAATTTAATTTGATACAATTGATTTGTTATATTATTATTATTGCAAATATCATTAAAACTAGTAGCAAGATTATAAATGTAATTATTAATATTAGTATTATTAATATTATTATGTAACAATACTATTGTTATACATTTTATGATAATTATTATCATTAGTAATATTATTTATTATTATTATTAATATTATTATTATTATCTGTATTTAAATTATTATTTGTAATATAATTATAATTACTAATTATTTATTATATATAGAGAATCAGGATCCAAATTCGTTTTGTAATTCAACCCAACTGTGTTTGATTTTTGTTGCTATCTCCAGTTTGTTTAACATCACAATCAAAACTGTACTAATTTTTATTCCTGTCTTTTACAAAATCCAAAAATCAATTAGCTAGGTCCATTACTTTATTTTTTTTTATTTTGTTGTACAAGTAATTGATTCTGCAATCTCCTTTTTCTATTAAACAACAATGAATCACTAATATCTACTGCACCATATATCAACCACTCTATATAATTCGTGCTCTACAAATTTAAAACCAAAACACGAAATTTTTTTTAAGAAAAACCCAAACCGTTCCTGTTCTTCAAACCTTTTTGCCAAAATTCGAATTCAATTTCTATTTCAAAAACTATTAATGTAGTTTTGTTAGGATTACTCTAATCAATCTTTCTGCAAAGTTTAAAGTTCCAATTCCTCATATTAATCAATAATTTTGGAGTCAAAGTTAATATTTAAAAAGTCAAAGAAATTGTTCATCATGAAATTCGTAAATATTTTGATGTTTTGGATTAAATTGAGCATACAAAGAGTTTCTATGATAGATTTACAATCTTTTTCATGTTACAACCTTTAGCTAAAACAACCTCAATTGTAAAATCATTTTTATTTTTTTAGAACACCGACGGCAGCAGCACTGTATTCTTTTTATTTTTTTTTCTTTTTCAATTAATAGAAACTTTGGGTATTGAATTGTCATTAATAATCTGTAGAATTAGAATCGTTGATGTGAAGATTGGGAAACTAGTTTTGGGTCGAATTGTGTTTGAAGGAGAAGAAGAAGATGAACTACAGGAACGGGTTAAATAAAAATGGTTTATAGATTATAACAGAAAAGTAAAAGCAGCGGGATGGTTAGAGGGTGGTGTCGGGTAACGAGAGGTCGGAGGTTCGAGTCTCGTAAGGAGAAATTCTTTTTAGACAACGAATTTAGGGGTATACACCCTTACTTCTTTTTCCATTATTATTAGTATTAATGTTATTATTCTTATTATTAATAATATTGTTATCATTATTATTGTTAATATTTATTAATGTTATTATTACTAATTATTATTTAGTATTATAATTATTATGATTACCATGATTATAGGTAATATAACTTTATTTATTATTATTAACATTAGTACTTTATTTATTATTATTAACATTAGTAATATATTTATGATTATAAAATTTGTCATTTTAGTATTAGTTATCAGTATTATCACATTTATTAACGACTAATATAGGTATTATTACGATTAGGATCATTAGTATTGTTGTTATTATAAAAATAATAGAAACTGTTAATTCTACTGTTAATATTAGTATTAGTATCATTATTATACTTATTAGTATTATTATTATTATTAACAAAAAGTATTATTATTAAGATTACCATTTGTAACAAGATTGTTATAATTATTATTATTATTAGATATTAGGTATTAATATCAAAATTATTATTTTTATCATCATTATTATTAAATCCTTTATTATATTAAAAGCTACTGATATTATCATTATTAGTATCGTTATTATCATTACTGACAGTAGTATTATCACTTTTATTATATTAGTATTACTACGAATAGATATTTTTATAAAAATACATTACAATAATATAAATATTACATTTCATTATTTTTTTATTTAAAATGATATTAACTAAACTATATATAAAAATATATAAATCAATATATCTATCTATATATATTTTGCTATTTATACATAAACCTTAATATAAATTAGAATTATCAATATGTTGTAATGAATATTAGTGATACAAAATATATAAAATAAATATATTAAATATATTTATATAACACATAATGATTATTAAAAATAATATATATAAACTTCTTTGAATACGACTATGTGTATTAATATATATATATATATACAAATGCTGTAGGTTCGTGAATCCGAGGCCAACCCTGCATTGTTCAGTGTTATCATATGTATTTTTACTACAAAATACACTAGGTGAGTTTCATTAATCCCTTTTTAAATGCTTTCGCAATATATATTTTGGGACTGAGAATACATGCGCTGTTTTTATAACTATTTTACGAAATAGACACAAGTAATCGAAACTACATTATATGGTTGAATTATCGAAATCGAATATGCCCCTTTTTATTTAGTCTGGTAATCTAAGAATTAGGGAACAGATACCTTAATTGACGCGAACTCTAAAGATAGATCTATCGGGCCCAACAAGCCCCATCCAAAGTACCGGATGCTTTAGTACTTCGAAATTTATATCATGTCCGAAGGAGGATCCCGGAATGATGGGGATATTCTTATATGCATATTGTGAATGTCGGTTACCAGGTGTTCAATCCATATGAATGATATTTTTGTCTCTATGTATGGGACGTATGCTTATGAGAAATGGAAATATGAAATCTTGTGGTCTATTAAAATTATGAAATGATTATTTATGTTAAACTAATGAACTCACCAACCTTTTGGTTGACACTTTAAAGCATGTTTATTCTCAGGTACGAAAGAAATCTTCCGCTGTGCATTTGCTCATTTTAAAGATATTACTTGGAGTCATTCATGACATATTTCAAAAGATGTTGCATTCGAGTCGTTGAGTTCATCAAGATTATTATTAATTCAATTATAGTTAGATATATTATGAAATGGTATGCATGCTGTCAACTTTCGATGTAATGAAAGATTGTCTTTTCAAAAACAAATGCAATGTTTGTAAAATGTATCATATAGAGGTCAAGTACCTCGCGATGTAATCAACTGTTGTAAATCGTTTATAATCGATATGGACTTTGTCCGGATGGATTTGGACGGGTCTTCACAGGAACTGAAGCATGAGTTAGTATAATATAATGACACTTGATCAACGTGATTATATTACAGTAGGTCATGCTGAGTTTCTAATGAAACATGATGATTCACAGATCATAACGTCATCATGTGCCATGTTACACGACTCTTACATTCTATCTAATCTATAAATATATCAAGAATATATCATCCTGATAGTTCTATCTTTTCTCGTGACTTCTGGTAATTTGACAAGTTAGATCGAGCTATCACAATTTATTTCTTAGAACATTAACTAGGTTCATTCCGAATTTCATATCTACAAATTCTGGACCATTACTTGATGTACGTAAAGGCGAGAAGAGAAAACAAAAGCACAAAGCTTCGAAATATAAAAGGGAGTATAAATCGCAGCAAATAGAGGAAATCATTTACTCTGGATGTTGATAATTATGGAAAGACAAATACAAGGAAGGATTATGAAAATCACCACCCCAAGAGTGGAATAGAAGTAAACGGATTCCTCCGAAAGGAGTTGAAAAAGAAGGATGATTGTTGCGATAGTTAGGAACATATCAAGGATCAGAAATGAATCAAGCATATTGATGAATGCTCTAAAGTATGAATTGTGGGAGAAAAAATAGAAGGTATAGGCTGTAGAAATAAGGAAACGAAGGGAGTGAATTTATAGTGAAATATCCGACAGGGCAATCGAGACAGATTACCGCATTTAATCAAAGAAGATCCTAATTTTCTTAATTACCGAAGAATCAAATCTTATATAGATTACGAAGATTTTCTTTAAATCCCTTGAATTTCGAAATTCAACCCTGACTATGTCAAAAGCTAAGACTAATCTTTACTTCTTTATTTCACTCTTTTATGATAACTTCACTCGTATTCTTCGAGTAATCGAATTATCTTATCCATATTACTCAACAGTAATAAAACTCTATTTAACAGCTCATATTCGTCAGGAAAACATTCTTATTGTTAGCCATGACGATCTCGATCAAATTTCGGGGACGAAATTTCTTTAACGAGTAGGTACTGTGACGACCCAGAAATTTCCGACCAAATTTAAACTTGATCTTTATATGATTTCGACACAATAAGCAAAGTCTGTAATGTTGAGTCACAAAATTTTTGAACTGTTTCCATGAAATCATTTGACCTTTGACTATTTCTGATGATTCACGAACATTTGTGTGTAAATAAAAATGTAAATATATATGAACCCTAAACATAAGTAATATTATATATATTGTAATTTATAAATATGAAAGAGAAACTTATGTGATTTAATTCATTTGTGTAAATAAAAATAATATATGATATTACTATAAATCTATATATATATATATATATATATATATATATATATATATATATATATATATATATATATATATATATATATGATTTAGAATTTATTTAATAAACGCTCGTACCACTCGTTTGTCATCTTGATAGTTATTAATCAAGTTAAAAACGAACTTATGTGATTTTAAAATAAACGGTGATCCGAAAATGAGTTCTATAAATTTTAGGCTTATTAAAAATGTATTTAGGAACTATTTGTTAAGTTTTAACACTTTTTATATTTTACCCAGAATTGAGAGGGACAGTTGATGTAATTTTTATTTAATAAATTAAGGATCGAATTTTATACCATAATGACCAAAATAAATAAATATAATTATTGTAAAAATTTGGGATTTTTCCGAAGACTTTTATCCGCCACTGATTTCAAATAGTGCACGATACACAGCCCGTGAAAACTGTCGGTAGAATTATTATCTGATGCACACGTTTTTAAATTAAATTATATTATAATTATTATTATATTGATTACTGTTTTCTTGTGATTAATATCTATTTATCCTATACCTTCTATCTTCTATATTATATATATCCACATATAATTATGCAGAGAACAACACCCACTTCTATTCTCCTACTTCTTCTCTAAACCTATCACCACCATAACCCACTTGATCATCACCGACTGCTACTATAAGAGTTGTTTCTGTTTTAAATTCGCAAACAACACCACCACCTCATTCTTTCTTCCTCTTCTTGGTGACAACCGCCACTACCATCCATATTATCACTACTCTACAACCACTATGACCACCACCATCAAACGTCACCAACCACCTTATTTAAATTACTACTGCTAAATTTCCTTTTTGCTTGTTCGTGATCGACTTGTAACAAACCAAAACCATGGTTGACATACTTCTGCTGCTACTCGTTCTTTTTTTTCTGTGCTAAACGCATCACCAAAACCATCATCATTTTAACGATACCCACATCATGAACCCATTACAATTGTGTTCCTGTTTCGGTTAAAAAAAACTCAAACCACCTTCTTTCTTTCTTTCTCTTGTAAACTATCACCACTCCATCGTCACCATAAAGTCATAAACTGTCACCCACAATCACCACCTAGAAACCTCACCACCTTGATCATCATTAAAACTACCACCGTAGTTTCTATTTTCATGTTTCAATTTCGAACACCACACAACCACCAGTCGTTCATGTAAATAAACTACTACTGCTGCTGTTTACTATTTTTGTTTCGAAACACATCTTCACCACTTGCTCATTTTCCTGTTTTGAACCCAAACAACCTCCAACACCACCACTGCTACTATATTCTTGTCGTTGCTGCTACTTATAATCCTGTTTCTCTATCACTGTAAACCACCATTAATCACCCAATTTAACCATCTACAACCACCACCATCATCGTGATTCATTTGCCGTTACTACTCGCTTGCTTCTGTTTCTGTTTCCTTTTGAGATTCATTACCAACTGCAAACTGCCATGTTCCTGTTTCAGTCACAACCCACGACACCACCTGTTTAGCTTCATGTTGGTTCGACACCTATCAAGAAACCACCAACGAGAAACCCATCATCTATCCAACACCTTTTATCATCGACCCATCTACAAACCCACTGCAATTAATTATCCATTTTTTTTTCTTTTCCTTTTTCCTATCTTATGGATAATATTACGGAGTATATATATATTTTGAGAAGGTATTGGCCGACAAATTAGGGAAATTGATTGAACATATGTAAGTGTCGGTTGTATCTACTTTAATTTATATCTATTTCCGTTTTTTTAAAACCCCACTCAAAAACCGACATTATGTTACGAAGTATCTGGCTTCCTTTTATTTTATTTTTTCAACGGGCCATCGAGTTATAACAGGCCAGCTTATTTGTTTGATGTAATTTGGGCCGTAAACTTATTTACTATATTTGGCCTGTATACTATTAGTGATGATTGGGCCAAGAATAAGGTTGGACTTGTGAAGAGAATTGGGTTACGAAAATTGCAAGCCCATTATTCCATTTTTTTTTCTTCGGGTTCCTGTCAACGATATCACACAAACACATACACATATTTAAAGGTGGTAATGAAAGTGATAGTGATGATTATGATGATGTCGTTGTGTTGTGATGAAGTGAATCGAAAATACTGATCATAATAATATTGTTTAATTAATACATGAAATAACAATAATAATGATGATGATAAGTTATATATACTAATGGTGACTAAGTTTATGTTGAGACGATGATGAGTCTGTTGAAGACGACTAATGAAATTGATAATTGAAGATGATGATGAATAGTTGTGGGTTTAGTATTAAGATGAAAATAGCGGAAATCGAATTAAATATAAATAAAGTGATAATAATTTCAGGAAGAAACAAGATGGAATAATGGTTATGGGTTGTATCGGGTTAGCGGGACATCGCTGGTTCAAACCCGGGCTTGGGCAATTTTTTTTTGGAACTTATTCTTTGAGGTAGTTACTAAATTTTATTATTATTATTATTATTATTATTATTATTATTATTATTATTATTATTATTATTATTATTATTATTATTATTATTATTATTATTATTATTATTATTATTTTAATTATTATTATTAGTCTTATTGTTATTGTTAATATAGATTACTTATTATTATTACTAATATTAATATCATAATTATTATTATTATCATTAATACTTTTAACATTAAAATTACTATTCTTAACATTATTATTATTATCATTTTTATTATTACTTGAATCATTATTATCATTATTAATAGTATTATTTTTATATAACAGATAAATATTAAATACTTATATTAATATTACATATTACATATTAACATCAATTATATAAAAATTACATATAACAAATTATTGATTTTTGGATATGAATAAAATACATATATAACTACAACACTTAATATATATATAAATATTATATGGAAGGATTTATGTAATTATATGTGTTAATATATATACTTGATATAGGTTCGTGAATCCAAGGCCAATTTTGCATTGTTCAGTTCCGTCGTATGCATATTTTTACTACAAAATATCGTATAGTGAGTTTCATTACTCCCTTTTTAAATGCTTTTGCAATATATATTTTTGGGACTGAGAATACGTGCGCTTTTATAAATATTTGACGAAATAGACACAAGTAATCGAAACTACATTCTATGGTGGAATGATCGAAATCGAATATGCCCCTTTTTAGTCTGGTAATCTAAGAATTAGGGAACTGGCCCCTAATTGACGCGAATCCTAAAGATAGATCTATGAGCACTAACAAGCCCCAGTCAGAGAATTTGAACTGCTTTAGTACCTCGAATTTATCATGTCCGAAGGGAGTCCCGAAATGATGGGGATATTCTATACGCTTCTTGTTAAGGTCGATTACCAGGTGTTCGCCATATGAATGATTTTTATCTCTATGTATGAGATGTATATTTATGAGAAATGGAAATGAAAATCTTGTGGTCTATTAAAAATGATGGAAATGAATATTGATGATAAACTAATGAACTCACCAACCTTTTGTTGACACTTTAAACCATGTTTATTCTCAGGATTGAAAGAAGTCTTCCGCTGTGCATTTGCTCATTTTAAAGATATTACTTGGAGTCATTCATGGCATATTTCAAAAGACGTTGCATTCAAGTCGTTGAGTTCAATAAAGATTATGATTAAGTAAATGACAGATTAAGTCAATTATAGTTGGATATATTATGAAATGGTATGCATGCCGTCAACTTTCGATGTAATGAAAGTTTGTCTTTTAAAAACGAGTGCAATGTTGTAAAATATATCATATAGAGGTCAAATACCTCGCGATGTAATCAACTATTGTGAATCGTTTTTAATGTATATGAACGAGTCTTTTCACTAACAATCTGGCAAGCCGTGGTTTGGGTCACCTCATATCACATTTGGTCTCATAGAAATGCCCGCGCCTTCGGGAAATCTTGCCTAAGTTCTTCAAAAATTGTTGCAGATATCCAAAGCAAATGTTTCGAGTGGATAAATTGCCGATGGAAAAAAGGTTCATTGGACTGGCAAACGTGGATCACGAATCCTAAATATTTCGATGCTTCACAATTTAGAGTAGGAGTTGGTTAAGGTAGGTTTTTTATGCCGGATTTCGTCGATTTATTGCTTAGTGGGGTCTAAGTGGTATTAGGCTCGATTGCTTTGTCGCTGCGGTTGATCAGCACTATTATTCGAGTTCTAGTCCGGCTTGTCTTTTCAAGTTGATCCTCTTAAGCAGTAACCAGTGGGTGAAGGATTTTTCCTACCATCTAATTAACCAACCTTCTAATTAACCAACCTTCTGTCCATATTACTCGTGTTAATCCTTAGATGTTAGCTTCCCCTGTCATGTTTAGCTGTAGTTTTATACATCCTTGATATTTGTAATATGTCCTTTGGACCTCCCGGTTGTATCCTCTCTTTTTAATATAATTGTTTGGCTTTAAAAAAAAATCAGAAAAAGTTTTAAAATTTTTGAGCGACGGAAAAATACATTCAACAGTTAATAAAACATTATAGTATCTTAAACATGTAAAACAACACGAGAATTCTTAAATAGGACATAACATTCACCGTATTATCAATGACACAACATGTATTTACAAACATCTAGATATCTTTGGTTCTAATAAGTTTGTAATAATGTATAACAAAATAACGTATAACAAAGTTTAATACAAAGTAATAAATCTTAGAACCTGAAATAACAATATTTAGATCTAGGCATACTTCAATAACAGTGTGCATGTTACCAAAAAAATACGTCAAACGTGTCAAAGGGTCAAGATGGACCACCAGAACTCAATTTATGAACTCGTGCGTTGTACGATAGCTCTATTAAATATTATTCAAAAACGTTATTATTGATACTGATTAGTGATATGTATTTATTACCCGTGAAATCACGAGTTTGTTTAAACGAAACAGTTTAATGATATTGATTGTCATTTTATTTTAAAAGTTTAAATTAAAATATAAATTTAAAATTTGTTTACTACTGTCTAGCTTTTATACCTTCTCGTACTCAATTCAAAATAATTAATTAAAATAATTATTAATAAGATTTAATAATAATAATTAATTAATAAGATTTAATAATAATAATTAATTAATAAGATTTAATTTTAATTCAAAATTATTTAAATTAATGACATCATCCATCATGCTTAGATTTTTTCTTTTTATTTTTAATTTTTTCTTAACAAATGAATTAGTCTAATAATGACATCATCATTATAGAATTTTAATATAAACTATAGATAGATTTATATATTATTACAAAATTATATTATCAATTTAAAAAATATATATATTAAGTGATTTGAGGACTATCCGGGCATAGCCTGGGTGACCACTCCCTGTTGTGCAGAGTTTGTATCCACCTAGTGGTGTATGTTCGAATCCTGGGAAGGGAGGTTTTCTCCCATATGGCTGAGTCAACATTCCACTTCTGGTGGGTGGGGTCATCAGACAAAACCGGTCGGGTTCACCTCCTGAAATAAGGTTGTACGAAGATTCGAGAGTGAGTTTCCTCCTTCGGGTGCATGAGTCAGCAACCAACTAACCAGCCGTTCAAAAAAAAAAAAAAAAAAGTGATTTGAGGTAGCCTTGTAGATATTAAATTTCAAAAGACTCTTGTCATGCTAACTGATTTGACCTGTTCCTTTTTTGCTAAACCAATATGACATGTTTAATGTTTATTTATGTCAAAACGTAACCTCGAAAAGGTCAAATGAACATTGTTATCTAGCCTGTTAAGGGGTCGAATGGAGTTGGCTTTTTCAGAATCTAGACTTCATTCATATTTTTTAAGCACAAAACCTCTTATTTTTTAAGCACATTCACATTTTTAAGCATTCAAATGGCAGCATATATATTTATAATAAAAATAACAGGAAAAACGAAGTTGGGGTTTTCTCAGCTCTTTCTGCTAAAGGACTAGGATTCAATGGTAGTTTCCAGCCGTTTGATTTATGTTAAAGGTTTATAAGAAACACATTATTTACAAAACATTATGAAATGAACGGAGTAGACGAAATACTGACGTGACCTCTAAAAATGGAACCTGAACAATTTTGAGAGAAAATATAATATTGTAATTGTTATAATTCAATAGGCTTATAACTACCTTTAGTGGTTTGATTATGTTATAATTCAGTAGGCTTATAACTACCTTTAGTGGATTGGTTCTTGAATATAGACTTTGAAAATCTTAAGAACAAAAGTATATGAGTAAAGAGAGAAATTTTCTTGTAAGAATGAGCAAGTATTATGCTTGCTTGAAGGTCTATTTATAGCAAGAATTCAAGTACTTTAGGTAGTATAATAACATTAATTTTGTGTATCAAAATTGACTATCCACTCTATTATATTTATATTCTATATATTATAACACTCCCCTTGGATAGCAATTTTGCTTCATTAGAAATAAACTAGTACTGCCTCGTTAAAAACCTTGCTAAAGAAAACCCAGTGGGAAAAAACTTTAGCTAAGGGAAAAAGAGTGCAGTATGGAGTTGTCTCCCCCTCAAGTAGACATTGCTGAGCTGTTACATCTTTTGAACATGCTTCATGCCAATATTGTGGTCATGCGTTCTGAAAATAGCAGTTGGAAGTGCTTTGGTTAAAAGATCAGCAGAGTTTGTTGGATTGAACATATCTCATTTCAATCTGGTTGTCCTTAATGAGACCTTGAGTGTATGAGAAGAATCTAGGGGGTATGCGTTTTGTTCGGTCACTTTTGATATACCCTTCTTTCATCTGTGCTATGCAAGCTGCATTATCTTCATAGATAGTTGTTGGACTTTTATCGCGTTCTAGTCCACAAGAATCAGTAATGAGTTGTGTCATTGATCTCAACCAAAAACATTTTTGAGTAGTTTCATATAATGCAATCACTTCGTCATGATTTGATGATGTTGTAACAAGTATTTGTTTTAAGAACGCCATAATTTTGTGGTACCTCCATTTAGGAATACATATCGAGTTTGAGATTTATCTTTATGAGAATTTGATGAATGACCTGCATATACATGATTAACCAAATCTTGTTTTGAAGTGTTAGAATAAAATAATTAGCAGTTCCTCAAGGGTATCAAAATATCTGCTTGATCCCATTTCAATGTCCTTTTGTAGGGGTTAAACTGAACCTTGTCAACAAATTAACTGCAAAGAAATGTCAGGCCTTGTACAATTTGTAAAATACATAATAACCCCAATTGCACTAAGATATGGAACTTTTGATCCGTAAAGATCTCCATGATCTTCATGGGGATGAAATGGATCAGTGTCAATATTGAGTGATATATCAACCAATGGTTTTGTCTTTAAAAATATTTTAAAATCTGTTCGGTATAGTTTGTTTGATGTACAAGTAAACCATTGGGCATATGCTCAATCTGCAAACTAAGGCAATACTTGATTTTTCAAAGATCTTTCATTTCAAATTCTTTCTTTAGAAGTTGAATGGTTTCATGGATCTCTTTATTTGTACCTATGATGTTAATAACATCGACATAAACAGTTTACAATCACATATCCGGACATTGTTTTCTTAATAAGAACACATGTGCAAATAAGATTATTTTTATACCCTTTTTCTTATCAAGTAATCACTTAATCGGTTATACCACTGTATCAACCCATATAAAAATCTTTGTGATTTAATGGAATACATTTCCTTGTGTTTTGCATTAGATGCTTCTGATACCTTAAACCCTTCAGGTATCTTCATATATATATTACTATCAAGTGATCCATATAGATAAGCAGTAACAACATCCATTAGATGTATTTCTAAATTTTTTAGAAACTGCCAGGCTGATTAAGTGATTTCATCTATAACAGGAGAATAAGTTTCCTCATAAATAATTTCTGGTTTTTGAGAGAAGTCTTGAGTTACAAGTATAGCTTTACCTTGTAACTTCATTTTTCTCATTTTCTTTTCGGGTAAAAATTCATTTGTGTCCCATACGTTTCACATCTTTAAAAGTGAAAATGATTTATCCGAAATTTTTTTTTTATTGAGCAATTCTAATTCAGCTCGTATATAGTCATGTCTATTTTGACATTCAATAACAGATTTTGATTTCAGCTCATCATCTTTATTCATGATGTCATTATATGGAAAAATTCTCATCAATATTTGTCATTCCATTTCAATTCCATATTATTGCATAATTTATTGCAATTTATGTATTTACATTTATCAATATCCTCTGCAGAAGGAATATTAATTTGTGGTTCTTCTTGAACACTTTCTTTTACCTCATTATCAGCTGATTTTCCTTTTTGAGGATTTTTATCTTTGAAACCTGATAATGCTAAAAACGAACATATATTTCATAGCATTATTCCTCAAGAAAGACAAGCTTTTAGTTAAAATTGTTCTATTTACAAGTGATATTCGTTTAAATAATAAAAGGTGAAGACAAAAGACAGATTCGACGAATTGAAGACGCAAACGACCAAAAAGCTCAAAAGTACAAAAGACAATCAAAGAGGTTCCAATTATTGATAAGAAACGTCTCGAAATTACAAGAGTACAAGATTCAAAACGCAAAGTACAAGATATTAAATTGTACGCAAGGACGTTCGAAAATCCGGAACCGGGACCAGAGTCAACTCTCAACGCTCGACGCAACGGACTAAAAATTACAAGTCAACTATGCACATAAATATAATATAATATTTAAATAATTCTTATAATTATTTAATATATTATATTAATATTTAAAACCGTCGGCAAGAAAGACTCCAAAAGGGACTGAGCTGTAATTTCAATCTCCGCGACTCGCGGAGTTTGAAGGCAAAAATGCCGCGAGTCGCGGAGCCCCAAACTTTGAAACTCCATATAAAAGCAACCGAATTCTGAGCATTTTTAATCCATCATATATCTCTCTCTCTCAATATATCGTATATATTTATATTTATATTTATATTTTAATTTTAATTTTAATTTTAATTTTAATCCTAATAATAAGGGTATGTTAGCGAATGTTGTAAGGGTATAAGCCGAAATTCTGTCCGTGTAACGCTACGCTATTTTTAATCATTGTAAGTTATGTTCAACCTTTTTACATTAATGTCTCGTAGCTAAGTTATTATTATGCTTATTTAATCCGAAGTAAACATGATGTTGGGCTAATTACTAAAATTGGGTAATTGGGCTTTGTACCATAATTGGGGTTTGGACAAAAGAACGACACTTGTGGAAATTAGACTATGGGCTATTAATGGGTTTTATATTAACTAAACAATACCTTGTTAATTTAATATACAAACTTATAATTCGACGTATTTATATATAACCACATACGCTTGACTGGGTACGGTGGGCGGGATATCTATAAATACCAATAATTATTCATTTTACCGGATATGGAACTGGATTAATAGTTAATAGACTTGTTGAAACAGGGGTGAATTACATTCAAGGGTAATTGGTGTAATTGTTAACAAAGTAGTAAAACCTTGGTTTACACGCAGTCGATAACCTGGTGTATTCATTAAACAAAGTATTAAAACCTTGTTACAATTCGAATCCCCAATTAGTTGGAATATTTAACTTCGGGTATAAGAATAATTTGACGAGGACACTCGCACTTTATATTTATGACTGATGGACTGTTATGGACAAAAACCAGACGGACATATTAAATAATCCAGGACAAAGGACAATTAACCCATGGGCATAAAACTAAAATCAACACGTCAAACATCATGATTACGGAAGTTTAAATAAGCATAATTCTTTTATTTCATATTTAATTTCCTTTATTTTATATTTAATTGCACTTCTAATTATCGCATTTTTATTATTCGCAATTTCATTATCGTTATTTACTTTACGCTTTAATTTAAGTCTTTTATTTATTTTTAATATTTTACATATGGTTTTAACTGCGACTAAAGTTTTAAAATCGACAAACCGGTCATTAAACGGTAAAAATCCCCCTTTATAATAATAATATTACTTATATATATATTTGTATTTTTATAAAATTAAACTAATATAGCGTTAAGCTTTGTTTAAAAAGATTCCCTGTGGAACGAACCGGACTTACTAAAAACTACACTACTGTACGATTAGGTACACTGCCTATAAGTGTTGTAGCAAGGTTTAAGTATATCCATTCTCTAAATAAATAAATATCTTGTGTAAAATTGTATCGTATTTAATAGTATTTTCTTGTAAAAATTAATAGCTATTTTATATACACCTCGCGAAACATCAAGTTATTTTTGGCGCCGCTGCCGGGGATTTTTCTTAAACACCGGAAGCACAACGCTAATAAAAAAAAAGATTTTTAGTTTACTTTTATTAAAATTCATTTTTATAAAAATACGTTTTAAATATTCGAAAATATAAAAATAAAAACAAAAATATAAATATTTTTAGGATTTTGTTAAATATTTAAGTTTTATAAAGTTTCTTTAGTTTGTAAAAATATAAGTTTTATTTAATTTATTTTATAAATATATTTTATAAAAAAAAAGCCGAAAATATATATATATATATATATATATATATATATATATATATATATATATATATATATATATATATATATAGCTTAAAGATTTTTATTTATAAAATTATAAAGTAGTCTATTTTTTATTCTAGTTTTGTTTTAAATATAATTTTTTATTATACACATATTTTTTTTATATAAACAGAAAAATTATAAACAGAAAAAAAAAACGTCGAATAAAAAAACGTACCTGAGTTGATTTTTGGAACCCCGCGACTCGCGGAGGTTTTCTGCTTGAAATACCGCGACTCGCGGAGCTTTTCTGACACGCGACAGAACCCTAATTCAGCATTAATTACGGGTATTTATTAATTATTATTATTATTTAACCCTAATTATTATTATTATTATAATTAGTTTTATTATTACTTTTACTTTTTATTTAATTTATGTATTTAGTATTAATTAGTTTAATTAATTTATAAAATTAGTAGTTTTAATAAATAAATAATATAAAAATAATATTTTTATAAAAATTGTACTTTTTACAACTTTTTGTATATTTTTATATTTTATCCCTTTTTAATCGTTTTAGCGTAATATTTGTATTTTTAGCTCATATTTAGTTTTTAACTTAGTTTTTGCAATAGTTATTTTTACTTCTAGATTTTTAGGCTTTGCCGTAAAATCCGTTAAGTGCTTTTTCTTTAGACTAAGATTTAGGTACTTTAGAATTTTGCGACACCTTTTTAAGTTTTAGTTTCTTTTTAAGTTATTTCCATTTGGGATTTAGTTTTTATTGTAAGCTTTAATATTTTTAGACGCCTTTTACCTATGTATCAATTATCATTCCAATTAGTAATCTCAATTTGCGATTATAATTTTAAGTTAGTTGTAGTAATAAGGTTAGGTTAGTCAAGTGTTTTTAAGTTAGATTTTTATTCTACTTCTTATCTAAATTTCTTAAAATTACGAAAATTTATTTTAAGTGGTTAAATTGATAGACATCAAAATTTTCTGGTTCGTAGTAATAGTTGGATTTGTACGTGGACTGGGTTATTGGAGCCAAACAGTCCTCAATTATATTGAGACCAAACGAATCCTGCCCCTCTGCTGCATCTTTTGGCTATTCGAAACGTGAGCAAAATCAGAAAAGTCTATTGATTGGATAACTTATTATAATTTTTCTTTCCTTTTAAAAACTAATAGGATATTCAGTGAATGCACCGAGCAAGACGTTCACCACCTTTTGTACGTTCACCACCTGTAACTAGATCAAGACATTTAGCAAATATTACTGCCGTTGATTTTTCTTTAGAATCGTCATCCAGTCGACCAAGTACTTCAGTTCAAATTTCCGATAATCCATTTTTTGATCCCGACCTCACAATTGAGAATCCGGAGAATATTCAGGAACGATTCGTAGATCCTGAACCACTAAACTTTCCTCCGGAACCACCAATCATTCAAACAGAGATTGTTGAGGAACGAACCATTAAATCAGAATCCTCTAGTGATTCCGATTCAACAAATTCAATTATGGAGAATCTGGAACCTTTAAGTATGGAAGACCGAATGAGAGCTAAACGCACTGGCCAAGGTCACGCAATTACTCATCCAGACATTAATGCGCCAGATTATGAAATCAAAGGACAAATTCTACACATGGTGACTAATCAATGCCAATTTAGTGGTGCGCCGAAGGAAGATCCAAATGAACATTTACGAACCTTTAATAGGATATGCACACTATTTAAAATCCGAGAAGTGGAGGATGAACAGATATATCTCATGTTATTTCCCTGGACTTTAAAGGGAGAAGCCAAAGATTGGTTGGAATCGTTACCTGAAGGGGCGATCGATACATGGGATGTTTTAGTTGACAAATTTCTTAAACAATTCTTTCCTGCATCTAAAGCCGTAAGACTTCAAGCAGAAATTGTTACGTTTACACAGAAACCAAATAAAACTCTATATGAGGCGTGGACAAGATATGGAAAGTTGTTAAGAGGATGTCCGCAACATGGTTTAGACACCTGTCAAATAGTACAAATATTCTACCAAGGATGCGACATCACTACAAGGAAAGACATAGATATAGCAGCTGGTGGTTCTATTATGAAGAAAACCGAAACTGATGCTTACAAAATTATTGATAACACTGCTTCCCACTCACATGAGTGGCACCAAGAAAAAGATATCGTTAGATCATCTAAAGCAGCTAGAGCCGACTCTAGCCATGACTTAGATTCCATTTCCGCAAAGATAGATGCTGTGGAGAGACGAATGGAAAAGATGACTAAAGATATTCACTCAATACGAATTAGTTGTGAGCAGTGTGGAGGACCACATTTGACAAAAGATTGTCTCAGTATTGAATTAACAATGGAACAAAGAGAGAATATTTCATACATAAACCAAAGGCCTGGAAATAATTATCAGAATAATTATCAACCGCCAAGACCGATTTACAATCAAAACCAGAACTATAACCGAAATATTCCATACAACAACCAACAAGGTCCTAGCAATCAACAAGTATCCAATAATACTTATAATCAGCAAAGACCTAATTTTCAAAACAAGCCACCACAACAAACCGATGATAAAAAGCGGAATTTAGAAGATATGATGACGAAGCTAGTTGAAACTCAAACGCAGTTTTTCACATCTCAAAAACAAACCAATGAACAAAATGCTCAAGCATTTAGAAATCAACAAGCTTCTATTCAAAATCTAGAACAAGAAGTAAGTAACCTAGCAAGGTTAATAGGTGAAAGAAAACAGGGAAGTCTACCTAGTGATACAAATGCTAACCCCCGGAATGAAACAGCTAAAGCCATTACCACAAGAAGTGGTACAACACTTAAACCACCTGAAATACCTGTAACTTCTGATGAAGCTATTCCTACTCCACAAGAACCACAACCTGATCAAGATAAGGAAAAAGAACCGGTAGTTGAAAAGGTTAATGAAGATAACACAGTTAAGGCTAAACCTTATATTAAACCATACCAACCACCACTTCCTTACCCGAGTAAAATGAAGAAAGAGAAACTTGAAGCCGAGCAATCCAATTTCTTGGATATGTTTAAACAGATAAATGTAAATCTTCCTTTCATTGATGTGATTTCAGGAATGCCTAGATATGCTAAATTCTTGAAATATCTAATCTCAAATAGAAAGAAAATGGAAGAACTCTCGGCTGTTACTATGAATGCTAATTGTTCAGCAGTGCTGTTGAATAAGATACCAGAAAAACTATCTGATCCAGGAAGTTTCACAATTCCATGTTTTCTGGGAAGTCTTAGTTCAATAGAAGCATTGGCAGACTTAGGTGCTAGTATAAATCTAATGCCGTATTCACTATACGCTAAACTAGACCTTGGAGAATTGAAACCAACAAGAATAAGCATACAACTAGCCGATAGATCAATAAAATATCCTAGAGGGATAATGGAGAACATGCTAGTTAAAGTTGGTACTTTAGTATTTCCAGTAGATTTTGTTGTTTTGGACATGGAAGAAGATTCTCAAGTTCCTCTCATATTAGGAAGACCATTCTTAAACACGGCTAAAACAATGATAGACGTGTTCGGTAAGAAACTGACCCTAAGTATAGAGGATGAGAGTGTTACCTTTTCAGTTGATAGAGCAATGCAACAACCACAATCTGCAGATGATACATGTTATTATATTCAAACTATAGATGCACATGCAGAATTATTAGAAGAATTTCCAGAATTACAAGGAACAGGAGAATGTTCTTTAGGAGAAGGTAATGAACCAATTGATGAAGCTGAAATGTTAGCTACACTTATAGCTAATGGATATGAACCAACAACAGAAGAAATTCAAATGCTAAAAGAAGAAGACAGATATCGATACAAATCATCGATAGAAGAACCTCCGAAATTAGAGTTAAAGCCACTTCCAAACCATTTGGAATACGCTTATTTACATGGTGAATCTGAATTACCTATAATAATATCGTCTTCTCTTACTGAAAATGAGAAATCACAACTCATTTCTGTGTTGAAAGCTCATAAACCAGCCATTGCATGGAAGATTCATGATATTAAAGGAATAAGTCCTTCGTATTGCACACATAAAATCCTTATGGAAGAAGGTCATAAAACGTATGTGCAACGACAACGAAGACTAAATCCTAATATGCAAGATGTAGTTAAGAAAGAGATTAATAAACTGCTAGATACATGTTTGATATATCCAATTTCTGATAGTCCATGGGTAAGCCCAGTTCAATGCGTGCCTAAGAAGGGTGGCATGACTGTCATTACAAATGAGAAAAATGAGCTTATTCCTACTAGGACTGTAACAGGATGGCGTGTATGTATTGATTATAGAAAATTAAATGACGCCACCAGAAAAGATCACTTTCCCTTACCTTTCATAGATCAAATGTTGGAAAGATTAGCCGGAAATAGTTACTATTGTTTTCTAGATGGATTTTCCGGATATTTTCAAATTCCAATAGCACCCGAGGACCAAGAGAAAACCACATTCACGTGCCCTTATGGTACTTTTGCTTACAAACGCATGCCATTTGGACTTTGCAACGCCCCTGCAACCTTTCAAAGGTGTATGATGGCGATTTTTCACGACATGATAGAAGAATGCATGGAAGTTTTCATGGATGACTTTTCAGTCTTCGGTGATACATTTGAAACATGTCTAGTTAATCTGGAACGAATGCTTATTAGGTGCGAACAATCAAATCTAGTACTTAATTGGGAGAAATGCCATTTTATGGTTAAAGAAGGCATCGTTCTTGGTCATAAAATTTCAAAAGAAGGAATTGAAGTGGATAGAGCTAAAGTAGATGTAATTGCTAAACTTCCACATCCCACCAATGTTAGAGGAGTTAGGAGTTTTCTAGGGCATGCCGGTTTTTACCGACGTTTCATAAAAGGTTTTTCTAAAATTGCCACTCCTATGAATAAACTCCTAGAAAAAGATGCTCCATTCATCTTTTCAGATGAATGTATCAAATCTTTTAATATTCTTAAAGAGAAACTCACTAATGCGTCGATCATGATAACACCAAATTGGAATCTACCATTTGAACTAATGTGCGATGCAAGTGATTTTGCAATGGGAGCCGTTTTAGGACAAAGGATTGAAAAATGATTTCAACCTATATATTATGCTAGTAAGACGTTACAAGGAGCACAAACGAACTATACAACTACTGAAAAAGAACTCCTTGCTATTGTCTTTGCTTTTGACAAATTTCGATCATATCTCGTTCTAGCAAAAACGGTGGTCTATACCGACCATTCTGCTCTTAGATACCTATTTTCAAAACAAGATGCTAAACCAAGATTAATCCGTTAGATCTTACTCTTACAAGAGTTTGATATTGAAATCCGAGATAAAAGAGGAGCAGAAAATCTCGCCGCTGATCATCTTTCTCGTCTTGAAAATCCCGAATTAGAAGTTCTAAATGAATTGGCCATACAAGACAACTTTCCTGATGAATATCTATTGAAGATAGATTATAAAGAAATTCCATGGTTTGCAGACTATGCAAACTACTTAGTTTTTCCTTGAAAAAGGATTATCGTACCAAAGACGAAAGAAATTCTTCAGTGATATAAAACACTATTTTTGGGAAGATCCACATTTGTTTAAAAGTTGTCCCGATGGAATAATACGCCGATGTGTATTTGGAGATGAAGCTAGTAAAATATTAAACCATTGTCACACAGGACCAACAGGAGGGCATTATGGGCCTCAACTAACAGCAAGAAAAGTTTATGATGCTGGATTCTATTGGCCTACAATTTACAAAGACGCACACCTTCTTTGCAATTCCTGTGATGCTTGTCAAAGAGCCGGAAAAATAAGTCAGCGTGATGAAATGCCACAAAATGTCATTCAAGTATGTGAAGTATTTGACATTTGGGGTATTGACTTTATGGGTCCATTTCCAAAATCTCATAATAATCTATATATACTCGTAGCCATTGATTATGTATCTAAATGGGCGAAAGCACAAGCTCTCCCAACTAACGATGCACGAGTTGTAGTCAACTTTTTAAAACGTCTTTTTGCAAGGTTTGGAACACCGAAAGCTTTAATAAGTGATCGGGGTACTCATTTCTGTAATAATCAACTTGAGAAAGTTCTTAAAAGATATGGAGTAACTCATAAAATCTCCACCGCATATCATCCACAAACAAGTGGACAAGTTGAAAATACCAACCGAGCTTTAAAACATATTCTAGAGAAAACCATAGGATCAAATCCGAAGAAATGGTCCATTAAATTGGAGGATGCACTCTGGGCTTTTAGAACAGCCTACAAAACTCCAATTGGAACCACACCTTTTAGACTTGTTTATGGAAAAGCATGTCATCTTCCAGTAGAAATTGAACACAAAGCATTTTGCTCTTTGAAGACATGTAATCTTGATTTACATGAAGCCGGACGTCTACGATTAAGTCAACTAAACGAATTAGAAGAATTAAGACATGAAGCATACGAAAATTCGTTAATCTATAAAGAAAGAACGAAGAAATGGCATGATAAAAGAATCAGAAGTTCAAAAGAATTTAAAGAAGGAGACAGAGTTCTTCTTTTCAATTCACGATTCAAGCTATTTCCTGGAAAATTGAAATCAAGATGGTCTGGACCATTCATAGTCAAAAGAGTTTTCCCATACGGAACGATAGAATTAATAAATTCAAATGGGATTGAATTTAAAGTTAATGGTCACAGAGTTAAACACTACATACATAATCCGATGGAAGTCGACAACGAAGTTAATCACAATTTCGACACCACAGCTAACTAAGTATGGGGAGAATCAAGTCTTTAAAGGATAATATGTATTTCTGTTAGAGTTAGATTGTCTGTTTTCGTGTAGTTCTCGAAAATGGAACCCGAATGGTCTTTCCCTAGCAGACCCTAAAGAACTAGTCTTCTCCCCCCATTCTGAATTTTTATTTTTTTTAGGTTTTTAGGAAATGAAGACTGCCTGTGAACTAAACCATGGTCTAATGCTACACGCTTTGATCACTAAACGTAATAATGACATACTACCAAGTGAAATAGTATCAGTAATCAGAGAAAGAATGGACGGAGTTAGAAAAGAATCCAGATGCGAAGATAATAAGTTACAATTTGGTAAAGGAAAATCAAAATCCGCAGCGAAAAGAAGAGCACGACACCTAGAAAGATGTCACAAATGCGGAAAATGGTCACATGGAGGTAAATGTTCAAATAATCAAACCTATTCAAATACCGAATTTGTTACTTTATGCAGAGACGGACCGTTCATATGTTTAGAAGAAAAGACACTGAATGCTCGAGGTTACGCCTATGTAGCCATGGAAAACCAATTAAACCGACTATCTTATGAATGGGATAGATCATATAACTAAGAAATCTATTTCACAGGTAAGTCTGTACAGTTTTTATTTTATTTTTTTCTTATTTTTAACCTTTTGATAATAAACGCTAATTTGTTCGCTATAAAATATTAAATTGGTATTGAATAAAATTAGGTTTGGCGACCGAAATTATTGATATCATTCAAAAAAATTTATTACATCACTGCGCAATTTAACGTTTATTCTTAAGGTATAAATATCTTTAATCAATCAACCCAAAATATTTCAAAAATTCGTCATGAGTTAAAATAGGTTTTGGAACTGAAATTACTTTACCGAAAAGAGGGGCACATATTTTTGATAATATTTGATTGATTAAAGTGGGATAAAAAGCCAAAAATATTTTTAATTTTATTTTTACCATGTTTTTAAAATTAATATTTAAATCCTAAATTAATATTGTAAACTTTGTAAAAACAATATTTTTAAAATTATAAATATTTGAAAAATTAATATAAGTTTGGTGTGAATTTATAATATGATTTTTTTTAAATTAAGTTTGGTGTGAATTTTTAATTTTTAAAATATGAATTTTTAATTTTATGCATTTTAAATTTTAAGTTTGGTGTGAATTTTTAATATTAATTTTGAATTTTATATTTAAATTGTGTGAATTTAAAAACAAAAATTTACTTTATCTCATTAAGTTAAAAATATGATTTTTAAAATTCGTCGTAAGTTGAAGACTAGGTCTTTGAACCGAAATTGCTTTACCCAAGAGAGGGACGAGAACTTTTATTATCATTATTTTTAATCTTATTAAATTAAAGTATGCCAAAAACATAAAAAAAAAAAAAAAAAAAAAAACCAAAAATCTTAGCTTTTAAAACAATCGCTACAAAAAGACAAATTTTAAAATTTTGTCGAGGGACGGACTAGGACATCGATCCGAAACGACCTCGTCCTAAATAACAAGGGAAACAAAATTTTAAAATTAATTACTTAATTGTTTTAATTAGTATAAGATATATATAAAAAAAAAAAAAAACCAAAATCCGCGACTCGCGGAGTTTGAAGGCTTAAATGCCGCGACTCGCGGAGGGATCGGATTACAGAAAAAATTAAAAGGAGCTTAAACAGCTCAGTTACACTCCACAACTCAAACAAACTGCGAAAACACTGCACGAAAAACACGCAAAAAAACACCCCCAAAATCACAATTTTTAACCGTTAATCATCAAATCTTTTACTAAAATCATGTTGAGAAGGATGCTATCAAGGAATTACTCAAGAAAAACGGTAAATTTCTACACCTAAACACCATTTAATTCGAAAATTAGTGTTCTTGAGCAATTTTTTCCCCAATTTGATTTTGATGCTTTTTAGTGTAATTAGGCTTAAATTGTTTATGTATTATGCATGTATAACCTAGATTGATGCTATTTAACATGATTAGAAGCCTTAAACTTCAAATTTTGAGTAATCTAGGGTTTGTGTTCTTGAGCAAATTTGGGGCTTTTGATATAAACAGGTTATGGCCGATTTTTGTCATGAATTGTTGCTAAATTAAGTAGTGTAACATGTTTAGGTAGTTAAATGATCCAAACTTTGAGCCTAAACATGATTTTGAGAATTAAAGTGGACTTTTTCAAGTCTAAAATTCATGAACTTGATTTTTGAGAGATAATGCCATTTGAAACTTGTTTAATTGCTAGTAATGATTATTTTGACATGTTATTTGAGTTGAATGCTTATGAACTTGGCGAACATTTTCGTATATGCTTATTTGAAAAAGTGTAGATTTGATGAAAATATGAAAATGAGCTTAAGTTTGATATAAATTGATCATGTCATTGTAATTATTTTGATTGATGATTTTGCTGACACTAATGCATATTTGGATGCACAAAAATTGTGTTTGATGTGTTTTGCAGACTGAAAGGGGTGAATCTTCATCCCAAGCCCGAAATGCTCCTGCTGAGAATGCGGAACAACAGGAGGTGGATAACTACTACAAGCAGGATATACCTCATCCAGTCATGACCTTTTCTGATATGCACTTGGAAGATTTGCACCCGAACCTGAGATTTGACAGACTTTGAATAGATTATCCAAAATACCAAAGGGGTTTGCATACTCTTCATTCTAAGGTTGTTGAGGTACCGAGGGTCATAGAATGGGGACCCTTAGAAGCTGTAGAATTGGCCGGGCCAATTAGGGAATTACTTGTACAGAGGTATGGTAATTCTACTTTTAATGACTGGGTACGTTTATTCACCATGCGTAGACCTGTATATAAAGTATGGTGTGAAGAATTGTTGTGTAGTATAGAGTTGAATGATCGGGTAGCTAGTTTAACCGAACGATCTTTTATTAGATTTTTGTTAGGCGGTTCGATGCGCCACATGTCTTTAATAGACATGGCTCAGGCTTTACGTATATATACGCCTGAGGAGTTAGCATCTGCCGATTGTAGAGGGTTGATACTAAATGGTAGAAAAATAGATGAAAATTTAGATAAACACGGTGTGTGGAGTCAAATGACAAGCCATCACCGTTTCAAAGGGAGAAATTACTCTTATTTGGATATAGATAGAGCTGAATTAAGAGTGATTCATAGGTTTTTAGCTAATTCGATTACACAAAGAGGTAAGAACAAGGAAAAGGTAAATGAACATGATTTGTTTTACCATATGTGTATTCGAGACCCACAAAGCGCTGTAAGTATACCTTATTGTGTGGGTTATTATTTATCAGCTATGGTTAGGGGGATGCGACCGCATAGCATAATAGGAGGTGGTATTTTTATTACTTTGATTGGTGAATATCTCGGTGTAGATATAAGTCGGGGGGGGATTATTAGTAGAAGAACCAGAACCCCGCGATACTATAGGTTTAAATGTATACCATGGTGCGAAAGTTTTGAAGAGGCGAAATAACGCCGCAGTACAATACCATGGTAGACATCCACAGGTCGAGAGAAACCAACAGCAAGGTAATGTAGGAGGGGGAAATGAGATGCAAGAAATGCAAAGGTTTATAGCTTCACAGGAATACGAAAATGCTAGACAGAGAGCATTTGAAGATTGGCAAGTTCATCAGAACCAAATCATAGCTCATTGCCAACATATAGGTAGAAACTATATTCCTACACCAAAACCCATCTTCCCTCCCTGGTCTATAGAGATGCAACCACCGTATCCTACGTATAACCCTGCCGAAGCATTCTATAGCACCTATGGTTATGCTTGGAACCCCTATTGGTACCAGTATCATCCCTAGTCTACTTAGTTTTATTTATTTTGTAATTTGTAATGTTGATACGTTTAATACTCATGTTAATATTGTAATAGTTTTTATAATTTCCTAACTTTTATTCTTAGATTTTAATAATTTTTGAATGTGGGGTAATATACCAAACTTCAAAAATATGTATATATGTTTGCAGTTTATCTTATGTACACAACAGGGTAAAATAACACATTTTCAAAGACTGGCATTAAGTTCAGCAAAAGCAACTAATTTTGACGACAAGATGCAAAATATATGTGAAATAACAACAAGACGGAATGAACAAATGATGTGCACCATTTATCATTCAGCAAACAAACGCCAATATGTTTGAAAACTTTGGTAAAATTTAATCATTTTCACACAAATCACCCTCAATAATTTAAATTATTACTGATTTCTTGCAAATGAGGGCATTGCAAGATCTTAAGTGTGGGAAGGGGATTAAATTCTTTCGGATTTTAAAATTTTTTTACTTTATACACTTGGTTACCATTAAAAATACTAGTAAAGCAGTAGTTGTATTAGAATCTAGTGCTCTCTGATAATAAAGAACAGCCCTAGTCTTATATACTAACTACCCAATTCTAGTAAAATTTTTAAAAAAATTTTCAATTAAATGAACTCAAAATCATGTTTATACATATTTATGAACAATAAAACTAGGTTTTAACACCGAAATTATTGTTACCTCAGAAAGGACATAAATTGAGAAACAAACCAAAATGTTAAAATTCATTTAATATGGAATAGAGGACGATAAAAAGGAAAATAAAAGCCAAGTGTGGGAAAATTTACCAAGTTATTCAAAACATATGTCACATATTTTTGTACAAATAACTGAAAATACTTTTGCTTTGGACTAAACTAAACTGCTTTACCCGATAAAAGAAAAGAAGAGATGGATCTACACGATGAATTAATTCCATCATTAAAAGGAAGTAAAGTCTTCCAAAAAAGAAACGCGCTTCTTGATTTAGGTCATGAAGTTGTCGTCCAGACCAGCTGTAGGTTGACGAAAAATCTAGAAAAGTCATCACTAAAATCAGCAGGAAATCCACGGACCTCAGCATTAAACAGGGTCGCCAAGTGGTCAGATTTATCCTAACCATGAGAAGGATTTATCTCGTACAATGGGGGGCACCATGCAAATTAGCTGGATAAGACTAATGAATCAGATCCCCAGAAAGGATAATCTCCTTAAAGATTAAAAATCAGCTTTTAAGCCTGATATTACTCAATCCTTGAGATTGACCTTAAAGATTGAGAATTACAAACTCATGGAATTCAATGATATCTAAACTCGAGCTTGAACGAGAAAATATTTTGATCAAAATTACAAACCGATTTGTTTTCTGAAAACCCTATTTTCAACGCGTTCATTACCATTGAACATAAAATCCTAGGAATTCACCTGGAATTCATTAGGTCACCTGAACCAAATCGGGTGTCAACCGTAAGAACGGTGGTTGCATAGCATGGTCAAAGACAGGACCTTGTGCCAGACCGAAAAATCATAAGGGTGAGCTTTACTATTGCTCCTACCAAGGATAGTAATTGCGTCCGACACGTTATAGATCATAATTAAAAGCATGTCAGGGGACATTGCCTTAACAGTTGCTTGTTCAACGCTTTCCTTTACAACCGGACGGTAGTTTACCGAAAGGTAATATACGGGACAAGTAAACTGGACGTGTTGCTTTCCAAATACAAGGTTAGCAAGTGGGTGACACAAAACCGCAAGTTTTGAGCTAAAATTTTCAAATCTGAATCCCACCAAACTCACAAAAATATTTTGCAAACACCGGTAAAGGGTTATTCCGGAAAACTTATCTAGGGTAAAAACTAGATTTAATTTTCAAAAGATCAAATGTTTTCATAAAGATCCAATTTCCTTAATGGATCTAAATTTTTATAGTCATCTGGGACTGTAAACCATATCGTTACTACCATTGTTTATACTGCCGTATAGAAATCACTGATGTACAAAGTGTGAAGAATAAAGAAGTGATTCTAGTATTTCAAGACGATATTGCTTGAGGACAAGCAACGCTCAAGTGTGGGAATATTTGATAATGCTAAAAACGAACATATATTTCATAGCATTATTCCTCAAGAAAGACAAGCTTTTAGTTAAAATTGTTCTATTTACAAGTGATATTCGTTTAAATAATAAAAGGTGAAGACAAAAGACAGATTCGACGAATTGAAGACGCAAACGACCAAAAAGCTCAAAAGTACAAAAGACAATCAAAGAGGTTCCAATTATTGATAAGAAACGTCTCGAAATTACAAGAGTACAAGATTCAAAACGCAAAGTACAAGATATTAAATTGTACGCAAGGACGTTCGAAAATCCGGAACCGGGACCAGAGTCAACTCTCAACGCTCGACGCAACGGACTAAAAATTACAAGTCAACTATGCACATAAATATAATATAATATTTAAATAATTCTTATAATTATTTAATATATTATATTAATATTTAAAACCGTCGGCAAGAAAGACTCCAAAAGGGACTGAGCTGTAATTTCAATCTCCGCGACTCGCGGAGTTTGAAGGCAAAAATGCCGCGAGTCGCGGAGCCCCAAACTTTGAAACTCCCTATAAAAGCAACCGAATTCTGAGCATTTTTAATCCATCATATATCTCTCTCTCTCAATATATCGTATATATTTATATTTATATTTTAATTTTAATTTTAATTTTAATCCTAATAATAAGGGTATGTTAGCGAATGTTGTAAGGGTATAAGCCGAAATTCTGTCCGTGTAACGCTACGCTATTTTTAATCATTGTAAGTTATGTTCAACCTTTTTACATTAATGTCTCGTAGCTAAGTTATTATTATGCTTATTTAATCCGAAGTAAACATGATGTTGGGCTAATTACTAAAATTGGGTAATTGGGCTTTGTACCATAATTGGGGTTTGGACAAAAGAACGACACTTGTGGAAATTAGACTATGGGATATTAATGGGTTTTATATTAACTAAACAATACCTTGTTAATTTAATATACAAACTTATAATTCGACGTATTTATATATAACCACATACGCTTGACTGGGTACGGTGGGCGGGATATCTATAAATACCAATAATTATTCATTTTACCGGATACGGAACTGGATTAATAGTTAATAGACTTGTTGAAACAGGGGTGAATTACATTCAAGGGTAATTGGTGTAATTGTTAACAAAGTAGTAAAACCTTGGTTTACACGCAGTCGATAACCTGGTGTATTCATTAAACAAAGTATTAAAACCTTGTTACAATTCGAATCCCCAATTAGTTGGAATATTTAACTTCGGGTATAAGAATAATTTGACGAGGACACTCGCACTTTATATTTATGACTGATGGAATGTTATGGACAAAAACCAGACGGACATATTAAATAATCCAGGACAAAGGACAATTAACCCATGGGCATAAAACTAAAATCAACACGTCAAACATCATGATTACGGAAGTTTAAATAAGCATAATTCTTTTATTTCATATTTAATTTCATTTATTTTATATTTAATTGCACTTCTAATTATCGCATTTTTATTATTCGCAATTTCATTATCGTTATTTACTTTACGCTTTAATTTAAGTCTTTTATTTATTTTTAATATTTTACATTTGGTTTTAACTGCGACTAAAGTTTTAAAATCGACAAACCGGTCATTAAACGGTAAAAACCCCCCTTTATAATAATAATATTACTTATATATATATTTGTATTTTTATAAAAGTAAACTAATATAGCGTTAAGCTTTGTTTAAAAAGATTCCCTGTGGAACGAACCGGACTTACTAAAAACTACACTACTGTACGATTAGGTACACTGCCTATAAGTGTTGTAGCAAGGTTTAAGTATATCCATTCTCTAAATAAATAAATATCTTGTGTAAAATTGTATCGTATTTAATAGTATTTTCTTGTAAAAATTAATAGCTATTTTATATACACCTCGCGAAACATCAAAACCAATTGGTCTTCCACGTTTCAGACGTGGCAAAGACTCATGAGTGATATTATTGCCAGCTTTTAGAAATTCAATTCTAGCTGAAGCATTTACTGCTGGTATATATGATTTAGTCACTCCTTTTTGTATCTGTAAATGCATCAGGTAATTTAATTGCAAGTTCTTGCATATGCATTATTTTTGAACTTTCTTTTCGCATTCTTTTGTGCCATGATTAATTTATATTCATATCATGAAACATCTTTTTCTTTATTTTTCATTTCTCCCCTAATATAGGGAACAATTTTTCATTATAATGACAATCAGCAAAATGTGCTGTAAAACATCACCCGTCATGGATTCAATATATCTTATGATTGAAGATGTTTCATATCCAACATATATTTCCATCCTTCTTTGAGGAACCATTTATTGTGGTGGTGCAATTAAAAATACACTGCATAACTAAATGTTCTAAGATGAAAAATATTTGGCTCTCGACCAAAATTAAGTTGGTAATGGAGAATATTTATGACTTACGCTTGGTTTAATGCGAATTAATGTCGCATCATGTAAATTTACATGTCCCCATATAAATATTGAGAGTTTTGTACTCATTTCCAATTGTCTAGTTATTAGCTAAAAGCGTTTATCTATTGATTCAGCTAAATCAATTTTGTGTATGCACATGAGCAATGGGATGTTCAACAACAGTCCCTGCAGACATATAATAATCATTAAATGCTTGAGATGTTAACTCACCAGCATTATCAAGTCTCATCATTTTTAATGGTGTAATCAGAATAATGTGTTCTTAATTTAATAATTTGTGCAAGAAACTTTGCAAATGTCATATTACGGCTTGATAACACACAAACATGAGACCATCCGCTAGATGCGTCTATTAGAATCATGAAATATCTAAATGGTTCACATGGTGGATAAATCTATCCATATATCTCACCTTGAATTCTTTAACATTTGTGATTCCTTTTCTCAATATACTTTTCATTAATCACCATATGTGCTTTTCATCATATGTGCTTTTCATCATATGCGCTTTTCATCATATGCAATTTTCATTAATATGCGCTTTTCATCATATGCGCTTTTCATTAATCATCATATGGGCTTTTTATCATATGTGTTTTTCATCATATGCGCTTTTCATCATATGCACTTTTCATTAATATGCGCTTTTCATCATATGCGCTTTTCATCATATGCGCTTTTCATTAATCATCATATAAGCTTTTCATCATATGCGCTTTTCATTTTTTGTTATCATTGACTGATAATCATGTCCATTATGATATATATAAGAGAAACTTAACAAATTTCTCTTTGATTTTTGGGAGAAAACAAGGCTTTGTTTATCAGAAAATTCGTACCATTTGGTAACATAAATTTTTGTCTTTCCCATTCCTTTTATCAAGTTTTTAGGACCTGATATAGTATTTATAATTCCTTAATTTGATTTAAATCAATGAAATATTTCTTAGATTTAATCATAGTGTTTATGTTACCACTATCTGCAATACATAGATCTTTATCATTTAATGTATGCTGTATTTCAGCAAGATTCATACTAAAATTTCAAGCAAATAATGAGTAATATTTCATCAAGATAATCAAATTATATTACCTGCAAACAAGTTACAATCCGACGTACATAAAAGATAACACTTAATAAACATATATATATATATATATATATATATATATATATATATATATATATATATATATATATATATATATATATATATTATGGTCTAAAATCATTTACTTAGGAGTGATACATAACAAGCTAGTCATCTTAGAAAATTCAAACCATTCAAGTTTCAAGGTAGTTCATGGTTTATTTAATCAAGATTTTTCAACGGATTCACTTTTGTTTTCTTTTCTTTTGGAACTTATTTGTAGAGCTAAATAAGATGTTCATGTACTTACTATAATTATTTTTTTTTTAACAAACTTCTTAAATTTAAAATAAAATAAATATTAAAAAAAAGGGAAGATAAAATGACAATTAGAGAAAAGACAAAGAATAACATGACCCGTTATCAGGGCTGTTAACGAACCGAGCTTTTAACGAGCTACTCGGGTTCGAGCTCGTTTATTTCGAGTTCGAGCTTTAACGAATTCGAACTCGAGTCGAGTTTGAACAAAGAATATTGTTCGATTAGTTTCACGAACCGAGTATGAGAAAGTTAATATTCGACTCGGCTCGCTCGAAAATTCGTTTGATAGACGAACGAGTAATCGAGCATAGCTGACTCGAATAGTTCGTAAGCTCATTTACGACAAAACATGTAGAAAAATAATTAATGTAGCAACAAAGATTCGAACTCGTGACCATAGTATAAATTTGTCAAGGTTAAACGTTGCATCCATCTAATCTTGTTTCATAGACTTTGATATTAATATTATCCATATAACACCTACTTTTTACTCCGCATCTTTTTTTTTTTTTTTTGGTAAAACTTTCCTTTTACAAAGTTCATACAAACAAAAGGATGCAACTCCATGGCCAAAGTTTTCATTATATTTTAGTTGTAGGTAGTTGTTTGGGCCAGTTAGTTTCGCATGAACAGCTCAATATTAGTTCATAATGAAACCATTCACAATAATACTTAGATTATATTGCACTTTGAGACATAACATTTGTTAGAAAAAAATGATGTAATTGAAAAGTGAACAATCATAATTTAAGCTGTGTACCTACGAGTATGTTTTATCTTTTGACGATGACGGATAATAATCTGAAATGAATAAAATAAAATTGCTTTTGAAAAAAAACACAAAGGAACTTTGTCCCACATTGAAAGGAAGAAGAAAATTACTTTTGATAAATTGGCTATAAATAGAGAACTTCATTGTTGTCATTTTTAAAATTACAGAATTAAAATACAATACTTATAAATGAAAGTATTAAAGTATTTATTCAACTAAATCAAATCTAAAGTTTTAGTTTTTATATGTTATTGTAACTTCATTTTTTTTAAAGGTATAAAAAGATTAAAACCAGCTTAATCGAGTTCGATTTCGAGCATGAATTCGAGCATCAATCTTAAGCTAATAATAATTTAGTTTAAAGAGTTTTTAAGAATTTAAACGAATATCGAACTCGAATTCGAACATAGAAATAATATTCAAGTTCGAACTCGAACAAAATATTACAAATTTTATCGAGTTCGAGTCGAGTTCGAACCGAGTAATATTTAAGAATAAACATTAGTATGCATGAAATAAATAATGATTAATTGTATAATTAATCATAAATGTTAGATAACATAAATATAAATGTTAGTGAAGTTAATAAGAGTTAGATTACAGAAATATAATTCAGGCGGTATAACCGACCATATATAACTTAAATAACATAAATATAAATGTTAGTGAAGTTAATAAAAGTTAGATTACAGAAATAAAATTCAGGCGGTATAACCGACCATATATAACTTAAATAACATAAATATAAATGTTAGTGAAGTTAATAAAAGTTATATTACATAAATATAATTCTACTTATGATGATAATAATATTTACCTTACTAATAAATAATATAAGATATCGTTAAAGAATTTCTTACCTTGATTATTGACTTGTGTTTGCTTAGATAAACATTGATTATACGGAGCACTTCGTGCTGATAACGTGTTATAATTCAATAGGCTTATAACTACCTTTAGTGGTTTGATTATGTTATAATTCAGTAGGCTTATAACTACCTTTAGTGAATTGGTTCTTGAATATAGACTTTGAAAATCTTAAGAACAAAAGTATATGAGTAAAGAGAGAAATTTTCTTATAAGAATGAGCAAGTATTATGCTTGCTTGAAGGTCTATTTATAGCAAGAATTCAAGTACTTTAGGTAGTATAATAACATTAATTTTGTGTATCAAAATTGACTATCCACTCTATTATATTTATATTCTATATATTATAACAGTAATAAGATTTTACTAAATAAATAATAATATTATTGGGGCTTGGTTACTAAATAAATAATAATGTTATCGAGGCTTGGATAGTGACTAGTGGATACTGGGCTTGTGGGGTTGTAGTATAACCCACTGTTGCAAACACCCCATCTCGAGCCGTCTCGACGTCCGTTGCGACGGTTTGATGACTAGCCCGTCTCGTCTCGAAGAAAACCGTCTAATATGACAGTCAACGGTCAAAATTCGGATCAAAGTTGGAAAAAATCAGGTCAAAGTCTCTCAAAATTCGGAAAAGCCAGAATGCGGTAAAATTTGTCGTAGTTTAGTTTGAATTTTCTGTATTATATTAATGGTGATAACGATTATGAGTACAAATTAGGCAATTAAAGTTTTTGACTTTAAAATATGTACACATATATACATTTATATACTTATATATTTAAAAGCAAGGTTGCAAAAGACGTGAGACGGGGTCGAGACGGTTAGGTCCTAAAAAGGTCGAGACGTTCGAGACGGGTCGAGACGGGGGTCGAGACGGACGTTGACCAAAGTTGACTTTTAAATATATGTAAGTATATATAAATGTATATATGTGTACTTATTTTAAAGCCAAAAACTTTAATTGACAAATTTGTTTCCATAATCGCTATCACCGTTATTTTAATACAGAAAATTCAAACTAAAATACGACAAATTTGACCGATTTTACTGACTTTCTGGCTTTTCTGAATTTTGACAGACTTTGACATGATTTTTTTCAACTTTGACTCGAATTTTGACCGTTGACTGTCATATTTGACGTTTTTCTTCGAGACGGGAAGGACTAGTTACCAAACCGTCGCAACGGCTCGAGACGGGGTGTTTTGCAACAGTGTTTAAAAGTCAACTTTGGTCAACGTCCGTCTCTACCCCGTCTCGAACGTCTCGACCTTTTTAGGACCCGACCGTCTCGACCCCGTCTCGTGTCTTTTGCAACCTTGGTATAACCACAAAAATGAACCAAAGACGTTCTAAAAATAAAAGAAGTGTGGGATAAGGGCTCGAACTCACATGGACCTGATCAACATACAACAGTTTGCTCGTGTTGCATAAACATAATACATATACGACAAAATTAACGGTTTAACGCTAAAAATAACGGTTTAAAAAGTATTAATAAAAAGTAATAATAAAAGGTGATGAATATTGAATACTAATCCCATATATTCTATTGATTTATAGTATAATATAATATAATGTTAGATGTTAGATTTGTTGCTTAACTAGAAAAAATCCGACCGCGCGTTGCTGCGGTTGTATTCGACGCGCGGTTCAATTTGGATATACGATGTTCGTTTCGCGTATAGTTAGTCGTGTTGTATACGTATATATATGTATGTAATATAACCCGAAATATTTATTTTTTTTAACGATGTCCGTTTCGCGTATAGTTAGTCGCGTTGTGTTCGTAAAATTATTTCGAGTTGAACGGTGGTCTCGGAAAAATTTAACTCGCACCGAGCGTGAATATAGGGCCCGTTATTTAGTGTTTTTTTAACGATGTCCGTTTTGCATATAGTTAGTCCCGTTGGGTTCGTGAGATTTTTTCGAGTTGAACGGTGGCCTCGGAAAAATTTAACTCGCACCGAGCGAGAAGATAGGACCCGTTATAAATTCGGGTGGAGTAAGGTTTTTTTATTTTAATTAAATTATAAATTTACGTTTTTTACCCCTGAAAAAGTGTAAAGTTGAGGGGCTGTTGTGTAATT